>NC_090851.1:615000-935000 GCF_024217435.2 Syngnathus scovelli | reverse complement strand
AAAAGGTGGCCTGACCTCTTTTTGTTTATAAATCACTTTAGTTTGATAGTCACGCCTATTTAATTCACTTATTGCAGAAAAAGTGTAAAAAGAAAAAAAAAAAAAGCCACCATGTATGTAAAAAAAAAAAATCAATCTACACTCTGTGAAAGCACTGAATAGCTCAATTGAGATAATTATCTTGCCATCAATCTATCATCTCTGATGCACTATAGCTAAAATGGATGTTTCAGTGAAAATGTAAGGAAAGGCCCATTTGGGGGTTAGGATGGAAATTCGGGGGTCACTGGCTGGAAGGTTAAAACCCGGCATAGTGGTCACAAACACACACATTTACACACTCATGCACACACACACACATACACACACACTCATGCACACACTCATGCACACACACACACACACACACACACACACAGATTAGAGTGCAAAGTGGTGTTAACACGATGGCATGTTTACAGGCAACATGTAAAGCTCAGCACTCATCGCCTGCACATCTCACGTCGACAGTTATTTTACATTGAAGTTTATCTGAATACATGTTAGCATTTGTAAAATCTCTCCCTAGAAACACTTTTTATTTTTTGGGAAGGAAAATATGGCGATGAAAAAGAGCATTTTTCATTTCTGTTGAATGCTTTGATGTTTTATGAAGCCAAATGTGTCATAAAAGCTCTATGATGAGCATTTGTGATGGCTAATTCCTTTTGTTATGTTTCATGATGTGAACTGCAGCAAAGGTCAAGCAGACGCTTATCGGTGACATCACTAGCACGTTGACTCGGAACTTGTGAAACGTTGCAGATTTCTGCAACAAACTTTCAAGTTGCTTCTCAGTCATCATGAGAACTGATTTTCTTTTTCTTGCCAAGTCACCAAAGTCTTTTATCTGAGAAGCACAATGAAGAAAATGCAGTGTTACAAATTGGAACATGTTGCAACTTGTTCCTTGGATGCTTTATGACATCAAATGAAGCACAAATCGTAGACCAAAAAAATGTCATTTTTCATTTCTTTGTTACACCAGCTGTGTCCAAACTATGGCTTGGGGGCCATATGGGGCCTTCTTTAAATGTAAATAAACACCATTTTAAATGTAACGCAAAAATTGTCATACTGATTCAAATCAGATTAAATATGCAGCCCTCGTGCAGGGCTGGATCTATTTAAGTGGAGTATGGGGCCATGGCCACCCCAAAATCTTGGGGGAAAAAACCCACTTTGAACAAAAAAATTGTGACACAGCAGTTTAAAAAAAAAAAAAACACTTTGTGGGTTTAAGAAATGGAAGCTGAACAGTCTGTCCGATGTGTCAGCGTCACTTCCAGCGAGGTGGTGCAATTTTACCGCAAAGTTCCTTCCAGGTGTGTCAAACCCAGGTGACAACATCACTGTGTGATGTCATGGGAACGCAACATCTCAAAGTGTGTGTGTGTGTGTGTGAAGGGGTTGCAACCCTCAAAGTGCGGCCGGACAATGACCATAAAGCAGGAATTCTGCCTGGCTCTCTTTCGTGTTCCTAATAAGGACATATGGCCAGCCATGGGGCAGGAAGTAGATTTTTTTTTTTTCCTCAAACCACACTTTCACCTCTACATGCATACAGGAAGTGCACACACACGCTCACAAACACACACACACGCGCGTCGTCTACAAGGAGAGGTTAAAAAGGTGAACAAGCCAATCAGGGAATTATCCAAATCCACACACACACACACACACACTCAGGCTGGTGCCTTTGAGAGGTCCTTTGGATGACATCCATATAAGGAGATATCAGCATGACTAAGTCACATGACTGCAAAGAAGAAGAATGTATTGCTGCTTATGCAGGTCATGTGACCAGCAAGCAGTGTGAGGAAATGAATGAATCTCCCTTTTTAAGAGTGTGGATGAAGTCCAGTGAGAGGCATGTGAATGCTGCCACACACACACACGTGCACACACACACACAGGCCTGGTTTTTGGCTCTAATACCGTATATGGAATGAAGCTAACATGGAGCGTCTTTGCTACTTTCCTTTCTCCATCATTGAGTGGCATCCATTCCCAATGTAGAAGGGCAACGCTGGATCGGCACGAGCCACTTTTGCCATTGCTCAGACTTGTCTTTTATGCATTTTTTTGGTCTGGCATTCCGGCCGGGTTTCACGCAGCACATAGCTAAAAGGGGTGGAGGGAGCTGGGAGCGCCTGGGACGGACGGTACTTGGTGCCAAAAGAGGGAGTTAGCATGCCAGTCAATTACACACATAAGTACGGCATAGTCATACAGTATTTATTGATTTTTCAAAAGCTCATGCACACACACACGCGCATGGAGAGCGTTGGATGGCCCACGAGGATGCGTCCAGTCATGCCGTCCAGCTGCGGTTCATGTCCACCAACTCCATGCCCTCGCAGTACGAGCGCGGCCTGGACGTCCGAGCCTGCGCATCCGAGACAAGGAAAGATGCTAAACTAACGTAGCATATGACTCAATGAGGAGTCACCATATCAAGGAGCGACGCTCGCTCCAAAAAGCAAACCGTAGTTGGGCTGACTTGACAGATGCTAACCAGTTAGCATTAGGCGCTAACATTATTTTTAATAAAAGTTGCAAGCTAAGATGTTGCATTTAGAATTTTGAGGGAATTTTATTCCACTTTGGGACACATGGCTGTAAATGTGATTTCTTTTTTTCTTTTTTTTTTTTTTATTCCCCCCACTCACCGAGTGGGGAGTCCGGGGGGCGGCCAGCTGCCGCAGCAGCGGGAAGGGCGTCCAGTGGATGGGCTCCACCGGCCAGCTGCACACCGACAAATCGCTGGCCTTGCCCGAGTCCAGAACGCCGTCGCCCGTGCTCAGCTCGCTGCCGCACCAACCGTACTGAGAGCTGACACACCCATTAATGGAGACGGTCCCTGAAGGCAACAACTGGTTTGGACTTGCGTGGGCATACCTGTCTGGGTAAATGGTGTTGAGGCGCGCGGCGCGGCTGGTGCAGCCAGAGGAGGCGGAGGCGAGCGACAAGGTGTCATCGTGGTAGCAGCACGGCCGATCCAGAGCTCGCATGTGCAGCAGCTCGTCGGAGCGCGTGAACGCCGGATTGTCCATCGAGTCGACGGAAGCCGCCGACGCAGAGCGCGGCCAGAAGCGAGATGACAGCTCGTCGAAATGGTTGAAGCGCCGGTAGCTGCAAACACAATTGCGCAATTTTATGTTGGGGAACTAGTGACTTAAAGGAATAAACCATTCAATCATTTAAAATGATGTGAAACAAATTTATTAGGTAAAGGAGATTTTTTAAATAATTATGAAATGCACAATGAATACGAACTCTATTGAAAAAAATTATGACATAACATTTAAAATACTAAAAATAAACACGTGGGTGTGTGTATAGGGGGGATGCGAGTGGGTAGAAAAGTGACCTGCCATATCCAGCAGATGGCAGCAAAGATAAGAAAAACAACTGCTTGCGTGCTTCCAACAATTTTGTGCTGCACATTACCACCACTTACTGGACTGGAGTAAAACAGCACGTGTGTGCGTACCTGCTTCGGGTCTGGTCCACTTTGGCTTGGATGAGAGCAGCTCGGTAGCGTCTGACGGCCACGAAGGCCAGCGTGCCGATCACGGCCACGGCCACAACCAAGATGGAGGCGCACGTGCACACCAGACGAACCCGCGTCATCCGGACGTCACAGCGCGAGCCCATGAACCAGAAGTCCTCGCCCACCAGGCAGCTGATGGGAGCGCCGCGTTCAAACCAAACATTCGCTGCCTGTGTGTGAACACGTGCGTGCGTACCGACACACGGGAAGTTGTCCGGGGTGGTGCGTGCAGACGCCGTGATGATGGCAGAAATCAAAATGGCAGTCGGAGGAGCAGCTGTAGTTGTTACCGGGTCCCGAAAGGCAGCGGAAGCCCGCCGGACACCCGAGCAGCCAATCGCAAACGTCCGCCTGCAGCCCTGCGACGCACACGTGCGCAGCTTAGCATTCTTTGTTTTTCAAATCAAAACCCGGATTGCCATCGTGCCATCGCCGAGCGATACCAGACTGATCGTCTAACCTCCTAGTGTGACGTTGACCACCTCGGAGCCTCTGAAGCTCCTCCCCCGCCGTGCGACCTGGTCCAGTCCCGTCCGGCGCAGGAGCGAAGAGGCGCTGGAGGCGTCGGAGGCCGAGAGCCAGAGCAGAGCGCCCACGCTGTGGAACTCCAGCAGCATCTGCACAGCGCGGCCGCTGGGAAGAGGCCAGAAAAAACGTTGGGTGGGTGGGTGCCACGCCGCTCACGGGATCAGCAGGCCCACTCGCTCACCTGCCCCATGCCGCCAACATCCGGCGGAACCCCGGCGCCTTCTGCAGGTAAGGTTCCACCTGCAAACGGCAAAGTTAAAACACACACACACAGACGATGTGTCCAAAATGCTAAAAAGGCTCCCACCCACCCAAGCACCGGTTTCCTTCTCCAGGTCGGGACCAGAAGCCGAGCTGGAATCTTCCACGATGATCTGCAGCAGTAGCTCGATAGTGTCCACTGGAAGAAGTTAGAACCAAAAACCTCTATACATGCACACTGGTCTATCCATATTAGCACACACACCTCTGATGGTTGCAGGCTGGTCCGGCACCACATAGACTTTGGGTACGCGGGTCGCGGCAGAACTGAAAGGTGTCGAAGCAGACTGGACTTCCATGATCAGCAGCCGAGTTGTCACGGTGTCGCCGTCCGGAGTGACTTTTTTCTCAGTCACCAGCGTTTCTTGTGTGATCTGGGTCGGGGCAGCGCTTGGGTAGGCCTGGGTCAGAACGTCCAGGAGGGATGGAGACACAGAAGCAGGGTTCTTTAGGGTCGTTGGTGTAGTGTAGAGGGTGTCGTCCGTGTTCCGGGAGCCTCCAAAACCCAAAACCCTTGCAGATGCCGTCTCGGTTTGGCCGTGGAAGAAGTCTCCAGGTGTTCCCGTCGTATCCTCGGTGTCCCCAAAGCTCGAGACCTTCAGCTGTCCGATTGTTGCTGCCTCCGAGCCAGAAAAGGTCGGAACTCTGGAGGCCAAAATGGTGCCACCACCAGTTGGGATTTCTGGCGTTGCCATCACGTCCTGCGAAAGGCCTAAATCCATAACCTCCGCCTGGGTTGTATGTCGTGACCTTCCCGTAACATCTTCAGAACTCGCCGACACTGTGCTCACCGATGAGCTCGCAACCCATCTGGAAGACAAAAAGGTACTCACGTCGGTCGACAGTCCGGACCTTTCCGTCCCATTCTCAGAGAACCCAACCCTCAAGACTTCAGCTTGGGGCGTATTTGGAGGCGTTCCCGTTTGGTTCTTAGAGTCAGACAAGTCCAGAACCCCTGAGGATGTCAAAAAAACAGGTGTGCTCGTTCTTATCGGGGATCCCCCCAATCCAAGGACCTGGGTCGTTGTTCCCATACCGTCCACATAATCCGTCTTGGCGCTTGTGCGGGACCAAAGTCTGGGCGTTCCCGTTTCATCCTCCAACCCTGATGAGTTCTGGCTCCTTCCCGATACCATGCTGGCATCTCTGGTGGTCCATGTAGAACCAGGGAACCGTGCCGTCCCCTCTGTGGCATCTGGCAGTCGTGTTTTTTTTGGGGTACTTTGTGACAAGTCTGTTCGGGACCACGTAGAACCCCAAACCGGGTCCGGGGTGTGTTTCATCTCATTGGATGACGTCCGACTGAGGTTCTGTAAATAAATTGTGTCCGTGGTACCGGCAGGGGTCGCGAGGCGGGCCCATCTGGTCGGGGATGACGTCACGGGTGGAAAAGCGGACCGCCCCGAGGTGTGAGCTCCACGCGTCTCCTCTGGCATTCCCGGATTTGTTTGGGTTTTCAGGGTCAGCACCAGCGTCTCCGGAAGGTGGCTGACAGATGTTTCCGCTCCATTGTTCCCAACTTCCTCAGGAAGTTGGAGAGCTTTGCTATCATGGCTCCCAGACCCGGCAAGGGGCGTGGCAGGACCAGACTCAGATCCAGAGGGTTCTTGTGTGCTTGTGTAGTCGGACCCGGCCTGAGATGGACTGTGGAAGACTCTGTCGGAATGTGGCTCCTCTGTGGAATTCCGTGGCTCTTCCTGGACTGGACGAGCAAGACACAGAAAGAGAGAAAGTCATGAAGGACGACAAGATCAACAAAGCTTCTGTTTGTCTCACTCATGAACACACACACACACACACACACACACACACACATTACTCGCTTGATAGTAAACATGCACACTCTCTCTTTCTCAGACATACCAAGATAAGAACTTTCCAGAATGTTTGCCTTTTCCCAAACGAGGTCAGAGTGAAAACACAAATGTTATTAGGACGACTCTCGTGATCTAGGTGGGTCACACAAACTCAATTTCTTACTAATAAGCAACCATTTTGCATTAGGAGAACATTCACATCCTGACAGCGCAGAAAAAAAAAAATCAATAAAATATTAAATAAATAAATATGTAAAAATAATAATTAAAAAAATGTAAATAAATAGATAAACACCCTTCAATATTATGCCTAATTGTTTTCTAATACTTCTTGGGCCATTTTGGGGAAACCTTTTCTGTGTCCTCCATGGATTCTGCCTAGCAACAATTCTTACTTTTTGATGTGCTTTATATTTAATACAGGAGACTCCCAGCATAGTATAAATTCTAAAAAATCAGAATGTAGGAAATTGTGACATTGAAGGTTTCAGGCCGATGCCAGCGAAAGGTCTTCTTGGAATTGCTTCCTTCCTTCCTTCCTGGTGTGAGGATCTGACGCAACTAAATTTGCTTTTTTCCTTCTTTCAAAATCACCTTTGGGTGCTTGGAATTCGGGCTCAAGCTGGAGGCTACCAGGCCCTTTGGAATTGCTTCATCCCTTCTCGTAAAGGGCCCGAGCTCTGTCAGTACCTCGTTAAAGTCGCTTTGTCGCTTATTATTTTGGGGGGGAAAAAAAAAACAGAGCCCCGCCACCAGTGGACAAAACGCATGAAAATGTCTCAAAAAGAAGCCATGCTGCGAAGGGCACAGGAGGTCGGCCATTTTGCTTTGAAGCAGTCGTTTTAGGATAGCCATCAAAGGCAAAGTGTTTTTTTCTTCGCTCTAATTGAACATCAAGGAAGTCTTACAAGACAAAAGCTTTTTGCCTCATTAGCGGCTTCCAGAGTTGATACCTCCACCAAGGCTTCTTGGACATTCTCAAGAAATAATTGATAACCTGAACGATATGATCAGCAGATGAGTGGAACCTGTTCAATTACACTTGACATGTTGCATTTCCACAGCCCCCAAACCTGGATCTGATCAGGATTTAATATGGCTACAACTTTATTTGCATTAAGTACTAAAAACGACATGAAGATAAGCGTTCACTGTATTTCAAAGATTTTTAAATTTGGTTCACATTACCTTCAAGAATCACCAGAATTGGTTGAAATCATCTAAGACATCACAGGCGTATAAACATATACACTGGATGTTAAAAACAATATTATTATATCATGTCAGATTTAACAAACGTGTACAAATGTCCTATTTAAAAAAACAAACCAACGGACAATTAAAAAAAATATTAATAAAATAGAAAATCATCTTTGGCACCTAACAAGTTTGAGTTGAATCAGCTTTTAGAGAAATTAAAACAGATTGGTTGAATTTTGGAGGGCGTTCATGCCCAAGTGTAAAATCCAGACCTCCTTTAATGCAGATGTTTTTTTCTTGGTCTTCACTTCAACGAACCCGAGCAAACAAACGTTGATAATGGATAGATAAGATTATTTTTGCTTACCTGTTGTGACGACGGCGGCGGCGAGCACCAGGCAGACGTGGAACTGCATGTCCGGTTCCTTTCACACATGTCGGGAAGGATGTCTCCAAAATGGACACACGACCTCCACATGTCACACCTCAAGCTCTCTGTCTTCTTCTTGAAACTTCACAGCTCCTCAAAGGATCCACTTTGTTCCTCCTCCTCTCGTCTGCATTGGGATCCACATGTGCGCAGCCGCTGCGGCGGGCGAGGGTAAGAACGCGCGTCGTGGCGCCTGCGGACGAAGAGGCGACACGCGCGGCCACAGCTCCCTGTTGATGCTGGATGGAGGGAGGGAGAGAGGGAGGGAGGGAGGGAGGGAGAGAGGCGAAGCGCCACAGAGTCCACCACACCTATGACAGCAGCTCCGATCCCGCTCTAGTGCGCCCCCACCCAATTCCGAGGCCACACCTGGTACTGCAGTCTGCCTGACAGGCTCAAACCAGCAGAAAGGATGCCGTAGCTGACTTGAAAGCCAAATTTGTCTCCCTCCAAGCATTGTTTGAAGCTATGACCCCGGCTCGCTTTAAAACTCTGGTTTAAAACACCAACCCTGGCTAAAAAGCTTGAAATCTCACAAAAGGTCTTGAGCCGTTTTTATTTCATCAACTCGTTTCGTCGTCCCGCGAGGTGGCAACGCTAGACGCTCAACCGCACCAGTCAAGAAAATAGACACACTTTTATAAAAAAAAAAAGAGAGGACTTTTATTTTGACAGCTGAGATGGATCACGAACGTTTTAAAAGCGGTCATTTTTTGTTACGCAGGAACAGGAGGGCAATGGAATTGCGTTTTTTTGGTTTTCTGGAGGAAAAAAAGTGCAGGACGGGCTTTTTCTTGTGTGACATGCACTTTCAATCATCTGCGTGATAATCTGTTACATTGCGTATGTTTGTTGTAAAATATTAGATCGGCGTTGCGTCTTTGCACCATCGTGACAAAGACTGATGGGTGCATGGTGTGTGCGTGTGTGCGCGGTCAGCCAGTGCGCACGATGATGTGCACCCCAGAGTCGGTAAAAACGGGACCGCTCATCTCTCCGATCTTGAGTGCAAAAGAGGCGTCTTCGAAGGGTTTCTGCATTTGACCTGAGGGGTACAAAACATACATTACGTGACGAGAGGTCAATTAACTCGGGTCGAGTTGGAAAACGGATCAGCGACCTCTGCCAAAGAGTCCCAAGTCTCCGCCGCTTTTGGCTGAACTGCAATCGCTGAATTGGGAGGCCAAGTTCTCAAACTTGTCCTCTTCCGACTTGATCCGCTCGATATAGTCTGAAAACGACATCAAATCACTCCAAACAGAAGAGAAAACCTAAAGGGTGAGGCGGCGGACAAGGACCTGGCGACTTACTCTGAATCAGCTCGACGGCCTCGTCTTTGGAGCGCGTGATGTTCTGCTCCCGCCAGGAAGACGGCCGGCGGGACTGGTTGTGCTTGACCAGGAGGTGTGAGCAGCGCACCTGCCAAACAAACAGAAAAGGAGAACTGCTTAAAAGGAAGCGGTGATGACCGGCTCACCTTTCATAGCTGCAGTTCATGAAGGTTGAGAGAATTCCAAACAGCACATTACCTTATCTGGCTCTCCACGGGAGTCTCCCGCTGCGGGTCGTTCCCACTGGCTGGCGTTGGTCACGCGGTTGAAGTAATACACCTTGCCTGCAGACAGAGCAGAATTAGCAATGATATTTTATCAACCACAAACTCCTGTCCAAAAACTGGCAATGGGCGAGTACCGATTCTGACTGGTACACATTGGCGAGTACACATTTAATTAACAACTAATTTAATTCGCATTATGACAACATTTAAGGGTATTTGCATTTATATGACAATCGGATTTCATGAAGAATTCCCAAAACATTCTTTTAAAAGAAACCTTGAGAGGCACAGTGACGTCACACAGGCCCAGGGGCGGATCGGCTCGCGCGCCAACATCATTTGCAAACTTTTACAACAAATTGTAACAAGTATATTTTACTACACTTAGAATTAATAACACTCTTAGTCTCGCGTCGCTTAAGTTGTACCTGGCTAGCTTAGCGCTAATTAATCAGCCGCAATGCTGATTCGGTTTGCTAGTCGCCAAGCTAGGTTGCACATTACATTGCGGAGATAGCAAACAAGCCAGCCGGTTTGCGGCCTCACGTCACGCCTGTTCAGTCACCTGAGTTGCGGCTCATCCTCTTCTCCCAGCCCCCTGGTAAAGCCTCCTCGTCTGCCATTGTTACTCACTATACCGTCACAGGTTTTCCTCTCTAAAAGAGACAAATCCAAATGGAGAGAGAAATCGTGTGCGAGGGTGACTACAACACTTTGCGACAATCACCGACACATTTACGGCTCTCGCGTTGTTTTGCCCTTTAGCCCCGCCTTTGTTTGGAACGTCTCTGCCATTGGCCAATGTAAGCTGTTGTACATTTTTTTTTGATTGGTTTACACAAGCTAAAGCAGCATTTCGACGGGAACGTAGCAGCGTTAAAATCTTGAATTTTGCTACTCTACTGCTGGTTTTAAGGTAATAGCAACAACTTTCACACACGGAATTATTATTATTTTAAACAATTTGTTATTTTAACCCCACGCTTGCATAGTGTGAAACGTTTACGTAAATAACATTTCACCGCTTCCCATATTAGCTTGCATTCAACGAAACACTCAACTTGCGTTTTAGGTCTTATTTCTTTAAAGTGGAGCAAAATAGTACATTATTACGTCCGCTCCGACGTGCTGGTTGTTTAAAATGATCTCTCGTTGTAAGCTTGCGATGCTTCGACGTTCGTAACGTTTGTCTCGGCAGATCCAACGACAAGATGATCGAAGTGGTGTGCAACGATCGTCTGGGCAAGAAAGTCCGGGTAAAGTGCAAGTATCCTTGACGTTGAAAGCGGCCGAATCGTATCATATCACCGTCTGGTTCATTGAACTGTTCCAAGACGCATGGTTTTGGACTAGCTAGGGATGACGTCACGTGTGCGTTTCCTCAACAAGTCCACCTTCCAGCTCTGAGGACACCATCGGAGACCTGAAGAAGCTCATTGCAGCTCAGACGGGGACGCGTTATGACAAAATAGTCTTGAAGAAATGGTAAGCAAACTTTTTTTTTTTGCCCAATGTACAGCAAGATGTCATGTTTGTATGACTATCGTTGTTTTGTGTAGATATTATTTTTCATTATATTATTTTATTATTCTTCTCTGTGCAGGTACACCATATTCAAGGACCACGTGTCACTGGGCGACTGTATCCTTTCCACTTGACATACTGCTGTGTGATATATTTTCATATTACAGTATTTTAGCTGGTGATACAGTATTTGTGCATACAAAATCTGAGAATTTTTACAAGTATCGATACTGGTATCGTTAGTTGATGAGTTTGACATTTGACTTAATTGAGTTTCCCAGATGAGATCCACGACGGCATGAACCTGGAGTTGTACTACCAGTGAAAGCAAGGCTCAATTTGTTTGGAAATGACATCATTAGAATTTACCAGGACAAAAAAAATAATGTGAGCGACATGTTATGATTTTTTTTTTAAATATATTTTGGAAATAAAGTGGTTATTTACCCACCGTTGTGCAAAGTGAGTCTTTGCTTCATTAACAAAAGTTTGGCTTGAAATAACACAACACTGACCACATAATAATCCTTAAAGTCCACGTTATCAATAAAAAAGGGATTATTTTGGAGAATGGGAAGAAAAATTAGTGACTTAGCTCCCCCAGAATATAAACACGCACACACGTCTCTATGGCGTGACGGAGCGGGCAGGTCAGCTGTAGTCCGAGAAGTCCTCGTCCACGTAGTTGGCGGGGAAGAAGCCCACCTGGGCAACAGCCACTGTGAGTCCCTCAAAGCATGACGCTGTGTACATTTTCCATGTTTGGCTCTCGCTCACCTTGCCGTAGACTTCTCCTTTCCACCAGCCACTTTGGCCTTTCCTGGACAGGATTCTGATGGTGTCTCCCTCGTGCAGCGACAGCTCCGAGCGGTCGCGGGCCGAGAAGTCGTACCTGGCTCTCGCTATGCCGACAGTACGCGCGCTGCCTCCTCCTCCTGCTGTGTTGTGTGAGATGTTTCGCATAAAAAAAAAAGTTTTTCTCTCACTGTGATGATACAGGGAGGTTTTTAATTTGCTTGAACAGAAGCACCAACCTTTGACGGCGTCACGGGGCTTGTGGTCATTAGTCTGCTCGGCTTGCTTGTAGGGCGTGCGCAGCGTAGTGTCCACGTCCTTGATGCACTCCTTCAGGGACGTCTGCTGGTAGAACTCGATCATGTCCTACGACAATACACCCATGAGGGAATATCATGATATTCATGAATTAATCGTTAGATGGATTTATAAGAATATAAATGACAAATGTGATCCTGAGGGACTGACCACCAAACCCTTGAAGGCCTTCTTCTCGTTGATGCGGAACAGGCCGTCACAGGAGGTGATTTTAATGTGTTTGATGTCCATGTTGAACCTGCCAAAGTAGAAGAATGACACACTTTGAACAGGCCAGAAGGGGCAATTTTGCCGTGCTGAATCTTACTTGATGCTGATGGCAAACTCTCCGCCGTCCTTCTGCCGGACCAGGTAGGTTCCGTCGGAGCGCGACACGAGAAGCTCCTTGGAGGCGGGCCGGTCCATGTTGCCCGCAAACCTGAGAGCACAGCGAGGCCGATAAGAAAAGATGAAACGCATCTCGATGAGTTCATGTGCAATGATGTAATATAGGAAATATAATTGAAGTTGGAATGCGCTTCTTTAAAAAAATATATGACAATGAACAAATGTAAGGATTCAATTCAACTATATTTTAACATATAAAACAAGGAAATAAAACTGCTGTTGCACTCACCAGCTGAAAGCAGACAGGTCCGGTGTGGGCCTCTGTGGGAAAAGGTTGAGATCAGGCTGATCAAATCAATCTCAATCGATCACTTTCAGATTCATATTTTTGTGACTTTCAGCGGGTATAAAAAGTCTGCACACCCATGGTCAAATGCCACGTTTTTGAAAAAGAGACCATCAGAATGTTTGGTTAAAGAAAATAAAATTAAAACTATTTGTGAGGGGTTGCAAAAGTTTGCACACCCTCTTATGACAGCGTCTGCTTCCAGATTTGTCCAATCACATTCACCTAATTAAAGTTGAGCGGTTCAGGTCGACTTTTTTGCAGTCCCGTCAGCAAAAGCCACATGGCGCTTTATACTCACACACGAGTAGGGCACAACTCTGCCGCAGGGGAACCAGCCCGTCTGACCTCCGTTCAAGTTTCTGCCCTGAGGGACATCGAAACGGACGCTTCGTGACGTTCGAATAAGTGACGTGACCGATGCGTTAAGATGATGAGCCGCACGGCCGACGTACCTCCCACCACGACAGATCCACCTCCCCCCGCATCAGCTCTACCACGTCGCCCTTGGAGAGGAGCAGCGGACAGCCGAAGCCGGCGGGCGGCGGCGGCAGGCCGAAGTACTCCTGACACGCTTCCATCTTGGGAAGTCCTGAGCATCCATGGAGGAGAAATATAGAACACAAGAAATAGAAAGTCGTCACAACGATATTCAAAGTTCCCCAGTGCTGTGAAATTTGCTCCCGTATTGCTTACCGGTGCCGGCGCTCCCTTTGGACCCGTGCGTCCTATTCTGAAGGCAAAAAAGAAGAAAAGGGGAAAAAAAATAATTCAGCGCAATTACTTCAGTAGGCGCTGACGAGAAGTGAACGAACGTCATGTGAGACTCACTTTTCTCGCAGTAGTTGAATGGTCTGAAAAAGTCACATGATCAGTGTTAATGATCCCAACAAAATGCGTCCCCCCCACTTTTTTTTTTGTGATTTCAGATTTTTTCTGGAACCTATCTGTTATTTACAGAAACAAATTTACTTAGCTCCTATTTTTGTGTGCCCAGTTTCATACAAAAGTAGTAATTTGGCACCATCTTTTTGGCTATTGGGGCAATACCTGAATTGGAAGCGACTGACCTGAGCGGCGCCCGCAAGGCGGCAATCTGCCCAAGCACTCTTTATGGGCGGCCGTTTTGCAGCGCGTGCAGCGGTAGCCCTGGAAGAAAATCCCTCTGCGGCAACGGAATGAAGACAAGAGAGGAGAAGGTCAAGCCTCTGGATTTGGAGAGCGAGCAGCAAGGCTGAGACAGACCTCAGCAGCATGGAGCAGGCCTTGCAACACGCCGTCTCCTCAAAGTTGTGCATCTGGAAATCGTGGTTGTTTGCCATGGCGTTCTCGGGACACATGTTGGATCTGCCCACACATTTAGCGACATGAGGAAACCTTCAAAAAGGAACATTTCCACTTTTTCCAAACTTACTGAGCCATCTCAAACTGCTCCAGCCATTTCTTCTTCAGTTCTCGTGTTTTGAAGTACAAGTCGTAGCCGCACTTCCCGTTGGAGTCCAGCAAGAGGAACAGGTAGGACCACTGCGGACACGAAGCGAGCCTTTGTTAGGGTCGCATCCCTTGGCCAGGCCAACCTCAAACCGAAGCGCACCTTCTTTTTGTCCTTCTCGCCCCCCGTCTCGTCTCGCACTTGGTATTGCTGGAGCGCGATGATCTCCTTGAGCTCAAAGGTCTCGCCGCTCTTCTTCTTGCACACAAACATGGCCTTGTCGAAGAGGAACGCGTATCTGTGGACCACATTCAATTTAATATGAAAAAAGGCAGAGAGAGGGGAAGAAGAAAAAAAAAAAAAAAACACTCACCTTTCCTGTTTGGACTTTTTCTCTGTGCTGCAGATTTTGAGCTCTCCGTCCATTTTGGGGCGGCCAAAGAGGGCCAATGACTGTGACTAAAATTATTAAAAAATGTTAAAAAATAAATAAAATAATAATTAAAAATAAAACACAATTAAAAAAAGAAACTTATTTATTTTATTTAAGTTTGAAAATAATGCTGCCAGACATTTGAACGCACACGGCGGTCTCACTAAATGGCGAGCCACACACACACACATCAGCTCACCATGTTCTCGATGGACAACTGGAAGGTGGTGATCTGCTTGAGGATCTCGTTGTCTCGCTTCACCTCGTTGACACATTGCGCCAGGTCCTGGTGGATCAAATGACCAGAGCCATGCACATACAGCGGGTATCAAAAGTTAACACACACACCTTCTACTCAGGAAATGCCTACTTGAACAGCTGAACTTTATTTGGAGTTATAAAAAACACAAAATGGTGGCAAGTGTAGTGCACACGCGTGTGCACAAACTCACTCGCATGGCGTCGAGAGCCGTGCGCAGGTTCTCCTTGTCTGACGGGTCGTTGGTGTGTTTGAACAGCTCCTGGAGATGAACAAAGCACAGAAAAAAAAAAAAGAACAGCTTCAATTTCAGCTTTTATCGGACAGAGATGAGATTTTTTTTTTTTTTTTTTTAACGGGATTATTAAAACTAAGATACCTGCAAGAGCAAAGGGTATTTCAGGACCCTCTGCATGGGCACCATAAGAAGATCCCTGAGGGTGAATTTGCCGCTGTTTGCTCTCATGGAACAGACCTGAGAAACAAGACAAGATGAAGGGAAAAGTCCAAAGAAGCGGACCTAAGGCTTTTGTGCACCTCCAGCTTCATCCTGAGGTCCTCTCTGCTACCCGACAGTTTGTCCAGATGCTTGGTGGCCGTCTCCACCTGACTGCAGTAGTGGCCGTAGAGCAGGAGCCTCTCCTTGTAGTTGACAAACACCTGGTAGAGGTTCTTGGCTCCGTTGGCGACGGAACTCCGGATCTCGTCCGAAAGTTCTCGATGTATGCTGGACAAATCCTACACGCGCCGATGATGTGCACAGTACAAATCCACATTCAAAACTTGAGTGTGCACGAGTGGAACAAGTCGTCATGTTATTCTTAAATAGTGGGACAGAAACATGTGTGTGCATTAAATACAAAAAAATAAAATAAATACATATATACACATGCCCTATAAATAAATTAATTAATTTAAAAAAAAAAAAATAATAATAAAAAAACAACAACAATCAGGTACTAGTCTGCGGATGTACTATTAAAAAAAAAAAAAAAAAAAAACATTCAGCACAAATCCTTCTTGGAGTGAATCTGTGTCCTTTGTACCTGTATGTTGACAAAGATGCTCTCGAGGTCCTGAGCCTGGAGGAATTTTTCCAGAGGCTTCTTGAAGTGCTGATGATAATGGAAATAAATGAGCACCACATCTGTGCGAGAATGCGTGCGCATGTGCGTGGAGACGCATCCCCACCAGTAAAATTGATTCCAGAGTATCCGAGTACTTTTCTTCCGTCTGCTTGATCTCCTGGAGGCAGCACTCTCGCTTGTCCACCCCGGGCTTCTGCGACACGCATAAAAATAAACGCTTAGGGGAGCACGTCGGAAGGTCGACCGGGAACCGAGAGAACTCACAATCGCGGGCTGTTCGACCGTCCTCATCAAGTCTTCGTAGATTTCATCCCCTTCCGCCTCGGCGTCGTCCACGCAGTCGTACAAGTCGTCCGCTTCATCGACCGTGTCGCTGCGGAGCGCCGTCATTTACAAAGACGTACGCTTGATTTCTTTCGCGTCAAAATTGGAGCGCTTGCTTACTCGATGTGGTCCGACAGGCCGTTGTAGATGTCGTCGTTGGAAATGTCTACTCCCATTGGGAAAGGTCTGCAGGACAGCGTTCATTGCATGATTACCTTGTACTTTTTTTTGTTTTTTTACAATAACGATGTACTCACTGGAATCCTCTTTGTGTAGCAATGGCTGAGTGAGACAAGACGGACAAAGTGCTAAGCACCTGCCGCACAAGAAAACACATTGAATTTAAAAGTCCAGTGATACGCTATTTGTATTATTTCAACAAAACACAAGCTACTCACCTTGGCAAAGTCGCGCACGTCGAACAGGTCGAAAGCCTCAAACAGCTCGCTCTTCTTCAGCTGGAACTTGTTCTGACACACACCCAGGAAGGTCCGAATATTCTTCAGGCACAGGAACTGGGGGAGAAAGCGTTACAAATGACCATTCATTCATACAGCTACGCAACAGGAACTCAAAAGTACATTTTCAACAACTTGTCTGGAACATAACTGTAATGACAAGCAGACGCCAAGAGATGGCAGTGTTGCATTATCGTCATTGTAAAACAAAGTAACGCTAGCGTGGAAAGACAGAAAATTATTTTCTCGGGGTGAGCGTTGTTAACTTGTTTGATAAAATGTGGGTCAAAAAAGTGCTGCGTATGACACAGACATTACGAGACACAAATGAGGTAGTGAACAAAGCAATACGAATTATAGGAACCACAAAAATAACCGCAAAAGAGCGCCTAGCGGTGTTCATGTTCCAACCAATGTAGAAGGTGGGCGGGGCATGACGGATGACATTTTACATAACTTCCTGTATGTGTGTGTCACACAGTGCATTCCCAAGTGTCATTGCCTGTTATGACCCGGACGTGTCCAAACATACGATTGGCCCCATGGGGGATTTCCCAAAGATTCACGTTTGTGAAACACACACAAACGCACACACACTCGGAATTGAAAATAAAAAGTCTGCCAACGTCACCCAAAAAATTGAATATAAATTGTATATATCCTATGGCTGACATGAAAGGTGGAAAAAGTATTGGAAAATACCTTTGAACAGGGGTGTGTTGACTTTTTCTATCCGCCCTTACCTGGGACATCTGCGGGCGCAGGTTGATTTCTCTCAGGTTGATGGCCAGAGGCAGCAGGTTGTTGAGAAGCTGGCACAGCAGCACGCCGTCTCTCAGGGCCTGAGCGAGGTCACACACCTGACACACACACACAAATGTCATTTTCAATGCTAGAAGCTACGCTAATGGAGTGGCGAGAACGCGTGACTTCACCTGGGCGCCCTCCCACGTGACACGGTGCGTCTCTGGCAAGACGCGGCACCCGATCAGCCATTTTGCGCACTGGCGCCACAACTCCATCTTGTCCTGTTAGTAAGCGCACAGACTGTCAAGCAATCGGCTGATCCACATTTGCGCAGTTTGCACGTTTTCATCGTTTGACCCAGTATAAAATTTGTATTAGCTTTCATTGTTTTGAAAAGGCTCGGTGTTTGGTTTTCATTCGCTTTCATTTTTTGTGTTCTAAGCAGTATTTGACAAAAAACAAAAATATCTCAAAGCACAGTACTGTGTGATAAATAATTCTCGAACAAATGACCTTCCTCGGGGATTAGTCCCGAACCCCATTGAAAAGTGAAACTACTTTCTTTTTCTTTGTATTTCCTGTCAGCCTGGATGCTCATACAAGCTCCTGCAGGTCAGTTGCGGTACTGCGACAACCATGGCTATGTTTGAGGTGTGTGTTCTTTTTGAATAAATCAAAAACTATAAGAACAGTAATGACAAACAAGCATGATTTTGTTTTCCCACATAATATGTTGGATCGCTTGCATGAATCGTAAAAAAAAAAAAAAGTTGATTCAAAATGTTACATTCATATGCGTGGGCCCACTTCTTTAACGGACACACACCACAGTCAGACCCATACAAACCTGTTATGTGGTCATGAAACTACACCTTCAACTTTCACTTCCTGTAGATTGTCCCAACACCTATGTCCATAAGGCCATTTTTGCTTTTGATTAAAGTGCACAAAAGTCAAGGCATAAGAAAGAAGTCACTCACCTTCAGACGCTTCCTCGATGCGGACGGTCGTTTCTCGTCTGTGACTTCATTGTCACATTCTGTCGTTCCGCCTCTGTTTGGTGGTGGGTGTTCTTTAGTTCCGTCGTGATACTTCCTTTTTCCTGACACCCGCAGTCATGGTCGGGCAAACGGCAGGGCCGTTGCTACGGCAACCTGAGCAACAGAGTCACACCAAGTCAGATGTGCAGTTTAATCATTTAACTTCCCATGATGATGTAAGAATCAAACAATGAAGAAATGATGTGAAAGTATCTGGAAATGAAAAAAAAGGGATCTTGTTTTTTCCTGTAGAGGTCGCTGTGATTCTGAGCAGACCACGTTCATCATCTCAGTGACCATGATTGCTTTTAAGGCTGAAAAGGATGATTTCATCTGATTCTTTGAAATAGTCACTTTTGGTTTTGAAATCAAGCTTGAGAAAAAAAAAATGCATATTTTTCTAGGATAAAAAGTGAAGTGTAAAATAACGTTTTTAAATTCACAGACCAAATCAAGTGGGAGACTAAAAATAAAAAAAGTGTTTATTTGAGAAAAAAGGCTGGAACATGAGAATACATTTGTTTTTGAGCTAAAATGTCGCAATTTTTGAGAACAGTAATTTTTTTGTCTTGTGAAAAATGAAGGAAACGGTTTCTTTCTGAGATCAACAGTTCTATGAGAACATTCCATTTTTTTCAAAGAAAATATGTATTTTTGCAAGATAAAAAGTATACAAAATGCTGTCAAGGCAAATTTTGTTTTTGAATGAATCTCGTAATTGATTTAAATGCACAGCACAGTGGATTATTTGACGACCCCAAGTACATAATGACTTTTTGCACACACACACACACACACACTCACTGGAGTGCCTGCGCGTCTCACCTGTGACACGTTGACAGCTACGTTTTCACACGCACACCCTTCGCGTCGTCTTTGACATGCCAGGATCCGCCCGGGCCCGCTCCCCAACGCGCGCTCCCATTGGTTGGCGGCGTTGCAGCGGTGCCGTGCCATTGGCTTCCCCTGCGAGGGGGAGAAGGCGAGACACAGACGGTTAGTGACCAGTTCGATACGGGAAAAGCGGGAGAAAGTGAAACATCGCACGGAAGCGCTCCCGGAATTTCGGAGGAGCCGGATTCTGGAGCAAAGTGCTCGACTTGACGGAAGTCATGCTGCCTGCCACTTTCTGCTGGTGATCGGTTTCATCTGCGGGGGTCAGACATGAATAATCGCTCCATCGCTTGGTGGCTGCGGCGGATCGGCCTGCCTCAGTATACCAAGGCTCTGGAGAGTGAATATTACGGACTGGAGGTATGTCAAAGTCTGGCCAGAAATTTATTTTGTGACATTTGAACCACAGATGCTAGAAACGGTGTCCAAAGTACGGCCTGGGGGCCATTTGAGGCCTTCAATGAGTTCTTCATTTTCAAATAATACATTCAAAACACAGCCTGCATTAGAGGTTTCGAGAAAAGTTAGTTTTTGAAGAAAATAATCTCTAATTAATTTTTTATATTTAATTTCTGCCTAATTTCTAATTTTGGATCAGCACCACTACTAAAACCTGGTATCGGTACTCATCCATGTTTTTTTTTTTTAATTCTAGATTAAAACATTCTTATTTTACTTTTTAAAGATTTAATAAAAGTCACAATATTGAGATTGAAGTCCTGATCATGTGACTTTAGGGTCTGCTGAACGTGAACGACGACGAGCTGAAGCAGGCGGGGATCGAGGATGCCTCGCACAGAGAAACCATCATGGCTGAGCTTCTGAGCCACCGCCAGAAGCTCTACCCTCACTTGGGTAAAGTCTTCACCTCCACTTCAAATAGTCACATGTACAAGACACTCTTTATAGAGCTACAACCCACGTTTCAACAAGTACTCCTGCAACTTTGACTTCACGGAGGTCATCGTGAGCACGCACAGCTTCTGTTACTATGACAACTGGAGGACGGACGGCTTCTACCGTAACCCGAACCCAGAGTGTTGCGGGTGGGGGAGTGGTGCCTATAAACAATACAAGCATTTTCTTTCAAGGAGTCAGCACTTCGCACACTTGTTAAGATTTACACTGCAAATCTGCTCAGGGAAAAAAAAAACAGTCTACTTTGAGCCACGGGATTCTAAAAACAAAGAATATGGACGGGCCAATAAATCCTGGTTTTGGAGAATGCTACATAGCTTATCTTGCTGGGCTGACACCGAATGTTGACACGTTCCTCTTTTGAAATTCCCCCAATCCTCTCAGGTGTGGAAATGAAGCGCAGAGTGAGCAGGAAGTACTCGCTGGGCTCGTCCTTGGATTTGGTGAGAGCATGGACGCACAACGACAGTTACTGAAGTCATACTAAGAAGAAAAAAAAAAAAAGAAGTTGCTTACCGCTTCCTCCAGGTGAAGCCAAGGCAGAATCTTTTCCGCCAGAGTGTCCTGCCTCGCCTCCACCGCGCTGACAAGAAACATCGCCTGTCCGCGTCCTGCTCGCAGCTGCGGCCCCTGGACGAGGATCACGCTTCCGGCACGCTGGACGGCTGTCGAGAAAGCAAGCGCAGGTAAACACGCTTGCAAAAACACGTCTTGCCAAATTAGAGGGAGAGGATTTGTTGTCCTTGATTTTCATTGTCAATTGGCACAGTGTTGTCTTCTCTTAAATTTTTTTTTCAATCCACTCGTGTTAGCAGTAATGATTAACAGCTCAAGTAGTAAGTTGTCACTCACTTCCGATTACACCTTCACACCCAGCTAGAAGTGAAAAGAATAGATTGAAGGCCGGTTTGTTTGTAACAAGGGGGGGAAAAGTACAGAAGTGTTAAATTATTTAGTTCGAAGTGTATATGTAGCTGCTTGTGGGCCACCTTGAATAAACTGTTTGAAATATAACACATACATTTACGACATCAACAGTTTAGCTGGCAGAAACTCGCACGACACCTTGACAACAGCTTGCGCAACCTGGACTAAAAGTATATTATATAAATTGTAGCAACAATATATCTATATTTTATATTTGCACAAATTATTTTTGTTAATTATTTTAAATGATCTCAAATTTATATTTGATGTGATCACAATTCTCAATAATTCGTGATAAGAAAAGTGTCATCTCGCACCATGCTTTCTATTCACCTCTGCCAGTTTTTACATGTTCAGATGATCACTTCTACAAGTTTCCTAGAAAATCACAATGCCCCACCACCGATGAGCTCTTTTTACAACGGGCCCCTCCCTCGCAGGGCTTCGGGGGGCTACCAGGTGCCCGCGGGCACCACATTGTCGCTCGTTATTCGCGGTTGAAAAACATTTCGTTCATGATAAAAGAATCAAATGCGGGGTTATAGACGCCAGGCAGCGGCTTACTTGATGACAGGTGAAAGAGGCGGCCCGACTTGTATCGGTATCCGAGGAATGTGTTCAGATAGCGGCTTTTGGGCAACGCGGCCCCGGGCGGGGGAGAGGGAGTGCCCGGGAAAGCTTGTGGGAACATGCATGCCGTCGGGAAAGGTGGGGGGCCGACCAACTGAGGAAAGGAGGAGAAAAAGGGCGGCGGCGGCTGCGAGCTGGGAGGGGACCGGGTCGAAGGTTCTTGTTTCTCTCTCGAAGTCCCTTCCGGACCGCAGACCGTCAACATGTTCGGAGCGAGCGGGCAGTGAACGGCACTGACAGGTAGGGAAAGACCTCCTTTGCTTCGGGACTTGAGTTGTTTTGGGACAAACCTCGCGAGTTCACGCGAGATGTTCAACGAGCCGCTTGACTGCGTTGATCATATTGAACGCGCATACGTACCGTGTGTTGCGACATGTCAAGCTTCAATAATTAATATATATATATATAATATTGATCATGGGCCAAGCAGGTATTTGTTGCTAGGCAGACTTTCCCCGAGCACGCGCGTGCTCAGGTGTGCAGGACCAACGCCCCAAAAACGTTGCCGTAAACGGATGTTACTCGCGCTGTACAAAACCAAAATATCGTAGACATGTTTGCTGTTACTTTTGGCCTTTTATTGGACGTTAACTACTCACTCTTTGAGGTGTTACTCTACTTTTTGGGCTTACTTTTGACTTTTAATAACAGGCTTGTGACCAGTAGGTTTCGAGTAGTGATGCAACAATTGATCAACGAATTGATGTTTATTAATTCATTGACAACTATTTTCATGACTGATTGTTTGACGTATACAATTGGCCAAATCTTCAGATTTCCAGCTTCTCACCAGTAAATATTGTCAGCACATTAACAATTTTTGCTCAAATATCATGACAAAAAAATCTATGGCTTTAAAAGGGGGAGCATGTTCATATTAATTTTCATTTTTTGGGTGTTTTTGTTTGTCTTATTTAACTTTAATGAGCGCAGCTTTACAACTGGTGGCAAGTCGAAGTTTAATCCAGGTAGAATACAGCTGTGTCCTGTTTTTTATTTTTTTTTAGACACACACTCGTCATATTAGCGCCTGACATTAGCATCTGCTTGATAAAAATATGTGCACATAATTGAAATTTAATGAACTACATTGTTTCTATTCTCTGGTCTGTTTGTTCCACCTAGCAAAGTTTCCCACTTCCGATGAACTTGTTTCCTTGAAATAACATTTGTTGACTTGCCACTAAATTCGCCACATTGTCAGTCTGTGCACGTGTTCTATCAATGAGCTATTTATTCCCACTGGCAGCGTTTCCTGTTTGGCTCTGCTTTAAATCGGGTACAGTGGAACAAGAAAGACATTGTGTTAAACGTCCAAATAAAGGCCTTAAAATGTCACCAATGCCTCCGGCGGGGCGATGGTCATGTGCGCGCGTTGCCGAGGTTGTAGCGGCGGTGAGCTCGGCTCCGAAGCTGAGTGGTCCCTTGATGCACGAGGTGGCGACGGGAGGAAGGAAGGACGGGAAAAGGGAGGCTGGAAAACAGCTAGCGGCTGACACGCGCCTGGAAAAAAAAAATATGGGAGTGTCATATCGTGACAAGTCAAGTCCCAAAGTCCATCGTCACACACACACACACACATCTGGGTGTGGTGAAATTTGTCCTCTGCATTTAACCCATCCCCATGTGATTTTGATCCATCCCCTGGGGGAGAGGGGAGCAGTGAGCAGCAGCGGTGCCGCCCACGCTCGGGAATCATTTGGTGATCTAACCCCCCAATTCCAACCCTTAATGCTGAGTGCCAAGCAGGGAGGCAATGGGTCCCATTTCTATAGTCTTTGGTATGACCCCAGCTGGCCGGGGTTTGAACCCACAACCTTCCAGTCTCAGGGCGGACACTCTACTACTAGGCCACTGAGCTGGACACCAAAGCTGGCTTGCTAGCTTAAAGAGTATGACGTGAGCATGAGTACACCAAAATTGCTTTGGTCACTTGTCAATTTTGTTTTCCAGCAAAAGGAGGAGCCTTGCCGTATACTTGAGCCGGCTGAAGGTAAACACGAATCGCACGCCGACACAACGTGCGTTACCTGTTTGACACGAGGCGACGTGCCACGCAGGTGTTTAGTGGTCACAAGGAGATGGACGCGCTGAGGAAGGAACTGGAGGAAGAGCTGAAGCTTAGCACCGAGGACCCCAGGAGCCAAGCCTGGTACCACGGACCCCTCACCAGAGAGGTGCAACCGTCGACTGCAAATTTACACAAATACGATACCAATGGAAAAACGAACGGCGGATGTCCTCCAGGCTGCCGAGGCTCTTTTCGACAGGGACGGGGACTTCCTGGTGCGAGACTCCAGCTCGTCTCCGGGCGAATACGTCCTCAGCTGCTACTGGAGGGACGAGCCCATGCACTTCAAGGTCATACAGGTGCCGCTGAGACCCAAAAAGGTGCGGCGGCAGGATTCAGTCTCTTCATAGAAATTTCAAAGATGCTAGTTTTGGCACATTTTGAAATGTGTGTGAGGCAGGGCTACCCCCGGGCGCTGTTCCAGTTCGAAGACGACCGCTTTGACAACCTCCCCGCTCTGATCCGCTTCTACGTGGCCAACCGGCGGCCCATCTCCCAGGCCTCGGGCGCCATCATCTTCCACCCGCTGACCAGGACGCTTCCTTTGCGCGTCATCGCTGAGCGCCAGCGGGCTGCCGAGGCCAAGTCGCATGTGGAACGCGGCAAACGGCTGAGCTTCAGCAGCGCGCCGGGAGACGCCCTGCACGCCAACCCGCTGCTCAGGTGAGGGAGGGGTTGAGGGGGCGCATCCACGTCAGTTCCCGTTAAACCTCACTTCCTGTGCGGCAGGAGCGGGAGTCACCCCAGTAACCTGGAGAACCTCGGATGCAGGCCTTTGCTCCAGTCGGCCCAGTCGGACAGCAACCTAAGGCCAGGTACCTGTCACATGTCACACAGAGAGTGGCTCAAAAACACTTTGAAAACTCTAGTTAAGAGGTCCGTCCCAATACTTTTGTCCACACCCTCAGCCGAGTATCATTATGGGTACGCTTCCGCACGCAGGCACTCCTCAGAGGGCCAAACCGGAAAACGCCGGCCCCCCTCCCATCTCGCCGGTGTTCCGCACGGGGAGCGAGCCTCTCCTCAGCCCCAAGCCGCGGCAAACGCGCACGTGTCACCCCGGTAACGTCCGCACACATGAGCCGACAAAAACCATCAGCACGCGAGATCTTGATTGGTCCTCTGGGCTTAGGTGGGGGCGCGACGCTGCGGGGTTCTGATGGACAGCTGCACTCTCGAGCGCCCCCCAAGCCTCTCCGGATCTCTGTTGTGTTCCCCAAAGCCTCGCTACTCGCCACGCCTTTGGACCGGGACGACGACCCGTCCGTTTTCTACGACGAGCTGGTCGTTCAGGTTTGACACGGATAATTCTTCTAAAAGTCTTTTCCGGGAAGTGTGACAAGTTTGCTCTCCTGTGTTCAGGTGCCTCAGTCCCGGCGCAAGGGTCACGTCGATCGACTTCGGGCGGAGGAAAAGTGGCAGAGCCGGGCTCGGATCACGGAGACCTCCTTCGGCTTCCTGGAGGCCGAAAACAGCGACGAGGCGGCGTCCCGTCTGCCGCGACTGCCCGACAATGAGCATTTTGAACGTCCTCAGGTTGCGACTCCCCCGTGCAACACGACACGTACGTAGATTCCATCTCGAGATTTCGTCCGTCGCAGGTGGAATGGAGCTCGTGCTTCCAGCTGGACCGCTTCAAGTCGTTGCTGCTGCCGGACAACAACCGGCCGCTGGAGCCCAGCGTGCTGCTGGAGCTGAAGGAGCTCTTCGCCCGCACGGACCCCAACACCACCGCGCTGCACCTTCTCAGCGTGGACTGCCAGGTGGCGCGCATCGTGGACGTGACGGCCGAGCAGAGGCGCACCATGGGCGTGGCCTCGGGTCTGGAGCTCATCACGCTGCCGCACGGCCGTCAGTTGCGGCAAGATCTACTTGAGAGGTACCAAAGGAAACATTCAAACCTCGCACAGGAGAAAGAAGAAAAGAAAACGAGTATACCCCCCCCCCCCCCCCCCCCTCACAGGCATCATTTGATTGCCTTGGGCGTGGTCGTGGACATCCTGGGCTGCACGGGCACGGTGAGCCAACGGGCCACGGTGCTGCACAAGTTCATCCTCCTGGCGCAAGCTCTCAAAGAGCACGCCCACGACCTCTACGCCTTCTCGGCCGTCATGAAGGCGTTGGACATGCCTCAGGTAAGACAGTAGCGCTCTTCCAATGTGTGCCGGGTATATTTACAGGGTCTGAAAAGTCGACACACTCACTTCCGCCTGGGCCTCCACTGACGTTGCCCGTGTGGCAAATGACCTCTCGTGCAGGTGGTGCGGCTGCAAATGATGTGGCGCCTGCTGCGGAGGAACCACACGGAGAGCGCCGTCCTGTTCGAGAAGACCCTCAAGCCTTTCATGAATTCGCTCAATGACAGCGACGGTAAGGCCACAAAGAATGAGCCGAGGTCCCCAGTGACCCAGCCTCGAGTACCAATAATACCGCTACTTCTGAAACAACACATCAAAATGAACCCAAATTTTGTCAATAGCCATAGTATAGCGCCATCTACTGGCGAGCATTTTGATGTCAGATTGTATCACGCATCAATTTCCTAAAATTAGACTTTTTCCCCTCTGTGTCGAGAATGCATTTCGGGGGTTCCGGTGGCCGTGCCGCACCTGATTCCCGTGCTGCTGCTGATGGAGGGCCAGGACCTCGTGGAGGACAGCCACCAAGGCTGTCAAATGCTCTTTGACCTCTTGCAGGCGGCCCGGCGGCACGCCGCACAGGCACGCCAACACCAGGAGCACGCCAAAGCTCTGCTCGCAAGTACGCATTCACACACTTCTTGCCACCTACAATATTATTACATTTTTTGTTTTCTGTTCTTTTTCTAAGACTTTACATATTCTAATGTTACAACTTTCAACATTCCAACATTGCATTCTCTTGTTTAGAATATATCTCTTCCATTTCAAATTTTGCTGGACGTACATTCAAAATCTTGAGTCCGGTTTACTCCATAATCATTTCGTGCTAATTAGCATCCCTAATTATTTCATCATTATAATGTGCTAATTAGCCGGTAGATAAGTAGAAATAGACGATGACAATAAATCACAGCCATATGAAAAGGGAAACATTGTGAAAGTACATCAACCACGTCAGGACAAATATTGTTCACGGCGTCACAAAACAATTTAGAAAAGTCTCAATCGCCGGAATTAGCGGCTAGCGGTTAGCATGCTAAACCAAGCTAATTGAATGGACTCACCCATTTCCCTTCTTTCTCAGTAGCGTGCTCGAACATGAATGACACCGGGCTTGTGGTGAAAATTGAGCGAAGATTGAAGTCAAAAGTTTTGTAACTTGAAAAAAATAAAACTTCAAAAGGGGAGGCAACCTTTGACCAGTGTCCGATTCGCGCCGTAATTTGTAGGAAACGACGTCAGAACCGACGTCGTCAACGTCAGACCTTACGGAAATGACGTAATACGCCGCGTCCATAAGCCAAAATCACGTGATGAGTTCACGCTCATCCGGCATTTAATTGCAAACTACAATCAAGTATCATCAATTTTAAAAATATAATAATTACCAATCATAATTATTTGTATTTTTTTTTAAATTGACTTTATTCACATAATACATTTTCATACCAGAAATATATGATTAGATTATCACTTCACTCTAAAATAATGTCTTCATCATAACATTTTTATTTAAAACAATGACTTAATTCTTGTAATGGTGATGGTATTCTAAATAAAATAGGATTTATGGCAAAGGTGAATTTGAAAATGTAAAATCAAAGAAAACAAACCTTGACCTTCGACCCCTCTAGGCGGCTGGACACCTGTTCCCGAGTTGCTGGAGGCCTTCCGGACCGAGTTCGCCCTGCGACTCTTCTGGGGCCAGTCGGGAGCGGAGGCAGACAGCAAGGAACGCCATGAGAAGTTTGACAAAATTCTCTGCGTGCTCTCGGATAAACTGGAACCGGTGGAGATCAGACCCGAAGAGCAGCAGCCTCTCAGCTGAGACCGTGGGGAACAGCTTTCCTGATCAAAATGTGATTTTGTCTGTCGTGTTCAATCATACATATGCCATTCAATTTTTACGTGGACCACAGCCCATCAAGGCAGTTGGACAAACTTCTAATTTTATGATCAAAATGTGTTTTTTTATATGATTTCAAAGAGTGGACACGTGAGTTTTTATGGCATCGCAGCCCATGGAGGCAATTGTCCGCTACATTATGTTTCACTGATTCTGGACACATGTTGGACTGAGCCGCCGCCGTCACACTACCAAATGTTTTTGTTCGCTCGTGTACATATCGGCTAATAAATGTTTATTTTTCTTTTGTTTTTCTCGTGCATTATTTTGAGCTTGACAAGGATGCGTCAATGAACACGGCCGCCCGAATATCAAGTTCAACAACTGGCTTTGTCGTTCATATTTAATGTTCATTCTGCTTACAATATGTACTTTGTAACATTTTAGCGCGGTATCCAGTGTGAGTCAGGCCCGAAAGGCGGCGCCAACCTTGCACAGGCTCTTGGAATAATAATAATAATAATAAAAATCAGGGTCAAATAGGTCAGTGGGGCGCGCTGCTGAGGGCCTATGTCTGTCTTAAAATCTTTTAAATAGTATAAAAATAGTATCCAATCAGGAAAGACAAGCAGCAGAGAAGCGTGGCTACAGCGACCAAATCAAAATTAAAAATGTGTATGTGTGTGTGTGTGTGTGTGTGTGTGTGTGTGTGTGTGTGTGTGGGAGGATGAGCTGTGACGTTAGGACACGAGCTTGACATAGGAGGCCGGGATGAAGCCCTCCTCCCCGTTGGCTCGGACGACCCGCATCCACCCGTCGCCTTTGTCCTCCTCCATGATGGTCAGAAGCTCGCCGTCTGTCACCGAGATGGTGCCCTCGCTGTTGCCTGCGTGGAAATAAAAACAATTAAAAAAAAAAAATCATTTCACCTTAAATTGCACCAACGTAAGCGTTTGATGGTTTTTCCAATAATAAACCAAATGAAAAATGGCCAACCTTCAAAGGTGTACAAAGCCGTGCACCGGCCACAATCTTCAAAGTCATCGTCAAACTCGGTGTAAATGTTGTATTGGTTTTCAGACGGCTCCGCCCTGCGAACGGACACGTTAGCAATTTGCGGACCCAAACGACGACTGCTCACTGACGCAGATGAATGGAAAAGAAAATGAAAACAAAAATGCTTGAGAGGCCTAAAAAACAAAATCATGTTTATTATAATAATAGCACAAATGTTTCCGTCTTTGTAAAGAAAACAAGTCAAAATCAAATCAAATCCATCATCCCAAAGTATTTCAAGTTTGATGCTTACGGTTTTTCCGTGAGGTGGTGGTTGTTGTTGATGGCACTGACGCATTCGTCTCCTCCCACTGCCTCCGACAACCAAGTCTGCAAAAAAAAAAAAAAATAGGAGGAGGCTCTTGGCAGGAAGGCGAATTTGGAGTCGCACAGCTTGTACTTCGTATTTGGCGAGCTCGCCGCGCAGGTATCCGATGTTCTGCGCCGTCTCGGAGATCTGCGGCTCCAGAATGGTCGGGTTGCCCATGTCGGGGTTCTGCTCGTACACGCCTTTCATCTTCTCCAGGGCCTCGCTGGATAATTAATTTATTTTCCCCAACAAAATAGAATGATTTTTTGCCCCCCATTTTGATAAAAAATTTTAATACCACGTGAAGAAATTATTTGAACGAAATGTTGAAAGAAATGCTCTCACCTGGTCTCCAGCGTCATGTGAAGTTTTTTGGACACGTCATCGATCTTGGCCTGCAGCATCTTCTTTCTTTGCTCGGGAGGAAGGTGAGAGAAGTCCTCTGCCGGCGGCGGCTACACGCACACACACACACGCACGGCAGAATGATTATCCATGTCAAGCACGCAAGATGGATGCTGACCACCAGCAGGATTCCATACAAAAGCCACAATCATTTTTTTTTTTCCTTCTGCGAGGTCACAAATCTGCAACAATTGTTTTCAAATTTGCTTCATTTTTACCTTTATTATTTGTCATTATTTTATCATTTCTTTATGATCTCATGAGGTGAATATTTTAAAAGCAACATATGTTAAGAAAGATCCCCGGCCACTCGATTAGGTACGCCTGCACAAACAAAATACAACATCTCAAATCAACTTCATTTATTTTCTCTTTTTTTGGTCTTGTGGTACCAAACTCTCTCCCAAGAGATGTTCCTAATAATTTGTCCCAAGGAGCTGGCCAAAGTATTAGGAACAGCTTGTTTTTTTTTTTTAAACGCAGGCGTCCCCCAACATCGCGGCCGTGCCGTTGTGACATCACAGAATCAAAGGTTGTCATTGAGAAGAAAGGAAAAGGGAAAGAGCGGCTTCCAGCACCGGACGACCCAAACACAACGAGTTACCAGGTGCTTCTCGGCATGCGACGACGTCTGGACGGTGACAGAGAATCATTCATCAGATGCAACAACACAACACAACACGTAAACAACTGCAAAAGTGCTGCTGGCGTGCTAGCATGCGTGCGTGTGGAGGAAACAAGTCAGTGCGGGAATTAGACGGGCCCCTCCCCGGGGGGCCGGCCGAGGAATGCGCGCTCTCGTTTACGACCGCGCTCACTCGGCAGCATTCTTTACCGTGTGACTGTGTGTGTGTGTGTGTTGACCTTGTGCTTCCTGCTGAAGGGCCAAAGTTTGCCGCGAACTTTAGGCAGGTTGAGGCTGGAGTCGGAGCCGGCCGCTTTGATTCCCTGCGTGTAGTCCTCAAAGTCCAAGTCGCCGGGGCGCTCGAAGCCCGACTTGTGCTGCTCCACCAACAGAAGCGAGTCCTGACAAACACGTTGTGTACATGTTCGACAATCAAACAACTGAGCGTCAACACACAAAACCATTGTGTGCGTGTGTGCGACTAGCCTGCTTTTCGTCCACTTTTGCTCCGGCCGCCGAGATTCCGTCGAGACATTTGGAGATGATGGGCTGCACCTTCTTCTCCAAGTCTGAGAACTGGCTGTATCCTTCCGCCAGACGGCGAATCCGGCGCTCATCGAGGTCCTGTAGCTTCTACACACACACACACCCCCACACACACATTGTCAGCTGGTGCGTGATGTGTCCCAACAATGTCATTAAAGTCAACCCCCAAATTTTCTGTTCTATTGTATTTGTGGAGCATTTTTTTTTTTATCTCAGGGGGCGGCCATTTTGCCAATGAAAATTAAATGGATGGATGGATGACATCACAGTTGCCAGGTCTGAGGTCACAACCAATCACAGCTCAGCTTCAGAAAATCAGTGAGCTGTGATGTCATTTTCAGTGGACAGCAGGTGGCAAAATGGCTGCCCCCCCCAAGATGGAGGCGGCTCTCCAAGCCGCTGCTGATAATCTCACATTGAATATCTGCGGGATCTCCGAGTAGTAAAAGTATTTCTGCTCCTGGTTGAACTTCTGCAGCTGCGCCGCGTAGTCGCTGCGGCATTCCTCCGCCGTGTGCGTGCGGGCGTGTGCGTGCTGCCTGGCCTTCCAGGGACGAAAAGGACAACCATGTCAGCGCGCGTGTGTGTGTGTGTCTGTGTATGTGTGTATGTGTGTGTGAGAGAGTTTACTTTGTCTACGTCTATCTTGATGGCGTTGGGGTCACTCTCAATTTTCTCGACCTGTTGCGTGGCTTTATCAGCTTCTCCCCATTCCTTGGCGAAGCGCTTCTTTGTCTACGCACACACGCGCACACGTCATCGATGATGTCATCATAAGCGGGACACACGCAACACGCGGCTCGACATGAAGACGCAAAGTTGCCGCGAGCACACAAACGCAGCACCTGACAAAAGTGGCATCAAACACACAAGGTGAAGATGCAACGCGAGGTGACGTACACTTTCCAGCAGCTTGAAGCTGCTCTCCAGGTTCTGTTGGGCTTTCTTGGCGTCAGAAAGGTGCTGTGGAGGAAACACACGCTGATGCGTTCAGGGACAACCGTGGCTCGGCGTGCGGGGCGGCGTGCGGCGGCGGCGGCTCGTCACCGCTTTGCGGTCTTGCTTGAGGTCCTGCAGGAACTTGGTGAGCTCCACGCAGATGTTGGTCATCATGTTCTCGGCGATCAGCTCCCGCTGGCCCGCGTAGTCGTTCATCTCGTTCAAGATCTCTTGCAAGGCCGCGTGGTTGCTGAATCTGAGCGGGACAAAAGCGCACAATAGCAACATACGGCAACAACACAACAACTTGACCACAAGAAAAACACACAACATCACACAATCTGGAACTCCAAGCACACGACACTCACTCACAACAGAACAAAAACACACAACCAGCAACTTGACACACATAGCACACAAGATGAATACACAAATCCACGTAGTTGTGTTGTGACCTGCAGTCCTGCTCATCTTTGCTTCCTCTCTTGGCATACTTCTTGGACAGATTCCTGCGACACACGGCGCACTCGGCGTTACACAACGACACACATGCACACGCAGACACACAAGGCGAGCGGCGCGCACCTGAGCTGCTTGGCGTAGCTCTGCTCGATCTCCGTGCGCTCCTTAACAAACTTGATGTAGCGCTCCACCAGGTCCAAGCCCGACTGAGTATGCTTGTCGATCACGTCGTTCTGGTCCTGACGTCACACGCATCAGACGTGTTTGCGTTTTGTGTTGCTTGTGTGTTACATGTGCATATTTGTCGCGTGCGTGAGTTGCGCAAGTTTGTTGTGTTGCTTGAGTGAGCGTGACGGCCATCGCGGGACAGACACGATGACGTAGCCGAGTTGGAATTTCTGCACAGTGAGTAAGACAAAGACTCCACCTAAGTGATGTCAAGGCCAATTGGGGAAGGGGGAGGAAGGGAGGGAGGGAGGGAGGGAGCGCTTGCAAAGGGCAGGAAGGGGAGGGGAGGGGGGGGCAATGGAGAGGAAAGCGGGTCGAGGGGTGAGCGAGTCAGCTGAACCCCAACCAGATGGCTCCAACTGATAACGCCCTGAAGTCGTCACGCCGACGCCGGGATCTGCGCCGAGGCCCGAACCAGTCCGACTCGTCCCGCCCTCCCTCGCGCCCGTCGACGACACGTGATCCAAATCTCAGCCGGCCAGAACGAGAACCAGAACGCAAGTGATCAAAACTAAAAAGTGACTGACTGATTTTTTTCATTCTGTATGAAATAAGCCCCCCCCAAAACGCAACATAATGACAATATTGTGTTTATCACTGCAACGTCGTCATTTCTGGCGTTCCACAGGGTTCCGTTCTTAGCACTTTGTTGATCTTTTATCTACTTATCTCCACAACTTGATCAACTAACGTATTTAGAATGAAACTCTCTAAGTAAGTGACGCGCGGATGAAACTAACCACGAGAGCTAACCAACCAATCAAACAATGACGGCAATAACAACAAACAAACTAAAGATGAGTTAATTAACACTGACCCAAGAACCAAACGTCATCGTACTAAAAACGACCAACTGGTGAAGTCGTGTAATAATCAATAGAATTGATCTGGGACATATAAGCAAGAGGTGTTCGTCCGCTGGACAAAACCCACATCGTACACACACCACAACAACGACAACAACAAAGTGTGGACGCATCCGGTAGCGGACGAGCGGACTTCCTGTCACGCGTGAAAAACAACCAGGTGAAGAAGGTTACACCTTTAAGGGAGAACAGCAGAAGGTATGCGGGAGGGATTGCGAAACACGCTTGCACACACACATTATTACACAGCCAAGACTCAAAGCGGGCCTAAAAGCCACAAGTTGTCGTCAAAGATGTGAAACTCACCCACAAATCGGTGCCCCAGTCCATGTCTGCACCTCTCGCACGTCTCTCAAGCTGGAATTCTCCTGGAAGGGTCTGGAGGAAGTCCACGCCTTCTCCCTGCACAAAATAAAGCCTACTTTTTTTTAACCTTGCTTCTCCTGAAACTGGTTTGCGTCCTGACAGAGAGAGAGAGAGAGAGAGAACAAGAGAGAGAGAGAGAGAATATGGGAGGAGCACAGCAAGCTAAGTTAGTCTTAAAGTAGTAGCAGCAGTTTACACAAGTCCAGAAAAGCAAATAAAAGGTTACAAATGAAATGGGAATGAAAGACCACATCTTCATGAAATGTGTATGAAGATAATCAGACTTAAGCAAGCAACACACACTAACAAATGACTTGACGATTTGAATAAAAGTCAATCAGACTGTATTGCGCAACACACCCAAGGTAGCTGCCAGCTGATCAGCAAGCTCCGCAGGAACCCGATAACGTCGGGTGGTGAGCAAGCAAAGTAAATCAAGAACAAACAAGCTTAGAAACTGTAATGGAGGAATGAAGGAGTCAACAACCAAACACTCAACTGAATTTTGTAACTTTTTTTTTTAAATGTCAAAATCTTTCCAAAATTGTGAAAACTTTGCATCTTTAAAATTCACACCAATCCAACTGTGCTCATTTGCTCCAACTCCATTTTTTCTTTTGGTGTCCCACAGGGTTCTTTTCCCGCCACCCTTACGTTTATCATTTATTTTCGTAAAGACAACGTCAATTGCTACCAACTCAAATCAACTTACTAACCTAAGCATGAAGGAGTCAAATAAAATAGCTACTTGACTCGAGATAATAATAGCAACATAAAAAAAAAAAAAAAAACATTTCCCGAATCAGTAATTAGCCATAATAGGCACACTCTAATATGAGCCAATACAAAAACTGGTGGTAGAATAAAAATAAGAATGCTTACTTTTAATTGACCCTTTGATCTGACAAGTTCATCTGGTTCTATTAGGAGGGAATGTCGGTTTAAACACAATCATAACAAAGCAGTGATTTCAGACGAGCACACAACTTTGTGTCTGCTAGTTTAAAACTAAAACACAATGAAAAGGATATTGAGCAGAACGGTGCATGGAGACAGACAAAATATTACTCAAAGTAATGCGACTTTAATCCTCTGCGAAAAGTCACATTTGTAGCAAAGCGTTTCTTCCTTGGTGTCTGCATGAAGGCATCATACTGCCCCCTAGTGGCCAACTTAATCCGTTCCCACGGGACGGGAGTCACAAGGAATTAATCAAGTTAATTCTTTACGTTACATTTTGCTCATTTTCATTCATTTCAATGGAAAAAGAGGATTTGAGAGACAAATGGGGTTATGGAACAAATTCAACTGGCCTTACAACACTGCTGCTATCGTGCAGCTCTGCTTACCTTTTGGCGTTGACACAAAAGTGGTTGCTTTGCTCAGAAACTTTGTCCAAGACAGGCAAGCACTCCAGAAACACACCTATTTCCATATGAACATTAAAAACATTCAATTTTCCATCAAACGTACACATTTGTACCCTTTGGAATTGTTTGACCTTGTTGCCATGGGAACGCAGCCAGCCATCACTCCCTGCTCCTTTTCATCATTGTGATGGGGGGGAGGTCAACGCTTGTCACCATGGAAACCTCTGCTAATAAATGATGGTACTCTTGAAAAACACGGTGTCTGAAAGTAGGACACAGAGACAGAGTACAAGGAAAAAAAAAAAAAAGGGAACGAGAACGAGAGACAGACATTGTAACCAAAATGTATGAGGGAGCACAGATGAACAAAGTTGGATGGATCGGGAAATTGATAATAAAGATGGATAGGTCAATAACAGATGGAAGATTGGCAATGTGAGAGGACAGATGTCCCGAAAAAATAAACCCCGGAACATATCTTGTTGTAATGCTGTTTTCAAACCGCTAGAGGGCAATGTTGCTGTTCTTCCACCGAGGTGTCTCGCGCTCTCTCCATCCCAGTCTTACTTGCCCTTCAGCATCCGATTGAGATGCCCCCCCCCAACTGATGATTACCAGATCGATCTTCTTACCTTCTTTCCCACAACCCTGTATCCTCTCCTACTTATGTTCTTCAGGATCTTACCCGTCAAGCGCAACACGGCCACAAGGACAAAGGCAGACGCAAGAAAGGACGACAGACTAGAATTACATGTTAGAAGAAGGAAGGATAGAAAAGGAATGGAGACAAGTGGAAGTCATGAATGGAAGGCGCAAAGGAAAGGATTGGTGACTATAAATAAAAGATGAGAAAGAAGGGATGAGAAAGGAGGAGACAAGAAACACACACGCATGCTCTAAATTAGGAGTCACCAACTCAGGCCGGGTTGGCGCCCTTGAGGATCGGACTGGGTGACCCCTGCTTTAAATCATGTGCGCACAAAAATAAACGTGTGTGTGTGTGTGTGTGTGTGCGGATGGATACATGTGCGCATGTGTGTGGACGGAACAAGTTCAGGCAGGGAAACGGGTGCTCTTCCTGACCCAACGCCCATTTCCTGCGTGTCCTACTGAGATACAATATGGCTACGCACGCACACACACACACAAAAGCTTCGCGGGTGGGGGAAATCAATTCAAGAAACCGATTTGGCAATTGTATTGTTGTGATGAGGAACTCCTCTTATTCTAAGATTGTAAAAAAATCCTCGCAAATAACTCCAATGACAAATTAACGCCTACGATGAACGGTAACAATTACAACCCGCTAGCTCGTTGGCTAGCTAAATTTGGCTACTTCTAATGAGCCAGGCATGGAGTTTGTTTGATTTTTATTGAAGGAAAAGAAACATGCCAACCCGACACATCCGGCGCAAACTGGACGCGGCGTCCGTGAGTCCTCTCCAGACCCGTCTAACGTGGTCTAGCCGTCGGTGCGTATGACGTGAAAGAGCGTGACGTTGTAGAGCACCTGGTGTCCGTTGTTCCAGGTGTAGAGCGCCCTCTCTCGAGGATTGTAGTCCATCATGCTGATGTGCGAGTAGAGGTTGTGGAACGGCACGTCCGTGTACTCGTAGGTGGACGTGTTGGTGTTATAGGCAAAGTGGACCTTGGCCCCGGCCAGGTGCGAGTTGGTGACGTAAAGGACGCCGCAGATCATGAAGGCCTCGCCCGCGCTGCGTTTCGGGAAGCCCGTGGACCAGCTTCGGAGAACGTCCAGGGAGCGGGGACACAATCGGCTCACCTGAGCAGAGAGGAGACGGTGTAAGAATTCCGTCAAGGAGGCTAACGGATCATTTGGACGTACCACGATGTTGCCGGCGTTGGGTATGGACGTGTACACGGCCCACAGGCCCGTCTCGTCGGCCATGAGGTCGATGTCGGAGGACCCGCCCCAGCTGTACGGGAAGGTGTTGTTGTAGCCGGCTCCGCTAAGGCTACGCTGTAGCAGCACGCTGCGAGAGCGGAAGTGGTATTGCACCTGCGACATGAACGCAAACAAATGAGCAGTATTATTTGGGGGGGGGGGCACCTGAAGCATTTGTGGTTTCGGCCTACCAGGATGTTGCTCTGGTGCTTGTTGTAGTAGAGCGAGCCGTTGTATACAACGTGGCCCGTGCCGGCCCAGGCGTGCGGCAGCAGGTGCTGCACGAAGTTCTGGCCCTTGCTGAAGTCGGCCATGGTGCGATACTCCAGCACGCGTCGGCCGCGGTAGAAGCCGTCCATGGACCACACCTAAAGCACAAGTGCAATAGTTCAACACAAAGATGATTTTTATCTAAAAAACACAAAAAAGAACATTAGGCACTTTGAAAAAAATTATACTACACAATTTATAGTGATTTATATAAATATATACATATATATATATAATAATTAAGAATTATAAATAGATAGAATAAATTATATAGTTTCCGCATCCTTCAGGGACCTCAGTTTGACGAACTCTTGTTGAAATAATGAAGCACACCAGGCAGAGACAGAAGAAAAACATTTGGATAAAGCGCTGGTCACGTGACCGTCTTTTAACACCTGCTTCACTTGGGACTCACCCTGCTGTCGGAGCTGGGAATCATGGCGTCGGTCATCCAGGAGCCGAAGCGGGATCCCGACGCCCGCACGGTGACGGGACCGTTGACGGCTGTCAAGCGACCGCAACCTGCCCGCCCACATTATTTTTTATGAATCACGCCAATTCTTGCAAATTTTTGCCACCTTGCGCCGCCCGCGAATCGGCGAGTGTGTTACCGAGCTTGTTCATACAGCTGTGCAGTCTGGTCTCCAGCAGCAGGACTCTCCTCTGAAGCTCCTCATAGTCGTACGCGCCCACCTCCTCCTGGATGGCCGTCAGCAGCGCCGACAGGTTGAGCAGGCGGCCTCGCAAGGCGGCCAGCGTCTCCAGGTCGGAGCGGTACTGCTCCGCCGTGGACAGGAGGGGCTGAAGCTGGCTCACTTGACCTTTCAGCTCCTGAACCAACACAACAAGCAGACTGGCTCAGAAGACGAGGCCTGTTTTTAACCCCCCCCCCCCCCTACCGGGAGATGGGAAAGAGCCGTCGAGCGAGAAATTGCGGCGCCCCAAAAGTCCCATCTGCTCGACACGGGCTAATCCCTGAGGACTCTCCGTTGCGTAATCAGCCTGCTTTATTTTTCATGACTACACGGAGGAGTTTCCAAGTGAGGCTGAATCGAGGCCACCCGGATCGGGGAGGAGATGTTGGGGAGGGGGCAGGGTCTCTGCCGAGTTGTTCGGCAGGGGTTTCGTTTGTTTGCCTTCATTTCTTTGGAGGGAGCGCTTTCATTGTCAACTCGGCTTTTTGGGCACAGGAAAAAACAAACGTGATGATGCCTCCTGTCCTAAAAAAAAAAAAAAAATCAAGCGCTTCCTCTGCTTTGGCAACATCAATAATACAATTTGCCATTCCTCCCCGTTGGACTCTTGTTTTCCTTTCTGCCACAGGGTGCTCTCAATCTTCTACCGAGTGCAGCGATGCGAGTGTCGGCTTCCGCACGCAACTTCACACCCCCCCTCCCGACGTGTGCGTACCTGCAGACCCTTGGAAGTGAGCGTGCGGGGGCTGCTGGCGTACGAGTGCAGACGTCCGTCCACGCCCCGCAGCAGCGGCTCAGACTCGCGGAAGTGTCGCAGGTCCCTGGAGGTCCGCAGGTGGACCCCATCCACGGACTGACTCACGTTCTGCACCTGAACCACAACGTGAGGAATCACTTGTGTGCGATTGTGTTCATGTGGTTTGTGTGTATTTTCACGAGTGTGTTTATTTCCGTGCGTGTGTGTCAATCTACGTGTTTATTTGCATGCTTGTGCATTTTTTGTGTGTTTATGTGTTAATGTTTAATGAGTGTATTTTAGGGTGTTGGCTTGTGCATGCAGCCAATTTGCATTTGTGTGTGCGTGTTTGTTTGTGTTTCCCGCTGGCCTCCCGAGCAAGTGTTGGAGCAGGAAGTGTGCACGTGTGTGTGATTTAGGCCAAATGCTGCTTTTTTTTAATTTCTACATTCTAAAGTTGATTGTTGATTTTGTTATGTGCAATGTTGCATCCAAACGCACACACCTGTTGAGTCAGCAGGCTGAGTTGGCGACTGCGATGGTCTCGCTTGCAGAGGTTCCGGGCAGGAGCGACCACGGCGCACACGCACCGGCCATCCGGGTCCGACGCGGTGCTGTAAACCTGCCAAGCCTCCTCCGAGCCCGGATACAAACCCTGCGCATGCACGCACACACACACACACACACACACACGCCAACTGGAAACGGCAATCGTCCATCTTCTTTTTTTTACGACTTCATAAATCAGACTACTGTGGGCTTTTTGCCTTATTGTGTACCAAGGCGGATACAAAAGCAGGAATCTCGGGCTAAATGAAAGGAAGCGCTCCCCCGCGTTTCCCAACAGGAGATTTGGCGGGAAAGCGGCCACGGCGCTTCTTGTCGGCCAACTGGCGCTTTCAAAGAAATCCATTTTCTCTGAAGAAGTCACAATTTTGGAAGGAACACACGCCCACAGAGAGTGCAGCGATTGGCTCGTTGGTTGGTTTCCGATTCGTAACCCTAACGGAAGAACGCAAGGCGTTATCAAAATGACAATTAGCAACGGCGAGGAGCCTCGCTCAGCCTCTGACATCACAACACACACACACACGAACCTGCTCCTGCTTGTGTTGTTGACATCAACACTGGCGGGCTTTGCCGAGGTTTGTTGTTGCTACGGTAACAAACGGCCCAGAGGCCAGTTAGCCTTCCCAGAGAGAAAATATCACCTCTGGGTAGTACGCAGGGAGCCAGATGTGTGTGTGTGTGTTTTGAAATTCAGTACATCCATTCCGCTACTTTACATTGACGTTTGGGACAAGATGGAAGGGCCCAGACATTGCAAAAAAAAAAAAAAAAAAAAAAAAAATAAGAAAAAGAAATTGGATGGATTCATCTTATTCCGAAAATATCATCCAATATACCGTCGGGGCACAACAAATATTTTTACCTTGGGTTCACCTTTAAGGTGGGGGTAATGGTGAGATAAATTCAGTAGGCATTTGTTGTTTGGCCAAAATGCTTCTCGTTATAATCTCAATAATGAAGTGAAAGAATAGCAAGTCAGCGCTGGTTTCGACCGGGCTTGACAGAAAATCCTTGGCTGGTCCAAAACAAACAAAATTGGAGCCCTGAAGATTAATCGATCGAGCGTTTTAATCAGCCAATATGAGCTTCTTTAAATCTTTAAGATTTTTAAAACTCATTAACATGAAACAGATAATTACATTCAAAAACATTTTTTTTCTCCAGTTTTATATTATAGAACTAAACAAATACTAAGGGACAAGCATTGTAAAGAAGTAAGCATTAATACTATTTTAATTATTCATTACATTTTTTTTAAATCAATCTATCAATGATCAGAATTTTATTCTGCCATTAAAAATGAAGTCTCCAGTGTTCCAACATTATTAGCGGGTGTACCTAATGTTTGGACCTGCTGGTCTTGTTGAAAATTTCATGAACTTTTGGAATGTGTGACATCACCTGACGAGTGCGTGTAATATTAAATACATACGCTGACGACGCGTTGGTGCGTGCCGTCGGGGGAGACGGCGACGGCGGTCCCGTTGAGTCCCACCAGCGAGGGCAGCGTCTGGGACATCCAGTTGGTGACCATGGCCATGGTGCTCAGCACGGCGCCGATCTTCAGCATGGGCACGCTCATCTTCTCTCTCACACACACACATGCACACAGCAGCTCCCAATTAAACTGTTGTCATGGGAAAAAAAGAAAGAAGAGGAACGCTCAGCAGCTCGCCAACATGACGTCTCCCCCGACGATGTGCAATCCTGTCGTGGCCATGTGAGGATGCTCCCAAGATTCTGTGAGACGCTCTTCTCTCGATCCAATCCCTCCTCCTCCTCCTCCTCCTCCAACCTGGGATGACGTCAAAAAAGCAAATTGAAAAAAAAGCATGTCCTCTTTTTCCTTTCTCTCCCCTTTGTCCTTGTCCTCCTTCGCGTCCACTGCAGTCCGCCTCCTCGCTCTGCTTCCTGTCCACGTATTGATTGATTGCCTGAGCGAGAGCGAGCGAGCGAGCGAGAGAGTGATGCTGCAAATTGATCAGCATCCTTGCTGCTCTGTGGCCTAATGCTGTTTGTGGTGCGGGTTTTCCCAAGTGCAACACTGCCACCTAGTGGACTGTCAAAATGGACACTTGATTTCCCACTTAAGAAGGGGAGGAAAAAAAAACTCTCTTATTGCCTCCTGCTTCCGCTCTGAGCTGCCATTTAAAATGGCGCCTTTGACAGGTGATGTATAATGTATGGCTGAAAATGGGCTTCGAGCAGTCCAGAGCGACTTGTTGTGTTCACTCGAGTGTGTCGCCCGCCCGCTCGCTCGCTCGCTCGCTCGGCGGCCTGCAGATGCGCTTCAGACGTCATGAAAGATGAATGAACAGTCTGCGGTGAATGCAAATCAACGAGCGGCTGTCTTACCGTAATTCTGCAGGTAGGAATAAAATAGGAGGCAGCAATCATGGCAGAGACAGCTGCTCCTCACCTCGCCAACGGGATGGCGGTGGATGAACTGCCCACCGGCCACTGGCGCTGCAAGTAAACTCGTCAAATATTAAAAGAGGTTACACACAAGCCATCGTGGATGTCACTTCGGCAACGTTGTGGAAAAAGTTCAAGTTCCTCTACTCCAGCCTTCTGTGGTTATTGCTAATTAGCTTACAAGCTACGCAAAAAGTAGTGTTTTGTTTTTACCTTTGTTGAGTGTGACATTTCTTAAAAAAACATGTCGCACCCTTTTGACCTGAAAAACAAAAAGTATTTAAAAAAACTAGCAAAAATAATAATTAAGACTAGCACTTAGTTCTCACGTTTTGTCCACCAGAGGGCGCTACTTTAATCCCATTTAAAGAATGCAGTAACATGATAAACCTTTTACTGGCTACTGACGTTGCAGAAAAAAGTGCATGAAAATCAATGTTGTTGCCAGTCATTTGGTAAATCATAAAGTAATTATGAATATATCGAAAATAATTTCCACAGCAGTTTTGAGAAGGTCCTACTTTTTGCGATTGCCGACAAATGAAGGAGGATATTTAATATTTACATGTACATCATGTACTTATTTTTTTATTATTATTAGGTCACTTCCCAGTACAAATGTAAAACTTCTCAATATATATATAAAAAAAATGCACTTCCCACGTTTCCCTTTTAGACGATAGCACCGTGATGACATCACAACAACACACAAAATCATAACAATGTGGCAAAAGTTAATAAACAACAGCAATGAGGTTTTTTTTGCTAGGTGAATTTGCAACAATTCAAGAGTTTTTGCATTTTTGGCGTCGTGGCGACCGTTCACAGAAGCAGCGCGTGAACCACAAGTCCACCGCGCTGCATGATTGCGAAGCAAAAAGGTATAAATATGACGAGTCTTAGAAGTAGTTTGTTTTTCTTTTCCCTGCATTTTAAAAGAGTCCCTTTTGCTCTTTTTAGGGTTCGGCCGTTTAACCGCCGAAGCAGACGGGCCCGACCTGGAAGCCGAACTTCTGGCCTGCGTTGCCAAAGTCGCTCACCGCCACGTCGATGACGGGCAGAGCCGAGGACTCCGGGAAGTCCATTTCCAACACTGTCCTTTCCTGTCCCGAGCGCGTCTGGGACAGGGAAAAAAAAAAAAACGTGCAACAATGGGATCAACTGTTCAAGTGAGATGGGAAGGTGGAAAAAGGACAATTGGCCGTGTTGTTTCCGCTCACCTGACAGCCGTCGTAGAGGGCGCGGATGAAATGCGAGTTCTGGTGCGTCAGCTCCTCGCCATCGCTGGCTCGGAAGCGCAGCGCTAGCTGGTGCCCGCCGCCCTGGCCGTCCAGCCAGGCGGCAGAGTTGAGGCAGTGGTAGGTGAACGTTTGCTTGGCCGTCACGCTTAGCAGCTTGAGGAAGTTCATCTGCACCACGTGCACCGGAAGGCCGTCCATGCCAGAGTATGAAAACTTGGGGGGGGGGGGGGGGGGGAGCAAAAAGGGAGGAGCATGTACTCACCGAATGGAACGTTCAAGTCAATCGCTGAGTGTGTGTGTGTACCTCTTTTCCTTTCCGGAATTTACTGAACCAGGTGCCGGGCTTCTCCCCTTTCCACGCGGCCAGCTTCACCTAATGTTTCAAGTCCAATTAGCGCCTCATACATGAGAAGACTTTTTTTTTAAAAGATGCTTTTAGGCAAACTGACCGACTGAAACTTCTTGTCCGGGTGGAGGCACGTCTCGCCCTGGGCGGTGAAGTTGCAAAACACCTTGAAGGAGTCTCGGTGGCAGCCCTGATTGGGGTCGATCCAGTACTCGCCTGGTGGTACAAAAAAATAAATAAATAAACCCCACAGACATGGTTCTGATCAATAAATATTTAAGTCTGTGTTGCGATCTTAGATGATATGTGGCGGTACCGTTGGGAAGTTCTGGACTGAGCAGCCAGAGCTCCTTGCAGGAGCGGGCGGGGCTTTGGTAGGTCCCCTGAGGGGTGCGCAGACCCTCCACCTCCACTTTCATGGAGGACAGCGAGGCAAACACCTCCTCCATGCCTTGGCCCTCGTTGCTTTTGTCTGTCCACGTGTCCGACTGGGCCTGATCTCCCTGAATCCACTCGTCGTGCTCCTCGCTGCCATCTAGCATCTGGTCCTCCCCTTCCAGAACCGCAGCGTCCAGGACGTGGGTCCTCCTTTGGCGCCCGTCATCCGGCAGTGGTGCGAGCGCCCGGTGTCCCTAAGAGAGGGTCCACTTTCAATTCTCAAAGTGTTTATTTTTTTTCTTCCCCCAACTGTACTCACTGGGGGTCCTGGAGGTCCTGCGGGTCCAGTGTCTCCTCTGGGTCCAATTGGGCCCTTAATTCACACAACCATTAGTTGAGTGGAGATATTTAAGACACTTGGTGAAGACACTTACCGGATTTCCTTTAGAACCTTTTATACCGATGGCACCCTGAAAAGAGATACAAGACAATTGTCCCTACATCTTAACCTTGCGATGCGTAATTGAGACACAAAATAGTACTCACAGATAGACCTGCCGGGCCTGGGGGCCCGTTAGGACCTGCTGGGCCGACAGGACCCTGGCAATAAACACAGAATCAGAATATACCAAGTACAGAGCGATAGTCAAGACTAAAACTTTTTCAATACCTCATCTCCTTTTGGACCCGGTAGTCCCTGGTTTCCCGGAAGCCCTCGGTCGCCCTTCTCTCCCATGTCCCCCGGGGGTCCGATCAAACCGATCAGGCCGCCGTGACCCTGCACGTGTGGCAAAAGTCGAGTCGACTGTTTGTGGATGCCATTAATCCCGAACTCACCTTGTCTCCGATTTTCCCGTGTTCTCCCTTTAGTCCGGCTAATCCCGGCGGACCCTGAAAAATATTGCGCCAAGATCCGTAAATGGAATGTTGGCATTGTGATAGCATCGTGATGTAAATCATTTTACCATAGGACCAGGTGGTCCCGCCTGGCCTGTTGGTCCACTTAGGCCTTGCTCACCCTGACCAAAAAAAAACAAAAAAAAAAAAAGATTGACAATTGTCCAAATGTTTCTCGATGAGCTGACTTACAGCAGGACCAGGAATCCCTCTGAGACCCGTTGGACCGGCCTTTCCGGATTGTCCTTGACGACCCACCGGCCCTCTTTTTCCAATAGGGCCCTCTGATCCAGGAGCGCCCTGACATGAACACAGTGGGGACACTATGAGAAGATTGGAACTTTCCCCAAATGGTGATTGCTTTGTGGCACTTACCTTGGCTCCTTTCAGGCCTTCCCCCCCATCTTTCCCAGCTTTACCCAAGTGGCCCTAAAGGGGGGGGGGGGGGGAGATTATGTCCTTTCGTTTTCAGATCAACACAGATTTGGGTTCTAAAAAAAAAAACAAAACCCACCCTTCGCCCAGGAGGGCCTGGTGGTCCAGGTTCTCCTGCTGCCCCTGGTGGTCCCTGTAGGTTAAAAAAAAAAAAAAAAAGAACAAGCGGGTTATACTATCAGCCATCTTTATATCAATTTAACATTGATGATTTGCACTCACAGATTTTCCAGGCTCTCCAGTGTCTCCTTTAGAACCGACAAGGCCGTCAATGCCCTGACAGAACACAAATTAAAATGATCCGTGTGATTGTGAGGTTCACGTTCACTGATGGAGAAGAGAATGGACACTCACATTGGGTCCAGCCTCCCCTTGTTGTCCAAGGTCCCCAGTGAGCCCAATAGGACCCTGAGAGCAGAGCGGTCCAATGTTTTGATGGTGACTATTTTTCCGGAAGGGATTCTGAGGGGCTTGGGTGGCTCACTCACCGCATTGCCCTTGGCTCCGTCGTCCCCCTGGGTGCCTCGGGAACCTGGAGGTCCAGCTGCCCCTGGTGCGCCGGTATCTCCTTTCTCCCCTTGGTCACCTGTGTCACCCTAAGGTAACAAAGAAGAAGGGCATAAATAAAAAGCTCCCGTCCAACAGAGTACGGAATAAAAATCATGGATGCAGCAAACTCACCATTTTCCCCGCAAAACCCACTGGACCGGGATCGCCGGATTCGCCGTCCTCCCCCTAAGCGAGAGACGGGTGAGGGAAATTTGTAGACAGTCAAGTGATAGTTTCCGTCCCGCCCCAATGTTTACCTTTTCTCCGACCCCACCGGGCTGTCCAATAGTACCCTGGCGACCCGTGGGCCCCTGAGTAAAACATAAAAGCTCATCAGGACCCAAAGAGTTCAGATGCATTCAAATTCAAATGTGTTTTGTACCAGTCCTCCGATTGATCCCTGAGGACCCGTAGGCCCTTGTTGCCCAGGGGGACCCTGAAAAGCAGACCTGGGTTAGTCACGTGTATTTGATGTAGAAAGAAGAATGCGGCAGCTCACCATCAGCCCGACGTGTCCGCTCTCGCCCTTTTCACCGGGGAGGCCCGGCATCCCCTGGACCAAACGAAACGCACGTTAGCGTCTTGGCCGCTACGGCGCCGCGTCCTAATTGGCTGCGCAAGTGGCACCTGTAATCCTATTGGTCCTCTCAAACCCTTGAAACCACGAAGTCCCTCGTCTCCCTTGGGTCCGTACATTCCCTGCTGGCCCCGGGGCCCGACCTCGCCGTCTTGACCCTGGAACACACAGGAAGTCATCCAATTGGTGTTTATTTTTTTATTAAATGTATTTATTTATTTTATTCATTTATTCTTTTTTTTTGGACCAGCGGACATTCAAACGCGCCTACTCACAGGAAGTCCCGATTGTCCGAGTGGCCCCTGAGTACCAGTGGGTCCTGGGGGTCCCTGCGGGAGAACAAAGACATGATCAGTAAGAGGTGTTATGTTTTTTGGCGGCCGTGTCGAGGGTCAAGTTTCAAACTCACAGCTTCGCCTTTATCGCCTTTACTTCCTTTCTGGCCTGGCCCTCCTTGTTCTCCCTGCACACATTTTTTTTTTTTTATGTAACTATTGATGACAGGATGTCGGTTTGCTATGTGAGTCGGATGTTTTTTTTGTTTTGATGACCTTGTCTCCATCATCTCCTGCAGGTCCTGGAGGCCCTGTAGCTCCGAGCATGCCCACTGGTCCCTGGTCTCCATCCTGACCCACTGGTCCAATTGGACCTTTCTCACCCTAGGACAAACACGCACAGGGGACCCGAGTGATTAATCAGAAGATATGGGGCCTTTTCAAATAGGCACATTTTGGAGACTTATTTTTTCTTACACTTACACAACAGGAGCAAAGATAATGACATTCAAACCAACTTTAGTTTTCTTAAAATCAAATGTTTTCTCTCTGACTAAGTATCAGAAGATAAAACGACATAATGTTATTACTGTAAGCGCTGAGGCACCCAAAAATATGTTCACTAAGCACAACCATAAATGTGTTTTTGCTATTTTACAGGCTCGCCCTTCTCTCCCATCGGTCCCGGTCCTCCACTGGCTCCGGCCCGTCCCGGCTCTCCGATGGCTCCGGCCGGCCCGGGGGAACCTCTCTCGGCGGCCGGTCCCTACACCAACAAGAAATTTCATTTTCACGCCACGGCCATGTTTTTTACGCCTCGCCCGATTTTGAGCGAACTCACATTGGCACCTGGTGCTCCAGAGGGTCCAGCGCTTCCTTTTAGACCCGGAGGCCCCTAACAACACAAAAGCTATGCTCAGCGTCGTCGAAATAATGTCAACAATACAATAAGCATGATTTGTCGGACTTACCATAACGCCAGGAGCGCCTCTGCTACCCCTGAACCCTTTCAGTCCGGGAGGTCCGCTCTTCCCCATGGTTCCGGGCAATCCGGGATCACCCTGAGGAGAAGCCAAGCTGACGTAAGGCCACTCCACAACCTCTGATATTGACGGAATGGGTGCGGAGTGGGTTTCCCAACCCACCTTTCCGCCTTCCTTCCCTGCCGAGCCGGGTAAACCGTGCTCTCCGGGGACACCCGGGGAGCCCGGGTGGCCTCGGTCCCCCGTGGGGCCGGGCTCGCCCGATTTTCCCTGTAACGCACACACAAGCCAGGAGGAGCGGCTCAAAAGAAGAACATTCCAGGGTGAGTTTTGGGCAGGTCATGTTGTGGATGTGGACCCACCTGTGGCCCCACAACACCAGAGGGTCCCGGTGGTCCCGTTTTGCCTTGGAATCCCTGGAGTTCAAAAGAAAACGCTCAGGAAAAGCGTAGTCAGCAGAGTTCACTAAGGAGAAGAGCCTTACCGCTTCTCCTCGTTGACCCGGGTGTCCTGGAAGGCCGTCTTTCCCGGCCGGACCCTGCACACGTGGTCAATCGAATTGCGGAAAAAAAACAAAAGAACAAGACAAAACTGGAATAATCAGATGGAAGAAGAGCTTTGCCGTATATTCCGATATGTCATTTTTCAGAAATAAAACTGTCAGTGGGGAACTCACAGATGCTCCTTTGGGTCCGGGCTCTCCACCCCGTCCTTGAGGTCCTTGTGGTCCCTTAAAAAAAATGCAAATGGCTCCATGAGTGTGTTTTGGCAATTCATTTATTTATGCTCCACTCTCACCCTCTCGCCGGCCGATCCCGGGGCGCCGTCGTGTCCGGAAGCGCCCTGATAAAAGCGATAAAAAAAAAAGGAGAATGTGGCAGGTAAAGTGTGGCTCCCTTAAGTGAGGCGAGTCAGCTGACCTTTTCTCCAGGTTTCCCCGTTGGTCCTTTGGCCCCTCTGCCTCCCCGTGCCCCCTGAAGCGACACGCCACTTTGATTTATGAGGCAGTTTTTACTTATCCAAATATTTCCTCCTCCAGAAAGGCAGTTTGAATCTCTAATTTTAACACCTTGGAGGATATTTTTGTTATATCCAGGTGAACCTAACAAAGTGGTACTTACATTTGGCCCCCTCTGTCCTGCACTTCCTGCTTGTCCAGGAGGACCCTGCGTACACAGAACAGGATGTTTCTGGATCAAGCAAAAACCAAAGCGTTACTTTTTTTTTGATACAGACTTTTTTGCCTTTCTCTCCAGGAGCTCCTAGTACTCCAGGAAAGCCATCAGCGCCCTGTGACGAGACACAAGAGCAACCAAGTAACGTATGGCACCTATTTACTGTTTCTACAGCATGTGGATTATTAATTTAATGACCTTTGGCCCAAGTCTTCCTGGATAGCCTGGCAAACCGGGTACTCCTAGTTTTCCCTGAAAAACAGCAAGTTGGCTGGGCGATTTACTTTTGAAATAAAATGTCAGATTTTTCCCCTCAAAAATCTGGATACTAAACTTAGCCCCTCTCCTACATAGTATAAAATATGTCTTTGAGTTGAGCTGTATCTCTTCAACCCGACACTCCATACCTTTTCTCCAGGGGTCCCAGGGGGTCCGCTTTCCCCCAAAGGTCCCATTTGCCCTTTGGGTCCCTCTGGTCCGTCTTCCCCCCGTCCTCCCGTAGCGCCATTGTCGCCGCCGTCACCCTTGCCGCCCATCTCACCCTTGGCTCCGGGGAAGCCGTCCTCGCCCTGAAGTCGGAGCCGAAGGAGGTTAGCAAAGACCACAGCGGTGGAGGAAATAATGACGGTGCCGTGGCTGGAGATCACCTTCTCGCCTTTGCTGCCCTTTAGTCCTCGAATGCCGTCTGCTCCCTGGCCAACACACAAGCAAAGATGGAAGACAGGGTACAACATTTGCCCTATTGAACTCATTTGAGGCTCATCTTGGCCATTTAATAAATAAGAATGAAAAATAAATAAATAAATAAACAAACACAGATAAATAAACCAATAAATAAATGTTTGGCTTGTCCTGGACAAATTCCACCCCTGACGTCAGGTTCCTTAAGCAAGCTCAAACTGCCATTTTGTTTTTCCCGGCTACAAGTGCATAGGAGCCGCAATGTCTCCTACCTTGACTCCTCGTTGTCCGGGATAGCCGACGGGCCCCTGCACTCCCACGGGACCCTGTGAGCCAAAACGACACGTTTGGAGCACTCCATTTCACCAGCCCGGATGATGACAAATGAGACAAATGTACTCCTTTTTACCGGCAAACCTTTTTCACCGGGAGTGCCTTCGCGTCCGGGATGACCCTGTTGGCGAGAACGTACTCCAATATCGCTAAGATGAGAGACGGCGGCGTGTCACTTGGTGCGAGCTTACGGGAGGGCCGTCATTTCCGGGTAGACCCTGCATGCCTTTCTTCCCTTGCGGCCCCTGTTAGACAAAACAGAAAAAGTTGAAATCCTTCCAAATCAGCAGCTAAAAATCCTGCCTTTTACCTTCTCTCCAGGCAGCCCGACTAATCCCTGCGGACCGGGAAAGCCCTGAGGGGGACGTGGGGGATTTGCGTTTGTTCATTTTTTACGGGGATTCTGCTCTTATTTTTAGTCTGCTTCTACCTGAATTCCAGGGTTGCCCTGCTGTCCCGGTGCGCCGATATCCCCCGGGGACCCCTTAAACACACACACATGAAATCAAGGCTCCAGATCAGGCTAAAAATCTCATTTCAAATACTCACAATGTTGCCCTTTGAACCTTGCACGCCATCGATTCCCCGAATGCCCTGCGAGAAGAAGCAAGAGGAATTTAAAAAAAGTGCGTGTGCGCGCTTTAGACATTTTCGCACTCACCGACTGCCCCGGGGGTCCCGGGCGACCTCGAGGGCCGTTCATGCCTCTTGACCCCTGCAAGAAACTCAAATTTTAACACTCGTCAAGCAAGTTGCGTCGTCAAAGTTCCCGAACTCTATTGTGAGCACGCGAGCACTCACGGCATCGCCCGGTTGTCCTCTCGGTCCAGACGGGCCCTCCGAACCCTGCGCGACAACACAGCGGCGTCAAAAGCAACCGCCAACAGGCGTGCAAAATGACTCGCACGGATTAGCACAGGTTCTACCTTTTCTCCCGGCTCTCCGGCAGGACCTGAGGGGCCCGGTTTTCCCCTCTCGCCCTGAGGAAAACATCAAGTTTTTCAGAGCGGTTGACAAACTGGCCTCATGCTAGCAGAGGCTTTTTTGGCCATGGCAATTTTTTTTAACTTTCAGCTCCATTGAGTGACTTTCTTTTTCTAGTCCTACTTACTTTATGTCCCATGTCGCCGGGCAGACCAGGCAAGCCGTCGAAGCCTCTGTCCCCCTGCGAGGAGAAACCATTTGAGGAGGACATTTGGAAAATTTGGTGTTTGGCTGCTCACCTTGACACCCGTCTCTCCGATGTTGCCTCGCCCGCCGTCCGCCCCGCCTCGTCCCTGACAAACACCCAAGCACACGTGAGCTTCGGTGCGTCACGCGCGTAGAAATTTGCGAGTAGAGAAATCGCACCCTTTTCCCGGGGCGTCCGTTCTGGCCTGGGATGCCGGGGGCTCCGGGTGAACCCTGAGGGCGGGGCCGTCGTGTTAGGTTGAAAGGCGTGTGTGTGTTACCATGACAACCATTGTACACTTACAGGTGGTCCCATTTCTCCGTTGCTGCCCTTCAGGCCGGATGGACCTGGTATGCCCTATAAATAAATCTTTTTTAAATAAATACTTTAATACAGTGTGTGCGTGTGAATAAAAACTCACAAGTGGACCAGGTCGTCCCCGAAGGCCAAGTGGACCGGGAGGACCCCTCATTGTCAACTACAAAAAGAAGTGTATGGTGTGATTTAAAGAAGCAGCGGCCATTTTCTTTTTATTTTAGGTGTTCCTTGACCTTGGTCTGCTGCAGGATGGCCTGAGCTTGAGCCTCCTGTGCAGAAAAGATGGCTGATTTCTGACCACCACCTGCCCGGAACTGCAAACACAAAAACAGGGACTCAAGATTCTGTCCTTAGACTGACTAAATACAGATTTGTTTTATTGTTTTTTTTTAAAGCGTCGTCTCTATTAAAGACTCAAGACTCCCCCTAGTGGCTGTGCAGACGGCCGCAACGCTTTCTCCAAAATGTATCCACTTAACATTTGACATGCTTTCCAATCAGCACAATGACACCAAACATGAAGAACAATGAGACAGCTCTTTTTTTTTCTCTCTCGCTCTCTCTTCAAGTTACCGGCAAGACCATGACGTTTCCCGGCAGTCCCGGTATCCCGTCGACTCCGTTCTGGCCCGGCAGTCCTGGGTGTCCCTAAGGAGCCCGCATAGATTAGACCAGCTCAGTGCACGCCTGCCAACACAGAGGACAATTCTGACCAGTTCTCCGGGGTCTCCTCGAGGTCCCACCGGCCCCGTGAATCCGGGAGGGCCTGCCGGTCCCTGCACACAAATGAATATATTTATGTGGATGGTTTTATCCGTTTGACTAAAGTGAGTGATGTGTTCTATACCCTGTAAGGCACCAACCTGAGGTCCCGGAGGCCCGTACGAACCTACAAATTGTGTGCCCTGAAATCACAATGACACGAAAAAAAGTTACAAAACATCATCCGGCAGCATCTGGCTGCCAAGGAAACCGCGAGAATCAAAAAGGGGGCTTCATTTAGACAAAAGTAGCCCGTTGCCGCCATCATGTGGCACCTAAAGGCAATGACAGTACAGTGCAATCAAATTTTCATTTGACATGGCAATTAATAGGATTGATTTGACTCAAAGTTCCCAGCTAATGTTGAAACAACACGTAATTATACGACAGCAAAGACACATTTATTGAATAAAAATCTTTCTCCACAGTAGAGAATGCGTGAAGGATTCTGAATGTAGCAATTCACTCCATGATTTTTTTTGGGAGCCCATTTCAGTGACCCATCGAGATCCCCTAATTGACATAAAAAACAATGAATGTTTCCAAACACAATCAAATGAGCTTTCTTACCACTCCCAAAAGTGCGGGCTCTCCTTTCTCGCCTTTCTCCGGTACATACTGGAAGGATCAAAATGTCGGTCAGGAACATTGAAATCTGTCCAACTGGGCGAGTACCGATACCGAGTTTAGGTATCTTGCCGATACCGACTTTATCGAAAGGTATCGAGTACTCGTAGAGGCTGCCGATACCAACGACAGTCACAGACAAGCAAAAAATAAAATAAAATAAAATCTGCCATGGAGTGAGTCCTCCTTGCCAGCAGTTGATGCTAGACAGATATTTTGTCACACCTGTGTTAGATGCTTATGTTGTGGCCCAAAACAAAAACACTTATCGGTGTCGTGTCAGATTTTGGTTGCTACCTGCGTGTCCACACGGTATCCCCTTTCCCTCTCAGCAGGCCGGTATCGCTCATCCACTTCCTCTTCTTCGTAGTCGTACTCCTTCAGCTGGTAGTCGTCCGTGGAGTTGTCGTAGTCCTCGTATTCGAACATCTGTCCGACCAACGAGCGGTTAGAGGCGAGTGGTCAAAAAGCAGGAAATAGGACCGGACGCCAGCCTCACCTCATACTCGGTGAGGTTGGGTCCGGTCGTCACCGTGGAGACGGTGACGTCCTGGTAGATGTCGCTGAAGTCGTAGGCGTCCAACTCTTCGGCTACGTGCTGCTTCTTTGGCGTCATGTCCACCTGAAGAATCAAGGTCAAGGCCCATCAAGGTCTGGCCGCAGAACGTGTTCTTCACGACACCGACTTTTGTTCTGGTACTTCAAGCCAAGTCCAAGAGCAACAAGAATTTGGAAACCTGGACGACGGGTACTTTTTTTTTTGTGGTGAAGATCATTTGGACAAAATACATCTGGAAGGCGCCCACATCTAATTTCTTTCCCCTAACGCGGTTCAAAGAAGTGAAAGGAAGCAAAGCCCTAACTCCTTTGCTGTTTATCTTTCAATTTGGACTGAGCTCTGGAGTGGCCGTAATAAATCCTCAAAAAGACCCCAAAAAAATAAAATAATAATAATAAAGAAAAAGACATCCTGCAGCGCTTTTGAGCCCACAGCCAGATTGTAAATCACACAGCAGTAGGCAGGAAAGAAAAAAAAAAAACATTTGTGGTTTTTGGAACTAAAACAATCTAACAGGTTTGAAAATAAATGTTGGCTTCTTTTCAGACCACCAGCAAAACACGAAAAGTGAACGGGGGACTTTTCTGGTAGAATAAACATTGTAAACATATGGTAGTCTCCATATATTAGTGTGCTTTCTCCTTTGTTTGCATCTGTATGACTGACCTTATACTGCCACCCTGTGGCCAAAACGAGCACAACAGAAGGAGCAGCACCATGAATTGAATTGCGGCATTGAATGGTGGCGTACAAACTGTTTCATTGCTTCCATTCTATTTAAGCTTTATTCACTCTTTTTCTTTATTATGAGGGTGAAACAAAAGAAGATACCTTGTTTTAAAAGTTGGCATAATTGCTCCACTAAATATTTCCTTCTGGGCCACAAAGCAAATTTTGTGTGGTCCGTAAATACTTGGAATATTTGTGAAGAGCTGGCGGCATACTTTGGATTTACAACTTTCAGCACCTGCCACATGACGCCTGAAGCGAGGTTGCTCACCTCATCGGCGGCGATGTCCATGACGATGCTGTCGTAGGGCAACGCGGCGTCACAGTCGGGGATGAAGTCCCTGCAGTACGTCTCGGCCGCCGCGGGGTCGTCCACCAGCAGAAGCTGTTGGATGTCACCCTGTCCAGGTGAAAAAGTTGTTTACATCCGATGATTGTTGTTTATTGGTGACTCGGCGGGCAGCCATTCTTATTGTCGAATGAATCTCAGCAGCCAACCTCAAAGACGTCTTGGTCCAGCAGGCGCGTTCCGAACACGGTGACGCCGTCGGTGCTGACGTGCGCTTGGGGTCCGCGCAGCAGCTCCAAAGTCTCTAGCTTGACGCAGTCCAAGTAGAGCGTCACCTGCTGGCCCTTCACGCTGTAGGCCACTCGGTGCCACCTAGTGGAAGTGTCAAATTGTCTCAGATGCTCACAAATGTGCTAAAATTCCTGTGCGAGTGAGTGTATAGTGCTGGAAAATTTTGGAAATTAAAAATAAATCAATCAATCAAATGAAATACAATTAAATCTAAATAAAGGAAAATAGATAAATAATGGGTCATCTTCCATTTGTATGCAGCACAACAGCTAAATGCTGCTTCACCATGTTTGTCGTTTGACTTTTTTGTATGAGATGCTCATCAGCCGCACGATAAATTTGGTGTGTTACCCACTTGCCATCCGCCAGGTTGATCCTCCGAAACGTCGGGTAGAGTTCCGGAGCGGGCTGACCCTTGTGGTCCTCGTACAGAAAGACGGGAGAACGTCCGATCTCCAAACCCAACTGCTGCGTACCCTGCGATTACAACAACGACTTCAAAATACAAAGCAGTTGAGACTTAACCGACTCATTACGGAGTGTCATCTGCAAGCATCCGAAGCTTTGATGTAATGATGTTGGTGACACCGACCTGAGGGTCATACAGGGACAGCAGAAAGACCTGCGAGCCCTTCACGGCTCGAACTGTGGTCATCAGTGAGAAATCTTCCGGGAATGGCGAATCTGAGCCGAGGAGGAGCGCCTGAGAACTTCATTTGTCCACGAGGTTCGGCGGGAATCGAGCTTACCGGGAAAAAGCTGCTTGGTGGGAGCGCTCAGTTGGATCTTCTTGTTGATCTTGAAAGCGAGGTCGGGATCTTCGTGGCCCGTCCTGCTGGCGCAAAGCCCGGCCTCCAGGGACACGCCCTCCATATCCTCGGACAGCTCCAGAACCTTCAGGACGTCGATGGGACTGGCTGTCAAAGACAAGACGGGAACAGACAAGACCAACGTTAGCTTTTGCCAACGCTCGAAATTGTCTCCAATGTTTGCAAAAAGTAGCACACCCTCATTTTCAAGTTAGTGATATCATCTATAAATGCTCTATTTATTATCTTATTTTTCTAATATGTGTTTTTTTAAATAATAATGAAAGACTGGAGAAAAAATTATGATTATTTTATCATTATTATTTATTATTATTTTCTAATGATCTTTGGGACAGAAGCGATATAACCACAAGAGAACTGCGAATCGCATGAAAAAGAGATTTGTCGGACAAAGACAAGATGAGCGACATCCTCATAAGCAAAGTCTTGAAAAGAGAGCAAAGCTAACAAGTGGAGAACATGTCTCGACTGGTGTGATTCAACTTCACATGGATTTGCGAGCATGATGTCAACCTTTCTTATGCACACACACGCACACACACGCGACGGCCATGTCTGCCAGATGTGAGCACGTGTTTGTAATTCTTACCTTTTTGTGGTGACTGCCAATTTATTTGCTTTTCTTGTGGCTTTATTGGATGAGAAACTTGAATTCAATTTGGGGTGTCAAGGGGAAATAACAAAATCTCACAAATTATTTTCTTTCTATGCCTCCCACAAAAAAGGGATTGAGGAAGAAAAAAAATGTCTTGGTATTTTGCATAAAAATCAAATAGGTCACATAATGCACGCCAAAAATATACGCAACATTTCAAAATTCCTCAAAGCTACTTTTTAATATTTCTGAGCCCCCTTTGGCCAAATTTTTGGATGGCGTGGTTTGGTCTCTGGTGTTTTCTTTAAATTCTATGTGAAACAAAACAGAACCAACACTTTTGCATCAAAAGACAGAAAAACTTAGCCAACATGCTAATCCATTCGCTACGTTTTGTTATTCCCGAAACTATATACAGTAAACGCTGCTTTATTTTTCTGCTGAGCTTGTGCAAAGTCAGCCTTTGTTTTTCAGTTTTTTTTTTTTTTTTTTTTTGTCTTTCAGTCAAACATGACAGCAAACGTTGGGCGCAGTCGGGACAAAGCAAGCTACGGACAGTTTCCTCTTCAAATAAACACGCGCACGTGGATGAAAACGGCAGGCGCAAGGTGGCAAGCGACCAATCGCGCTACTGTAGCGTGTAAGGGATGACAAGTAGGACCGACCGAGTGACATCCACTACGGCGACCAATCAAAGTACACAAAAAATTCTGCATTTTGAAGAAGAAAAAAAAAAACAAAAACTTCTTGACATCTGGTCACGGAAGAATAACGCACATGTTCCATAAAAGTTAGCCTGGCTAAGCTAACCTTTAGCCACACGCAGATGCACTCGTGGTGGAGTTGCAGCTGCATGGCCTGAGGAGCAGTTAACAGAGGCGTAAAGTTACCCAATCTGTCAGTCATTGGTAAGCCTTTGGAGTGTCCTAATACTTTTGTCCACCTGCAATCACATTGAGCAGGCAACGTCAGGCTGATAAGAGAAGAGTTGGATGGAAGGAGTGAACATGTGTTTCATATCCTCTTGGCTCAAAGACAATGAAAAATGTTTCCTGCTGTCTTCCGCAACACACACTCACACACACACACACACGATCAAGTTGACGGCCCGTTAGCTTCAGCATCCTTGCACGTAATCTTAGTTGATGGCCGGGGTGTCAAAGGCATATCAAAGTCCAATTTTTGCCGTCATGTCGTGAACAAAGTGCGGGGAGCGCTCTACTCCCCCACCCCATCTCACACTGTCCAGTACCTCCCAAAACGTTTCTGATACCTCGAGTGACCCGACTGACGCACTATGTGAAGAAAAACTTGTTCTATTATTTTTATGGAAGACGAAATTTCAACATTATAAGGAGGAAAAAGAAGGGAAAATAATGTTTTGATTGTTTTAGCCCAAATCATGACGAGAACCACCTTCACGTGACGCGGGTATTTTTACATTTCTTATTTTACACTCGTATGACAGATAAAAATGATTAAAAAATATTTCTGAGGTGTTTTGGGGAAGTCAGAATAGTGGAAACACTTGTGAGCGGTTATGCTAGCAGCACGCTACAACCTCAGGCCACACATGATTTACAACGTATTAAGTCGCACACACAAGTATGTTCATCTTTCCAGGAATGACTGACAGGTGGAATTCCAGTTTTTACAAATATATGTCATCCAGGTGTGAGGGTTGCTATAAAGTTCATGCCCTGCCCTAGTCCAGGCCATGTGAATTCTGCCCGGTCAACCTTGCCTAGCAACAAACAACACAGGACAAATCTTAATTCTGCCAATCAACAATCAGATAGTTTGTCAGTGGCTCACGGGGCAGTTAGGAGTGAGCCCTGTGAACTCTGCCTGGCAACAAACGATGGTGGCAACGGTTCAACAAAAAGAGTACAAGTCGGCATGAGAAATAAGCAGCATTCACACATGAGTAGATTTTGAAGCTGCGCAACATGTTGGAAAATGCACCCGGGCGCTGAGTAAGAGCAGGTATGGAAGAACAAGTCCAAACACATAGACGACATGTATCTAGAAGTAAATGTGCAGTACGTGTACAACTACCCACAATAATGAGGAGAATAATATTGATCGTCACTTTTATTTTATTATTATATTTCAACTTTTTTTTTCGTGAATTTTATCTTCCAGTATATTTACCCAATTTAACGTGCATGACTTTACCATGCAACGAGCGTAAAATTGATCTTATTGCTCCGTGAGGCTGTTTACTATGACAAATTGTAATTGATGACATTTGCACAATAATGAGCATGTTGGCGCACAAGCAGGCAGGGGGGTGAAGGAAAGTTTAACAACATGTCCATCAACTCCCCGAGGGGGCTTTGGGTGGACGGGTGATGAAAGGCAACCTGCAGAGCCCCGAGCATCTCAACTTCCATCCATCCATTTCAAAAAAACAAAAGCCAGTCTGCCAACCTGCTGCTCGTTCGCAATTTTCACAATACAAGACAAATATTTAGCCGAGCGAAGTTTCATATCCACGGTCGGGTCGCTCCGAAGTTGAGGTAGCCCCGCTACAACTTTTACGTTGACAGGCAACTTTTTTTTCCTTGCAACAGACTCAACAATGTCAACTAAAAGACAGCCGAGCCTTCTTCCTACCTGCTATGGAGCTGTGAAGCCCGATGGTGAAGAAGAGGAGCAGCGTCCACCCGTCCATCCTGCGCATCCTGCCTACGTCTTCTCGGCCTCCTTTCCTTCCTTCCTTCCTTCCTTCCTTCCTTCCTTCCTGCTGCTCCTCCTGATTAACGAAGCATGAAGGCTTTAATCAATTCAAGTGATAAACGTCCGAGCCAGCGGAGCCGCCACGCGTCTTTTTTTCTGGATGGTGCTAAAAAGAAAAGCGGCAGGGAGGGAAGAAAAATCCCCCCCTCTCCAATTATCGCAAGTTCACTCTTCCCTCCCACCTTGCCCTATTTTTCCCTCTCTTTTTCTCCCCTCCTACTCCCCCCCACCCTTTTTATGAAACATTTAATTACTCTTGTAATTAGCATTTTGAACGGACTCGAGGAGTAAGTACGACAAATGACAAGCCAGGTAAGCGTAATTATAAAAGAACACTTTTGTGATTAGTTTTCACAAAACACACACACACACAGACACACACAGAGCATGCTAGGACAGGACAAAGCTGCTGCCCAACTAATCAAAATATGCTGCTGCAGATTCCTATGCGTCTTTGCCACGCCGCTCCACACACACACACACACACGCACACACAATAAAAACACAACGTAAAAAGGTTTCGCTTGCACTCTTCATTCAGTCGAAGAACAAAAAGGTCTGTAAAAGTCCATAAAGCAGCCGAAGACGTTTTCTTAATGAGGGTGAAGAAGGCAGCTGGGATTACACGGCGTCCATAAATGCAGATGTTGGTGTTTTTATTTCAGGCTAAAATGGAGAATCTGGTTCTGCCCCGAGAGCGAAAGGTCGTAAAACTGTGACATTAATTGATTTTCACGTTTTTACGATAGTGACTTTTTCTTCTGTACATTTTCCATTCATTTTTAACAATTTGTAATTGTTCATCCTGTTGAGATCTTCAAAATCATGTTGCAGAAAAGTGTTTTTTTTTTTTAAATATATAAAAGAAATTTCAAATGAGGATCACAGATCAACTGTTTATGTGAATGATCGATTGCAAAATAGAAAAATAACCTAAAGGCAACGTACCCGTAGGACGGGGAGAGGATAATCTGCATCTTGTCCATGTGACTTTGATCCTCTTAGGCTGAGCGGCCATCCCGTCCGTCATCCCGTCATCCCGCCTCAGGCTGCAGTGGACGGAGATGGCGAGCGGCGGGCAGAAAGTGGTGCTGATCACCGGCTGCTCATCGGGCATCGGCCTGAGGATGGCCGTCATGCTGGCCAAGGACCAACAGCAGCGCTACCACGGTACGTCAGCTCTTGCCGCTTTGCTGCGCCGGGAAAGAACAGTGAGAGACTTTATGAAAAATGCGTTTTGATTTACGGGATTTTTTTACATCAGAATTCAATTAGATACAATCAAATAAAACAAGAAACATCTACAACTAATGCATCCTAAAATTTGGTGATGTGGTGTAGCTAAGAAAGGTTCATTTTATTTTTAAGCATCAAACATCTTAAATAGAATCATTCTATCGCCAAACTATTTTTGTGTGAGGAACGTACACAAATGAGGAATCCTAAAAAGCGCAGACAATCACATGAGCCAGTGAACTCAGTTTGACACGGCGTCGCGTCGCACGTGACGACGCTCTTTTTACAGCCTCGTCGTAATCTGCGCTATCTGTAGCCTCGGCTTTATTCCCGTTGGAAATGATAAAAATAGAAATAATCCCAAAGCCTTTATTGCTCCTAACAATGGTGTCTAAAGGGATTGTGTTGACATCACGTCAGCGATCTACAATGTTTTTAGCACACGTTAGCATAACTTCTTTGCTAACGTGAGAGTAAAAAGTCTAAACATCTTGTTGAAATGCCAAGACAAAATGATTTTCAAAAACAATTTATACTGTATTTGGAAATTATTTATTATTCTGTAGCCTTTATATATATATGTTTTTACTTTTACTTAAGCGAAGAAGTTGAATTGTTTGCCAGCTCTGAACCAACCCATTAGCATTGTTGCTAACAGTGTCCAACAAAGTGGCTTTTATGTTCAAATATATTCATCTTCCTCAGATCATCGTGCCAATTAAGTCTCGGGAGATTTTCAGTTTTAAAACATTAAGGTCGGTGGTGGTCTGAATGCTTTGAATTTTGAGGAATATAACAAATGGAGTTCCTTCACCCACAGTCATCGCTACGATGCGAGACCTGAAGCGCAAGGACAAGCTGGTGGAAGCTGCCGGCGACGCGTACGGGAAAACGCTCTCTCTGGCCGTGCTGGACGTGTGCAGCGACGACTCGGTCAAACAATGCATCAACGGCATCAAGGATCGCCACGTCGATGTCCTAAGTGAGTTGGTTGCGTGAGTGGAGCTTGCGGACTTGCCAGGAACACAAGAGATTCAGAAGCTTCTGACTCAAGTGAGCGGAATCAACACAGGGAACTCAAAAGATGCCATCGAATCAGGTGACTCAGATGGTTCACTGACCTGAGCTGGTCCGAAAGACTCAATTGAGAGAAGTGCCGGAAAACTCGACGGAACCCTGCAAATTCAGATGAATGAGATGCTTGAGTAAAATTAGTAGACTCGGAGAAAAAACTGTGGCCTCTGAGGAATCGTGAGATTGACTCAAATTTTCAGACTCACTGAACATCCCGATCCAAAATGATGAGGTTGACCACAAGTTGTGTTTTCCCCGACTTAGTCAACAACGCCGGCATCGGCCTGGTGGGGCCCCTGGAGAGCATTCCTATCGAGGAGATGAAGAAGGTGTTTGAAACCAACTTCTTTGGTGTGATCCGAATGATCAAGGAGGTGATGCCTGACATGAAGCGACGCAAAGGGGGGCACATCATTGTGGTCAGCAGCGTCATGGGACTTCAAGGTGGGAAGTGAGCACCTCCTAAATGGATTGCTGGCATAAACAGAGGAACAAAAGTTAATCCAAAGGTTTGGACCAGTTAGAGTGAACATTGTTTTTGTTTGCTTGTCATGAGCAGGGGTGGTCTTCAACGACGTCTACGCGGCTTCTAAGTTTGCCATGGAGGGCTTCTGCGAGAGTCTGGCCGTGCAGCTGCTCAAGTTCAACGTCACGTGAGCATCATTTTAAACGTCGGGACACCTCAAACCTTTTGGCGACACGTTTTTTCAATGCCGCATTACGATTCCATTCGATATGATACAAGGTCGGCTCAGATTGAGAAGAATTCGATTCGATTCGATGCACTCGCATTGTCTACTTTATTGGCATGCTAGTCCCCAAGCATTTTTTTAATAATAGAAGATAACTTACAGTACATTATTTTGAAGACCTCCCATTGCTACGGCTCATGGACCCCTGGAGCTTAGTTTGAGAACACAATCCCTGATTGGTGCGTTCATACCCAGGTTGTCGATGATTGAGCCCGGCCCGGTTCACACGGAATTCGAGGCCAAGATGATTCAGGACGTGCGGCAGAAGGAGTACCCGGGAACAGACCCGGACACGGTGCACTACTTCAAGAACGTTTACCTGCCGTCTTCCGTGGACATCTTTGAAACGCTCGGACAAACGCCGGATGACATAGCGAGAGTGAGTCACTCTTATCTTCGTTCTTCATACTAGGTTTTCCCGTTCTCTGGGAAGTGGCATGTTTTTTGGATAATAAGGCGCATCGAATTATCAATCTCAATGAACTTCTGGCATCTCTGGCGTTTTCACAGTGCACCAAGAAGGTGATCGAAGCCAGCAGCCCGCGATTCCGCAACCTGACCAACCCCTTGTACACGCCCATCGTGGCCCTCAAGTACGCCGACGAGACGGGCGGCCTGTCGGTCCATGCCTTCTACCACATGCTCTTCAACATGGGCTCGCTCATGCATGTCAGCATGATGGCTATGAAGTACCTCACTTGCGGCTGTTTGAGGAGCCGCACCGTGTCGCCAAACTAAGGAAACCCAACAACTGCTGGGACAATTTCACACGAAATTTCGGAAACTGGAACCGTTTGACACAAGATCACGCAATATTACCAGCAACCAATCAACTTCCAAGACTGCGTGAATGTGTATGATTTTGGATACACATGGATTTTTTAATGAATGTAAAAAGCTGTAAAAGAAAAACAAAATTTTTAAGAAACAAACTACGAACTGTATAAGTAGCGAAGATTTTAAGGTTAATTATTGTTGCAGCCGTGGCACATCATAAAAATAAATTCTACTTGGAAAGAAAGCATGAAATCACTTTGTCATGCCATATTTTCTTCTGTACACATGTGTCATCTTGGTCTGATGATATCCAAAATGATAACAGCACGATTAAGGGAATTGTTTAACGTTAACACCAGGAAATGGGTTAGCTCAAATATCTGTTGTAAAATCTGCAATCCAGCCCAAAACTAACGAAGTGGTTTCTAGGCAGTTAACCACATGATTAATTAATTAGATATATTAACTTTTACATACATTGTCACAAATGAAAAACGGCGTCAATAATTAAATGACACTAGCTTAATTGAACGTTCGATTTAAAATGGCTGCCTAAGTTGAACGCTATCGTATACGTGTTTACTTTAATAAAGACATTTATTTCAACCACCCTTCGGTATATTAACCAATTAAACGAGGAATTGGAAGTTTTTAAGCGAATTCTGACCGTAAACTCCTAATTAAATGACACTAGCTTAATTGAACGTTCGATTTAAAATGGCGGGCTAAGTTGAACGCTATCGTTTAAGTGTTTACTTTAATAAAGACATTTATTTCAACTACCCTTCGATACATTAACCAATTAAACATTGAATTGGAAGTTTTGAAGCGAATTCTGACCGTAAACTCGACTCGAGCAGCGAGGATTCCCATTCTGCGTTTCGAAATAGGATCTTGTTCATCACCTTGCTCGTGCCGATCGACTCATCGGAAATCGACTGCTTTGACCTGCGGTGAGTGCAACGCGTAAATTCTTCCGCCATCTTGCAGGGGTCCGTGCCAAAAAGGAGAGGGCGGTTAGAAGGAGACTCGACACCCAAAAGCGAGCAAACATGTCTCGTCGCCGGACGAACACCTGACAGTTTAAATAGTAGCGTCCATGGTGCTGAGTGGTCCTGCTAACATTTCAGACGTCCAAGGAACGACACGTTCACCAGGTGGGAACATTTGCAATTTAGCACCGCGTTAGCATGTGGGCTAAATATATCGTCCCTCATCGCCATTCGCCAGGTGATTTTCAACGTCAAGCGACCATAGCGATGTTACGTGCTTTTCACCAACGATATGTCTCAAGAAAGTTGCTCTTTTCTTACAACCACTTTCCACAATTTGAATCTTTTTTCATTTTTGTCACCCCCGAGCTTCTGTGATTGCATCCCTAAACGTCGAACGTTAATAACATTCATGTCTGTCAATATATTTCAGGTTATATCAGTTAAAACTCACGATACAGAAGTCTCATTGAAATTGCATTCAAATTTAATTTCTGATCAATCATTTCTGATATCAATAATAATCAAAGAAAATGTCTTGTCTCATGGACTGCCTCCAATTTCATCAAAGTCAACCCATAAATATTGATCATCTGGAGTCACACTAATGAACGTATGGCTACAGGCGAGGAGGACGGCGTGATGGCGTCGGCAGCGGTAGGCATGTCCGATCTGTCGGATGAGATCCTTCTGTGCATCCTGCGCCACGTGCCCGTGTTCGACCTGCTCACCAACGTGGTGCCCGTCTGCCAACGACTGCAAACGCTCTGCCGCGACAAGAGTCTGCTGGCGCACGTATGCCTGTCTGAGGAGTACATGGTACGCACGTGCTAATAGGGAGCTGCTTTTTTGGTTAGCAACCAAACGAACATGGGAACAATAGCATTTTCTGGGGTCTGTCTTTTTCCTAACATTCCTCAGTCCTCTTTGCACAGATGGACGACAAGATGGTCCGCCACACGCTGCGGCTGCTGTCCAATCAGGTGCAGTCCCTGAGCCTCAATGGCGTCTACTGGCTGAGCAGCGGCGTCATGGATTCGGTGGGACGCTGCAAAGCGGTGACGCGTCTGGACGTGAGCGGGTGCCGGCTGACGGCGCCGCGCCTCTCCCGCCTCGTGGCCTCGTTACCTCTGCTGAGCTCTCTGGCCTTCGACGTGCAACCGGGCTTCCATGCCGGCAAGTTGGCCGGAGAGGCGGTGGACCGACTCAGCCGTCTGGCGGAGCTGCGGCAGACGCTGCTGACGCCCAGCTACGGCGTGGTGCCGTGCTGCACTCAGCTACGCAAGTAAGGACCGCGCAGTAGTTACACCACAGTCAAATAAATTCTTCCAAATGACTTATTCTCGTCATTGTTGCGTTTGTGGGCCATCAGGCTGATGCTGCAATTCGACATCTCGGACGTGACCAGGGAGGGCTTTGGCGTCAGCTGCCATCTGATGGTGGGGCAGAGCAGCGTGCCGCACTACGAGCAGCTGGAGGAGTTCAGCGCCCGACTGGCTCCCGGAGAGGTTCCTTTCAATACCACCAGTATTTTCACTTGACTTATAATGATGACAATAAAGGTGAAAACAGTGCACAATGCTTCTAAATGATCGCAATAGATTTCCTCCACCGTCTGTCCTTAGGTGAACCAGACGTTGCTTCTGCTCTACCTGGCTGTGTTCAGCGTGCACGTTCCCGAGCGCCTCCGTGTTTTCCTGGTGTCCGTCCCCGGGCCCAACCCGACGCCCTGGCCCGCCGCCCCATCACTGGCCCAGAGCTTGGGCCTCCGTGGCGACCTAGAGGCGCTTCAGTTGCCCCGCTCTTGGCTGGACTCCTCGTCGCTGAAGCGGGCCCTGGAGGGCAACAGCCCCAGGCACCTGAGCTTTAGCCGCTGTCCTGCTCTGTGGCCACAGGTTAGACCCAAAAAAAAAAAGGGTTACGGAGTCAACGTTGACTTCTCAACCTGCCTACTCGCAAGGTGTTCCAGTCTTTATTGGAGGGCGACGTGCGAGACGCCTCGCGGTTGCTGAGCCTCAACTTGAGCGGCATCAACCACGTGCCGTACACCGAGTGCCGCGGTGCCGAGGACCAGCTGCTCCCCGCCAACATGAGCCGACTGGCTTCTCGCTGCGTCAACCTGCGCCACTTGAACCTGATGCACACGCACTACCATCACCAGCACGCCGACGCCCCGCTGCCGGCTGGGCCCCATTTATGCGCCAGCCTGGCTCAACTCCGCCACCTTCGCTCGCTCACCCTACCGGCCTGCGCCCTTTCGGACGGCGTCCAGGCGCATCACAGCGCCGCGCACAACTCGTCTCTATTACTTCTACACGGCTTGAAGAAAGTCCCTCGAGTGGGCGTCCAGAACTACAAAGCGGGCTCGCAAACAGGGACCCAAGCTTGGTGCGGTGAGTAACGGGCTGCAGCTATACTCCGACATTGACTGAAGTCACTTTTTTGTAGACTTGTCAAAGTAGTTCAAGGAAAACATAGTTTGATACGTGCCCGCCAGTCAAATCAATTGTATCTAAAATCAACTTTTGCTGTTGGAAAGAATGGAAAGGACTTTAAGCCCTTCTAGCTACAACAAAACAAGAAAAAATATTTTTCTTTTAAATAAGACAAATGGCTCTTTCACTTCCAGGGGAGACCACCTCAGGAATCAGCCAGCTGGCTGCCGAATGCCTCTGCCTGGAGACCTTAGAGCTCATCGGGCCGGGTTTCGTCTCGGCTCTTCCCCGCCTGGAGCCGTGCAGCCGGGCGAGCGTGGAGCCCCGCGGCATGTGCGCTTGGGCCCGGGGGGTGGGCGACGCCCACCTGGCCGCCCTGGCTGGGTTTGGCCGCTTGCACCGCCTAACGCTCGCCGGCCTGCCCGGCGTCCTTCGGGGCACGGGGCTGGCCCACCTCGTCACGCAGTGCAAGGACCTGCAGGTGTTGTCGCTGGCCAACATCGGCACGCTGAAAATCATGAACTACAACGCCTCCCTGCTGGAGGCACTTCGAAACTGCTCGCAGCTACGAGAACTCAGGTAACGTGGACGGCCCGCGAAGCTACTTTCACTCAAGTCTGCTTGAAAAGTACCATTTTGGCTTTTTGTATTTGGTGTGTTCAGGTTAGAGCAGCCCTACTTGAACGCCAACTTCACCTTCTTCGACGCCCTCTCCTGCTGCTCGCGCCTGCAACGCTTCTGCCTCATCTCGCGCAACGGCTCCTTTGAGGCGGCGGCCGCCGTGTCCTTTGTGGAGCGCTGCGGCAGCGTGGTCATGTGCCACATGTTCACCGGCGGCACCTTGGTGGCCTGCCAGAATCTGCAGAAAACTCTCCTCGACAGGTTTGCACAAAAGCGCAGAGCTTTGCGATTTCTTTTAGCAATTCATTTGGGGTTATCGTTTTACTTTGCAGGTTTTCTTCCAAGCGTCCAGGCCTATCTGCGGTCATTTACCCGATTCAGCACGAAGACCTGCCCTCCGTCATCAGAGACATCCCGCTCACCTTGTTGGACGGCACCACGTTGTTCCAGAGTCACGTGGCTCAGCCGCCACGTTTGTCACCATGGTGACGTGAATGCAATAACCGCCAACGGTGCTGCTGCTGCTGCTGGTTTATGCTTGAAAAGACTGACTTGGCTTGCTTGTCCCATTTTCCAGGATTTATTTTTATTTTGTGTTATTATGCCTCAAATAGTTACATTTTTTTACGATGTGATTAGAGTGAGGCTTCTTTCAGAACTATCAATTTTGACTCTTTTTAAGGGATAACTTGCCACTGTTTTATAAGTGCCAAATGAATTGATGTATTTGTTTACAAACATACTGTATATTGGACCTACAATTCCAATAAATTATTTTTCAGAAACGACATTTTTTCCTTCACGCCAAAATGCATGTTTAAACATGATACTTTTAACAATGTGATTCCTTATTTTTACATTTTTATTTAATATTCCATTCTTAATTTTTGCTTTACTTCATTGTATATTACTTTTCCAAATTTAAATTAATAAAAAGTTGAATACGAAAAGATATGATTTTTTTGTAAATAAACGTGAACGTAATCGAAAAAAAACAGCCTTGGCAGTCGAATACAGATGCTATCGATCGACCCAGAACACTGATTAGAACGTGATAACTTTCAATCTTTTATTTAAAAAGAAACGTAATGCTTTACTATAGTATACATTTTACATGTCGACGGTGTGACAGCCGAGTGTTTATATTTGCTCGACCTTTTAAAATTCTTTATTCACGACTATCGACTTCTCGTCCCTCGTCCGCAAAGCCTTATTAAATATGGCGGCGCGCGTGACACACTGAACCCGTGTTGTCAAACAAGAGAAAATTGATTATATACCAATGATTCAATAGCTTCTTTGTATCCTGATCTTAATTTTAACAATGCTCTCGACTGTAGCAACTTTGTGCTACCGAAACGGGGCAACAAAGTCAGTGGTGATAGTTGCAAAGTTGTCCCGTCTAGCAGCGGTCACTAAGCGAACTGTCAGCCCCGATGGAGCTCCACCATCACCCTTGGTGAGGCTCTTCCTCTCACGTCAGATCATCAGACAGCTCTCCCTGTCCGTCTCCGCATGGCAGCAGGACGCCGAGTTAGCCTCGCCACCCGAGGAGAACTTCGGCGATCTCTCCGCCGACATTTCTTCCCGGAGGTCGTTCAAGAAAGTTAGCCCGGAGATGTTGGACCTGAGCTACCGAGAAGATGAAGACGACAAGAAGCCGGAGGAACCTTCACGCAGGCCCGGCAGGAGAAATACTACCTACTGGTACTTCTTACAGTGCAAGAAGCTCATTAAAGATGGGAAGGTTGGTGTTGTGATTGTTCTAATCATTTTGGATCAGCAAATATGGCAGCAGATATTTTTTGGGTGTGGCTGATCTCTGCAAGATGCAAATGTTTGTTTTGAGCTTGAGGAGGCGTTGGAGCTGTTTGAGGACAACATGCTGCGTGGAGAACGGCTGCAGCCGGAGGAGTACAACTTCAGCGTGCTCATCGGAGGCTGTGGGCGGGCCGGCCACCTCAAGAAAGCTTTCAAGCTCTACAACGATGTGAGGCTGCCTCACCTCAATGAACACCTTCTTTATCAAACAACATATTTGACTGGCTTTGTCGCAGCTGAAGAAGCGAGGTCTGGAGGCGTCGGACGCCACCTACACGGCTCTGTTCAATGCCTGTGCCGAGTCGCCGCACAGACACGTGGCGACGGAGCAGGCGCTCAAGTTGGAACAGGAGGTGAGACGCAAGAACCTTACCCTCAACGTGGCCACCTACCACGCCGTCCTCAAGATGCACGCTCTCAGCCACAACCTGCACGCCTGCGTCCACACAATCAAGGTCCGTATCTGTCTTTGTTAGCATCAAGCTAGCAGACTGTTGTGTTTTATGTTTGGAACCTTCCAAGTTTATTTTGGGACAAATAATTCACTAGCTGCCAAACTAATTTTATGCTACCATAGCTTAAAATTTTGTTTCCCCCCCCAAAAAAATGAAAGTAGTTGTGCTGCTTTGTGTGTTTCCAGGAGATGCTGGATGTTGGTCACGCCGTCACCCAGGAGACGTTTCACTACTTGCTGATGGGATGCCTGAAGGACAAAGAGCAGGGATTCAGGATGGCTTTGCAGGTCTTGAATTTCAGTTTCCCAGATCCTGCAAAATGTAGTTGCTTTGTCATGAATGTGCATTTGAGCTGCTGACATTTTGTAAAAATGTTCTGTCATTGCTTAACTTGCATATTTTGAACTCTTTCTTAGAATAAAGACTTTTTTTTTTTGCTTTTCCCAGGTGTGGCGGCGGATGCTCAAGTCCGGCCTGGTCCCGAACGCCAAGAACTACAACCTGCTCTTACGGACCGCAAGGGATTGCGGCATTGGTGACCCGGCGCTGGCCTCCAGCATCCTGCTCCAGTCCCACCCTGAGTCACGCAAAGGTGTCGACGTCGACCTTCTGGAGCGTCAGCTGCTCGGCCAACCTGATGCCGACCGGACGCAAAACAACTTTGTGCCGCACGAACTGGCGGAAACTGCACTGGTGCCTGTTGACTTCACTCCAAACTTGCTGGACCTCCTGGAGAGAGAGGCTGGCGGCGGTGGCGTGGTTTCCTTCGGGGTCGTGGAAGGAGCGTCTGACAGACTGGCCCTGCTGGGCGGAGGCCGAGGTTTCCTGGACAAGATGGCGGCGGGCGGGCTGAAGCCAGATTTGCGGACTCTGACGCTGCTGGCGGACACCATGTCGCCTGGACTTGAGTCTTTAGAGATGCTCCTGAAGGTGGCCAAAGAGCACGGCATCAAGCCGGACGCTGCCTTTTTCAATTCGGTCATTCGCAGGGCCGCCAGAAGTGGAGACCTTGATGCAGCCAAGGTAGGCAGAGTGTAAAAACAAAATCTGTTGCCCCTCCACATCTAAAAACGGAAAGTAATCTCTCATCTCTAACTTTGTGTGTCTGCAGGCCGTGTTGGGTGTCATGCGACAGCGCAACGTGAGCGTGGACGTGCAGACGTTTGGCAGCCTGGCGCTGGGATGCCAGACCCAAAAGGAAGGACTTGAGCTGCTCTCACACATGGAGGTGCTGAACGTTCGTTCTCATTAGCAGCACTGCATGTGATCATTGACGTTTCGGCTGACCAACGGCTGGCTCCGTGTTGTTTGCCAGGAGGCGGGGTTAAAGCCCAACGCGCACGTGTTCTCCGCTCTTATTGGCCGAGCGAGTCGCCGTCTGGATTACGCTTACCTGAAAACGCTGCTGAAAAGCATGCGCGACAAGGGGGTGTGGCCTAACCAGGTCGTCATTAAACAGCTGGAGTTTGCCGCTCAGTATCCTCCCAACTACGACCAGGTAACCGCGGCGACCACCGTCACTCGTTCTTTCATGGGGAAATATGTGAAAATATGCCTGCCTCTCACTCTGTATAGAAAAATAAACAAATGTACATTTTAATTGCTTTCCTCCCAGTACAAGTCCCGCAACAACTACTTGCTCCAGATCGACGGCTTCCGCGGTTACTACGAGCATTGGCTGCGGAGCATGCCGGCCCAAGGCGAGCAGGACCCACAGTCGAAGGCCATGAGCCCGGCTTTTGTCAGAAATCAAGCCCAGATGATTGAAGGCCGGAAGAAGCAAAGAGCAGCGGCCAGGATCAAACTGAGCAGCAAGAAAAAAAACACGGCACCTTAGTCATGGCTTTTGTATCTTATTGTGAATGTTATTTTCAGAATAAAAACATGATTTAATTGTATTGGTGGCATTCCCGTTTTATGCTATGGTCGGCAGATGGCGCTCATGCAACGCAATAGCTGCCAATTGGCGTTAAATCCCCCAAAAGAAGAAGAACCCGGATGTGCATTTCCCAGCGGCGCGAAATAAAAAAATCAATCCCTTCGAAAGATTGGTAAACACCGGTAAGAATTCAATGAATACACACGTTTGCTCAACTTTTCTATTGCTCTATAAAGCAAGTGAAAATGAAATATTGGTTCTGTTTCTGTGTCGTGGCAGCCTTACTTGGAAAACGTTTCAGCTTTGCCAATCGAAGTCATGGCATTTGTTTGAAATCTTATTTTGTCGTCATCGAACGTTGATCCTCAAACTTTTTTTTTTTACTCGGACCAATTTTACAGAGAGCAATCTTTTGACGGTCTGCCAATAAAAAAATAAAAATAAAACTGGTCCCATCTTCCATATATCCAATAATGTGTTCTATATTTTCCCTTTTCTTTGTCAGTACATAAAATTATCCTTAAAAAATATGGGATATTATCTCCTGTAATGTTTTTTATTGCCTTCTCTCCACAATCAGGCAGTTTAAAGATTTAAAATGTCTCAGGCAGTTTAAAGATTTAAAATGTCTGCCATTGTTTTCCCAGACTTTTGTGATGGGCACAGCCGCAGACAACGACAGCGTCATCCTCGTCAGTGACGATGACGACGAAGACTGCAACCAGGACACATCCCGCTACGACTCGTCACTTATCATCATGGAGACGCAAGATGTGCCGCGGAAGGGTAAGCCGGCCTCCATTTTGCTCTTTGCGTGCCCCAAAGAAATGCAGTACTTTGTGTCTTTTCAAGATTCTACACTGTCTCCCAGTAAATTGGACGAAGACTTGGTGGTCATCTTCTCCCGTCCGGCTGAGCTGTTGCCCCACGCACGCTTTGACTGCCCCAAGCATCCTTTTACGTGAGGCCTTTCATTTCTTGTCGGGCGCCGGAATAAAACGAGTTCCACAGATAAACGGACCTCCACTAAAGCCTCAGTCCGCTGCCCCCCAGAGCAACAGACAAGTGCGGAGAACCCGTGCCAGGAAACCAGCTCGTGTGCGGCCAATGCTTTTGCTACATCTGCGACAAATTGGCAACCGAGGTACGTGCCGCACCGGTGATTCTTTCCCGCTTGAGCAAACTCAAATTAACCACTTGACTTGTCAAGAGAAGTTCTCAAGGAATTGTGTGATGTGGTTGCAAGTGTGAAAGGTGGCACCAGAGCGGCGCCTGCCACTGCAACAGCCACAAGAAGAGCAATTTGTGGAACCAGCTGAGGAACCACACACTACTGGGCCACTTGGCCGCCTTCAAGGTCACGCTGTCGGAGGTGGACGCCCATCTGCGCCAAGCAGGTGCGTGCTGACTTCAGCCTCTTCTTCCCCTACCTACCTGCCAGCCAGCCAGCCGACCGTCCTCACCGTGGAAACTCGTCCGCAGAGTCGGCGCTGCGGAGCTTCAAAGCCGAGCTCTGCGCTCAGATGACGTTGGCGTCCTCGATGGGCGACGGCGTCTCCTACGAGTGAGTGCTCCCGCAACCCCTAAACGCGGTGCCTCCTTTTCCGGCTAACGGCCTCCCTTCCGCAGCTGCACGGCTGCCTTGCAGTACGTGTTGGACTTCGTGAACAAAGCTGAGCAACACGATGCCCGGGCGGCGGCGCTCATGAGGCTGGGGGCCGCTGATGACTTCCTTCGACTTTTTTACGCCAAAGGGTAATGGATGGGGTTGGGTTCACTGGAGACTTTTGCCCGGTTGGTGTTCCTAATAAAGTGGAGTGGGTGTATGTCGCGTGTAATCTGTGTTACAATCTTTTTTTTTTTTTTTTTCTAATTTTTCCTCCTGCCTTCTGTGCAGGGTTTTCTGCCTGGCGTCGCCCTCCTCCACCCCCGCAAGCAGCAAATGGATGTTAATGCGCAGGTGCCTTCGTGATCCTTGCAAGTGTGTGTGTGTGTGTGTGTGTGTGTTTGCGTGTCACGCTCACATTTGTGTGTGTGCGGCAGGTTGTTGTCTGCCCTGCAGAGGCAGCTGGTTATGGATGATTTCACGCCAGAGTTCCGGCAAAAACTACAAGATTTTTACAGGAATTTAACGTTTCCTCCTGAGCTCACACACATCAGGGACAGGTGTGTGTGTGTGTGTGTTTAATTAGTGGTTTTGAGCGTGTGTTTTTTACGGGTTTGTGTTTTGGCGCAGCTTGGATGTGCGGCCTTGGGACGACATTCTGCTGGCGTCCGTGTTGAAAGGACAGAACGTGATCGGCGTGCGCACCACCCGAGGCATGAAGGACACGCTCTTTGAGGATTTCGATGTGGTTTTGCTCAGGGTGCAGCGACTGGTGGACCAGAACAGGTCCGCCCGGCAACTACAGCGCGGCCGGCTCCACTCGGTATTCATTTTTTTCTCATGAATGTTCCGCAGGTTTCGAGAATTAAGGCGCTACCTTCAAGTTGTACGGACCAACTTGTTAAGTGGGTGAGTGCGGCGCGGTGATGAAACCCCGCCACCGGGTGGCGCTGTGACATGCCCTTCTGTCTAGCATCCAGTGGGTGAAGGACCTGGTTCCGTTCTTCATGTGCATGGAGGGCGACTTCCACAACGCGCTGTTCAGCATCTTTAAGGCTGCCTCGCGCCTGACCTCGCACCGCGTCCTCATGTACCTGCGCCTGCTGGACACGGCCACGGCGCCAAAGCTGTCCATCAGTCCTACGGGGGAGCTCCATTTTGCAGACGAGTGGCACGCCATCCAAGGTCAGCAAACTTTCTGTCCCTCACCCTAAGTGACCCCCCCCCCTCCCGTAAAACTTTAGCCCTTCTCTCCAATTCAGGTGCGGCACCGCTGGCGCGTTTAGCGCTGGTCCGCTTTGCCCTGAAGGTGCACGAGCTCTGTCCGGCCGTCCACAAGAACGTAAGGCAGCTGCGAGCTCCAATTTTGTAAAAGCTTTGCGCTTGAACAACTCGAAATGTCCTCGTCCGTAGTCCGAGTTTTGGCTCCACTTGCTGAAAATGGTGCAGGTGACTCGCCAGGCGCCCGCCGGGCTCCGCCAACCCAGTCTGGCCTTCCTCGAAGTATGCGCACTTCTTTTCTGAGCAGCTTCCCGCAAAGTCCTCCTTTAATTTTGCTTTGTGGGCTTCTCGTTTTTGTTCCTGCCTCCTCTTCAACTAGGAAGCTGTACGCACGGCCCGCTTCATTCTGGAGGACGAGTCCGGCGTCAATCTGCAGATCCCGCAGCACTTCATGTCGGTACGTACGCACGCACGCACGCGCGCACTTTGTCGCCTTTTTGGTGAGCGGCATCTCCATTTTTCCTTTTTTGGGTGCGCTGCTGGCAGACGTTCCCAGATCAAGCCATGTTGCTGCTGGTCAGCGCGGCCTTGGGTCGGATCATCGCCTGTCCTCCTCTGAGTCCCATCATCCCGCTTATCTGCACATTTCAGGTAGAAACGTCGGGCGCGACGTTAGCATGTGCGGCTAACAGGCTAACTCGAGCTGCGCTTAGCATGTCAACTTGTTTTCCTAGCACTGAGCAGGTTTCTCCATTTTTGCGCAACTTCTGTTTGTACCACAGAAGAACGTTTGGGCTCTGCACTGCTTTTGGAGGGACCTGTTGCCCACGGACCGGTACCAGGCATTCATCGTGCACAAGATCTATCAGGAGCTGAAGAACCCAGCAGGTGGGATCAACATCTGCCAACATTCAGGTCTGGGCTCTGACTCGGCCTTTCTGGCTTTTTCCTTGCGGCAAAAGACTTTTCGACCCATGATCGGTCCAGAAGCGAGGTTCTCTGGCCCGCTCCCATCAAGTGGAACCAGTAAGTGAACCCTTGAGGCCCTTTTTGGCAGAACAAAGACGGTGACAAACGTTTTGTGGTGGAGTTTTTTGCAGCTGAAGGACTTCCTGCCGTTCCTGCTGTGCTTGGAGGGCCAAACGTGCCAGGCGCTGAAGATGTTCTTCCCGAAGTGCGGCCCCGCCGCATGGCCCACGGCGTTCACCTTCCCGCTCTACCTCCGTCTGTTTGGCTCGGGTACGGTGCCCAGGATGAGCCTCGGACCCACGGGGGAACTCTGCGCGCACGGCGACACCTGGCACTGCGTTCCAGGTGTGTGTCCGTCCCCTCACCCTTCCATCCTTCCTTGCTTCCTTCCACGTGGGCCTGCGTGTGTCCAGGTGCGTCAGCGCTGACGCGTTTGCAGTTGGTCCACTTTGCGCTCAAGGTCCTCCATGGCTCGGCGGCCTGCTACCACAGCGTAAGTTCCAATTGCTTTTACCTCTCCGGCGCCGCAGCCATTTTGTTTGACCTGTGTGTCTTTTCAGAGCCAATGTTGGATCAGTCTACTCAACATGGTCACGCTCACAAATTCCCTCAGCAGCATCCCAGAACCCAGTTCCGACTTCAAGCGAGTACGTTTTTGTGTCCCTTTGTGTAATTTATGTTTGCGCACGAGTGACGAACCGCCACCGTTTCTTCTGGGCATCAGGAGGCCGTCACATTTGCAGGGTCCGTCCTGCTCTCCTACAGCGAAGGTCTCGCCACCCAATTGAAGATCCCGCAGAGCTTTTTGCCGGTACCGACACACGCGGCGGCGATGTCGGTGTTGCCGATCCACGTGTAATTCCCAGCGTGCGTGTGTTGTGTCGTGGCAGTACTCGGATCAGGCCTTGTTGCTGCTGGTCACCAGAGCCTTGCGACAGATCATCTTCCATCTCATGCCCGTCCTCCCCATTCTCAGCACCTTCGAGGTAATCCAATACAAACGAGTCCACGCTCGAATCTTTCATGAACCCGCTCTGGATTTTTCAGAAGAGCCTTTGGGCTCTGCGCTGGTTCTGGACCCATTTGTCCGATGACGGCTTCAACAACGCCATCATGGATAAGGTCCAGAAAGAGGTTTGGCAGACAACAGCAAACGCTTCTCTCCAGTCGATCCATCACCTTCTGGATCCTTCCAGCACCGCCAGGAACCTCTAAGCCACGTAGCGTGACCGCCATCAGGGGCGCTGCAGGCCCACAGGCAAAGTGTCAATCAAAAAGAACCAAATATTGTGTGTTGTGTGTTTCGAATCTTTTGAATACTTACTAAGACTTGGATGAACTTTATCAAGGTATGCTGACACTTTGGGTCAGCATCTTTACACCTTTTGTGCCTTTTTATTTTTGGAATGTCACACACACACACGCACACATTCATGTTGTTTAATTTAAAATATAAACACGTCTGGCATTGAGCTTTTTCTGATTGTTTGAGCGCAGTTTTTTTTAATTTTTTTTTTTTTTATTGCCGCTACGTCCCGCCAACGTTGCAGCCCTTTGCAAGTCTATACAGCGGTGGTGTTTTTGTGCACATGCAGCGCCACGTAGGAGAAACGCAGCGCCGGCGGTCCGCGAGCAGCGTGCTGACGCTTGATGAGGTCCGACAGGAAACGCATCACGCTCAGGTCGCCGTCATCCAACACGTCATCTTTATCTCCTCTCCGGGCGAAGGTGAAGAGCAGCGCCCGATTCGCCAGCGCCGTCAGGCCGCTCTGCACGTGCAGCAGGAAGGCGCCGGCGGGCACGGCCGAGCCCACCAGGGAGCCCGCTAGCGAACCCGAGTACCGCTGGCAGCGTAGCGTCCTCTGGTCCAAGTCCAGCACGGCCAGGTAGCGACTGTAACGACTCAGCCAGTGAAGCGGGCCCGAGGACGGAGACCTAGATGCGGGATGAAGATGACCAAGCCGGAAATGACCAAAGCTTGATGATTAAATAAGAACAATCTGATTTGGCCCAAATCCAAACTGGGCTGTGAAGAAAGCCTTACCTGTGGAATCCAATCAGCCTCCACGTGAGCAGGTCGCTCAGCTGGAGCGGTGCGCTCAAACACGGCATCACGGCGCCGGCGGGAGCCGGCAGGAAGAGCGCCAGGGCGTCCACCGTCTTCCGCAGCTTGTCGCCATCTCCCGAGAGCAGCACCAGAGGACGGCCGCTCAGCAGGCAGAAGACCACCTGCCGAGAGAAGGAGTTCTGCTTGACGAAGCGCTGCGCACGCAGTCCCGCCTCGTCCGAGGAGAGCGTCCGGTGGGGCGCGTGCGTCTCGGCGCCGCCGTCCGACGCCTCGTCCACGCTCTGTGGCCAAGACCACGGCTCCGCCGGGAGATTGGGCAGCATTTGATAAGCGCTACCCGCTCGAGCGTCCTTTGCCGTAACGTCTGTTTTGTCATCTTTGATGGGCTCTTCTTCCTCGCTGATGGCGGCAAGGTCTTCGGCGATGATGGACTCGGTGGTGCTGAGGACCTCGATGCTGTCTTCGCTGTTGGTCCTCCCGACGTAGACTCTGAGGCGCCGAGGTCCCGGGTCCGAGACTGCCACGAGAGACGAATCGAGTGAGGGGAGCGGCGTGGCCAGAGGAACGGCAATCGGCGCAGGATCGGACGAGCCGGGAAGCAAAGACGAGGTGACGGGCGCAGCGGACGAGGCCAGTGTTTTGTAGGATCTCTCCGTGCCAATGACTTGTATGCTGTCTCCGCTGCTGGTGCTTCCCGTCATCTCTTCTTCTTTCGCCTCCACGGAGGACTCGGAGCTCGGCCAACTTCCTGTTTCCCGCGCAACCGCTTCCTCTCCATCCTCCTCCTCCTCCTCTTCATCATCCTCAGGCTGCTCGAAGAGGAAGTTGGTCAGTCTGAGCTTCCTGTTCAGCGCGCGCGTGATGCCGGCGCTCCGCAGGGCGGTGACGTCGCCGCGGAGGCGGACCTCCGCTTGCGCCAGCTGCTCCGTCATCAACGACAGGAAGTAGGTGCTGCAGAGTTCCTGCAATGGCTTCAGCCGACCTTCGGGGCCGGCGAGGTGGGCTGCCGGTGGAGGAGGAGGCGGGATGGAGGTGGCGTCCGTCGAGACGTCGGCCGGCTCGTAGGGCAAGAAGTCGGGCTGCTTTAGCTTCCTGTTGGGGTAGGAAGTAACCTGACGGAGGAGATCTTTGTGCGTGGCGATGGCTCGCTCCACCGCCTCCAGCTGCTCACCCGCGCCGCTCATGCTGTCATCTTGCAGCAGCGCCAAGCGTTTGTATCTAAAACAGATGAGAATGATGAAGAAAAGTGAAAGTTTGAAGTTAGTGTGGGACGTTCTTACTGAAGCTGGTGAAGCTTGCGGTGCAGCTCCAAGGAGAAGGTCTGCCGGTTTCCAGTCTTGAGGCTGTCGGCAGCCAAGCCAAATCCTGCCGACAGCCGTCCAAAGTTGTCCATGATCTTGGCCTGGCTTGAACACACGTAGGCCATGCAGAAGGGGCGCACCATACCGCGGGCCGACAGGTCCAGAAGGGTCATGTGGCGTACGTAGGCAAAGACCCAGTCGGCCGAGTCCCCCAGGACCACCTCGGAGTCCTCGTTGAAGTTTAGCCGAAGCCCCGAGGAGGATGAGGAGGACGGGCCTCCCGGGCCTGACGCCTGGTAGTCCACAGACATGATACGCACAGAGAAGTGGTTCAGGTCCAGGGATCCCGACGCGCCCGCCTCGTCAGGTATGGTCATCACGGGCGTAGGCCCCACCTATTGGACGTTGACAGTAGTGCATTACTACGCATCAAACGCCTTCTAATAATACATGTAGCTTATTAAGCATTTTTCTTTTTATAGAATTGTATTTTTATGGTTCAAATGTTTCAGAAATATATTCTTTACAAGCAATATACTCTATATTGTTTTTTTTTTCTGATTTATCAACTATCACAATACTTTTTTCTCCGTCCGGTGAGTTATGGTATGTCATTTCGGAAATAATGGACACAAATATATTTTATTTTATTATGATATAGTACATCTGAAACGTATTCTCCGTATTCTTGATCGTGTTATTGAACTTTGGAAAAATACATTATATGCCGTTATTGACGTTTCCCCTTTCAAGAAACGCTTATAGACATCTATCGTACAAATCATAATGAGTCGTAACAATCAATAACGTGATCAAATCCAGCCAAGTCAGGACGACTCATCATCACCGACCTCCTCGGAGAACTCGGCCACCAGCACGAAGTCCCTGTGAAAACCGGCGGCGGAGCTCCACGGGTGCCCACCGCCGCTCGCGTCGGAGGGGAGCGGCGGGATGGAGAGCTCCTCGGGAAGAAGCCCCCTCGCCGTTCCGCGCTCTCCCTCCGCCTCGCCATCCTCGCTGTCGCCGAAGCCCTCCGGCCCGGTGAAAGGCAGAAGGTCCGGGGACGAGATCATCGGCGAACCCCGGCGAAGATCGGGGCTTCTCCGGCCGACATCGGATCCCAACAGCTGACACCGAGAGTCATGTGACCGTCAGAGAAGTAGTCACACGCTTCCCGGGATTGACTTCCTCTTTTCAGGAGGAATAAACTCAAGAAAAGGTCGCCTTAAGTCTTAGTCGCTCAAGTGTTACGACTGACAGTTGCGGTTAGATAACTTTTAAGGACCGAAATGTTGGAAGACAAAATTGGCGCTGAGGTCAAGTGTGACGTGGTCGGACCCCCCGCGACTTCCGACTTCAAAATTAAAAGCATGAGCAATCCCGGTGACATCCGCTCACGCTTCACAATAAAACGTGATATTAAAAAGTGCTGTGATGGACTTTTAAAATAGAGTTAAGGCTCTAAACTTAGTTACAGAGAGTTTATATATGGATAGTTTTTCAAAATAGTTTTGATAACCAATCAGATTTCAAGTTTGCAACAGCTCACAGGTATCACGTTCGTGTCCTGATTGGATACGCACTAATTAGAGGCTTCGCTATCCAAACGGAAGCTGCTGTCCCGTAGGAGATTTGAACGAGCGAAAACGATCATTTGTGAAGATCTCGCTGGTTGGACATTTCGAGAAAAACTGGATATTGCGAGGATAGTCGTCCAGCCCCCGCGCTTGCTAACATGTGAGTAAAAAGCATTTTATTCTCCTTCTCCTATATTCTTGAAGGTTCTGCCAGTAGCCCACTTGGCTCATTTGTGCACTGTGACTTCAGTGAAGGGACTGAATTATTTTGCTTGAATGAACGGCCCGCCATCTAGTGGGAAAATTGCAAACAGTGTTGTTGTGCACTTTGTTACACCTGTTGCGATGGTGTCGATGCGCTGCACTCTATTTATAGTGCAAGCAAATGAGTCACACTCACGGGGGTCAAATAGATTTAGAACTTGACTCCAACTCAACTTGTTTCTTTGATGTATGTAAATATTTTCAAACATGAGGGTCTTCTTCGTTTATGCGAGCGTCAAGTGATGGCCGCAGTGCCCCACAAAGGAACTCCAGCCCAATTACAGCTGACATTTTGTACATTTTAATGCAATAAGTTATGAAAAACCACACCTTGCCAATCGTGTGCAAGTAGCGTTGCTGACTGGCAACGTCTCGTCTTTTGCAGTTAAATATTAATAGCGGATTCCCAGCTTGGCAGTTTGGGGAGCATGACTGGTTTACCCCCAAAAGTTTTATCTTGTGCGTGGCCGGGTTATTTCTGTCAATGTGTAACTAAAGATGCGAGCGGGCGAAGCAAAATGGCCGTGTGAAAGCAGCAAACAAACTGTGAGCAAGGTTTTGTGCTTTAATAGAGAAAAAGCAACAAGGCGGCCTCTGGCGCTCGTGAAGGAGGTCCAAATTTTCCATCTTCCTAAACTGCTTGAGGCTAACAAACAAAAAGGTGTGAAATGTTGGCGGAAAAGAAGACAAAAAAGGCTTCAAGACTAAGACAAATGTTATTTGTACAGCTCCGCTTTCCTTATGTACAAGCAGCTTTCCAAAGTATGTACATCTTCAAACAGTAACAGCTCTCCCGCTAGAGACAAGTCAAAAGAAAACAGGTGGGCCCTCAGTGACGCCGCATTTTGACTTTGCGCGACGAGCTCTCGCGATGTTTGTCGTAGTCGGCCTCGCGCTTCCTGTAGTCGTCCGAAGACGAGCTGCGACGCCGTTGGCCGGACGACCGCCGGTTCTCCTCCTTGTCCATCTCCAGCACGCGCGGCCTGCGGCAAAAACGGCAGCGCATTTCCATCTCTTTCCTCAGTTCACAATTTCAAAAAACCGTCACAAGATGCATAAATCGATCAGAACAAGGATTTGGTCAGGAAAATCCAATTAAAAGGCTGCAACTAAGGGGAATAATAATGGATTAATGTGTGAATTGTTTTGATGAACGAATCTGATTAATTTGATAGTCGACAGGTAAAAGAAAATCTAATGAAACAATATTTGCAACGTTGCCGCTCGGCGCCGCGCATACCTGTGAGCCGCGTCTGGGTCGGCCTTTCGATGCGAGCGCTTGGCTTTGAGGGGGGGCGCCCGCTCCACCGGGGCCGAACGTAAAGGGCTGTCAGAGTCCAGTCTGGGGGCGTCGGGTCTGGTTCTGAAAGAAAACGTCAACGTTGGGTCACGTTAGATGACAAACGGAGGCTTTCAAAAGTCACACATTGCGTAAGAGGTTCAAAGTTCCCACCCAAAAATAGCAGGCGCGTAATGTAAAGAAAGACAACCGGGACGGCAGCAAAGTGGGAATTCGCTCAAACAAGGCGAGTCTTAATAGGTCAATAATGAATTGATGGAGCCATGCGTTTGGACTTACTTCCTCAGGATGATGACAGCTCGCCGCTCCTTGATGTCCTGAGGTCTGATGCAGTGTGTGATGTCATCAGCAGCGTAGCCACTGAGAAACAAACGTCATGTTAGTTGTCAGTATTCATTCTTAACAGCAACATTGCAATGAATAATAAATCCACATTGAAGTGATTTTCAAAAGTTGAAACCAAATCACACTTTACCTGAGGACGGTGACACTGCCGCGGTGGACGGGCAGCACAAAGACGGGCTCGGACACCCGGATGGGCTTGAACTGGAAGCGGCATCCGAAGCAGAGCGCGCTGTCGCTGAAAAAGGACACGGAGACGATGGGCCGCGCAAAGATGTGCAGCGGGTCCACGTGGGACACGATGCAGCCGCCCGGCTGGTAGTCGTTGATGACGGCGCTGTTGACGAAGCCCTCCGGGACGACGCCGGCGGACACCAGGCGCTGGATGACCAGCTCGTACACCCAGCTCGGGATGTCGTCCACCTGCCCCTTGCGGTAGAGCCTCTCCTGGCCCGGACCGCGCTTCTCCAGCTGCGCCCCGTACGTGTAGCCCTCGCCGAAGAAGTACTTGTTGCGCAGCGGCGCGCGGTCCACCGTGTGCTCGCGGTACAGTCCGGCCTCCGCCTTGGCCACCACCTCGTCGATCTTCTCCTCGATGCGCGCACACTCCTCCGGCGTGAAGATGCTCTTCTGGAGGACGCTGCTGCGCACCCGGTGGGCCTCCTGCTCGCGGAGCTCGCCGCTGTCGTCGCTGTGATCGCACTCGTCGTCGTCGGACTCGCGGCGACGCCGCTTTCGCCCCGTGCTGCCGTTGCTTGTCCGGTGCTCGTCCCGGTGCGGCGGCATGGAGCGGAGTTTGTCGCGCAGGTCGGAGTAGCCGCTGGTGGCCATGCTGGCCCCGAAAAACAACGCTGCTAGGAAGAGGGGGGCGAGAGCGCTGCTAGGCGCTGCTAAGTTTAGCTGGCGGAGGTCATGTGGCGACGTCAAAAGCGGCCCGTCACGCTGGTGGTGCGGATGTGGCTCGGGTCTCACTCGTTCGCCCGTTAGCTCGGCTAGGCTAGGCTAACACGAGCTGGTCCGCTAGATTTCTCCCCGTTCGAGTGTCGTCGAAATGAGTCTGTGTCCGCGCGGCGCTAGGCTAACATGCGCCGCATGTACGCTCGTTTGCTCCAGCGGGTGACGCCAACCAAAATCAATCCGCGTTTATGCTGGTAGCTCGGTAGGCCAAGTTTGGAGTGAATCCGCTAGATCCCTCCGCAGGTGCCCCGTGGACTGCGCTGGCTGGGTGACGTCAAAACCAAGCCGCCTGTTAGCCTGTCTACTTTAGCTTCTTCCGCCGGGCGACTTGGACTTGAAAATCAATCCGCACTGACACTGATGTGGCTCGGCTCCCTCCTTCGCTAGCTGTTAGCACTCAAAGCTAATGGGGCTAGTCAGTTCGAATCCAACGCTGGTGCCTCGACCGATGCTCGTGAAAAACAGGCCGTGCTGGGGAAAGTTTGACTCGCTCGCTAGCTTGCTGTTAGCGCGGCAGGCTAGTTTGTGCGGATGTGGCTGAGCTAGACAATCTCGGCCAGCATTTGCTAAATCCACTGGATTCCTCCGCTGGTGTCCCGAACGACCGACCGACCGACCGCTGGAGCGGCTGACGTCAAAAAAGAATTCGCTTTGGTGTAGATGTAGCTCGGTTAGGCTAACGGCTGAAAATTGTCTCCAGCCGTTCCGCCGCTGCTTTGAGACGCGGACAAAAATGAAGGTTTTGATGTATCAGAAAATATTCCAAAGTCTTTCGACTAACAAAGTAAAAGCCAAGTCAAACACAACGTCGTCACGACAACGTAGTTAAGCTTAGCTTAGCTTAGCTTAGCCTGGCTTGGACGCTCCACCGCCGCCGCCTGAAAATGCCACCAAAAATACGCGCAGCGACATCTCACAACGGGTCTCCGTTATATTTCCCAAATAATGGCGTGTCCACCTGGATCGGCTTTCGGGGGAAACCTCGTCGTTCTTCGCAGCAAACTCTGCCAAACAGCCGAAACGAGCACCGAGGCTCGTCTTTGGAAAGGGGGAGGGAAGAAAAACGTGCAAATAAACTCGCGTAAACCTGCCAGCTCTTTGCGCGTGCGCAGTGACAAAGTGCCATCTGGGGGGGGCAGAGCAGTCACGTGTCACGAGGACGCTTTGGCCATTTTGGGACTCGTTAAGGCGTCTGACCCACAAAACTAATTATGTCCCAAGATAAAATAGAAAAATAAGCTAACTCCGTATCTTTTTGGTTGTTGGATGAACTTTTACTTTAAAAGTTTTTTTTGCATTAAAACATTACATATTGAACATGCATTATCATTTTCTTAAACAAAATAACATACGTTTGTCTTTAAAAAATGACAAAAACAACATACAAAATGTATATCATGTAAAACTGTAGTACGTAGAAAATATAGTGACTCACTTTGATCTTTGGTTAGCAATTTTCTAGTAATGCTACAATATTTAATACATGTACACATTTGACGCATTTGCCAGTCGCAGCATTAGGCACGCTTGCTAATTAGACACATAAAGGAGCTAAGCTTTTTTTTTTTTTTGCATAGCAGCTTGAAGTGCAATGAACAAAAATACCAAGATTTTAGCATGGTCTGGTTTGTGGAGCACTATAACACAGTGATCTCGCTGGGCGGCAGCGTGAGCTGCTTCTGGCGCGTGGACATCATATTCTCCACCTGCATGGCGACCACTCGACACAGCTCCAGCCCCTACGCAAAAACACCGGCGGCGTTTGGGCAAATACCTCCGCAAGACTTTTTCATCTTGTTCATACCTGCTCGAGTTGCAGCTGGATGAGCCGCTGCGTGTCCGTGTCACCCAGGACCAGGTCCACGTACGGGTAGCTGGCCCCGGCAGAGGGCCTCTGCGTGCGGCTGGATTGCACCTCGGACAGAGGGACCACTGCCATCACGTCCTGCGGCGGACAAACGGCACAACGTTGGCGATAGTACTCTCTGGATTTGATTGAAAATTCAGACCATGGAAAAAAAAGTTTCAAGAATCCACTCCAGAAAACACTTGGAAAGTTTTGAAAAAAAGGAAGTCAGCCATTTTGGTTCCCAGTAGCCACTTGATGCTCCTTTTGTCCATTTCTCTGCTTAAATAAATTTGCTAGCATGCTTTGAACGTGTTCTCACATGTGTGCTTTTATGCAGGAAGTGGAGACCGTTTTGATTGACAGCAACGATGCAGGGGGCATAGAAGGAGGTAGAGCTGCTGCTGTGGATGTAGAAGAAGGACGAGCCAAACATGGGGAACGCGCTCACCAGTCCTAAACACACACACACACACACACACCCGGATTAGGCTCTCATTGCATATGCATAATAAGGGACATCATCAAGATTCATTTGGCGGCTCGGACAGCCAACTTTTATTAAAGCGTTCGAACAGCGCTAAATGATTTCCCCAGAGCTCCGAATCAAATATTGCGATGACAGCTGGAGTCCAACTGCTCAAGTTTGTATCAAGTTTCCTTGTGGCACTCGGCGCACTCGTGACTTTTTGTTCATTGAATTCCATTTTAAGATCTCACCCATGAACTGTGCTCGGGCCTGATGCGGGCTGAGGGTCTGGAGCTGCTGCATGTGCTGCGTCGCCATGGCAACCCACTGCTGCGGTGGCTGCTTTTTGAAGAGCGGCGCCGCGATGTACTCCGACAGCTCGTGTCTGGGAAAGACACGTACATCTTCTCACTCGCACAACTCCACTTTTTTTTTTCTTAAGTCGGCACGCTTCTCTGCTCCACTGACGCTTCCAGCATGAAAAAGCGACAGATAAGAGGACACGCGAGTCGTGCGACTGATGCCCAACCTGTCAACAAGTCTGTCCTTGCATGCTTGTTGAACGCCGTCAGTGCCAAAACCGGGGGAAAACGCCAAAAGTGTTGGGACGCCTCAAGATCCATGATTGATCGACAAGTCAGCTGTTACGAGGCGGTTTGAAGCACAAAATCAGATGACAGTGACTCACATGCTCGGGATGAAGACGTTGTCTTTGGCTCTGTGCTGCAAGGCGGCGAGCTTGGAAATCTGCTGGAACTGTTGATCGCTAACTTTTCCTGACGGCAGAACATTCAGGAGACCTTTGCGGTAGTCCGGAAGGATCTAGTGACACCGGCAAAGAACACGTATTTTGAGTTTTTTGAGCAAAAATATTACGCGTGTATTGTCGTCACCGTTGCGCATGCGCTGTACCTGGTTGTAGTGCATGGTGACGTAGAGCTCGTTGTCAAATTTGAGCGGCTGCGTCCAGACCACGCGTCGGAACCAGAAGCTGAAGTTGTTGTCCACCAGTTCGGCTTGGGTGGCCGCGTCCAGGATGTACTCATGTTTGCTGAGCGGACGCACGTTCTGACCTGACCGGGCAAGTGCCATTTTTTTAATACCAGTTGAGTTCAGAAGGCGGAAACCCGGTGAGACGGTCCAAGCCACCACATTGGGCAAGGTATGTGATAATTATTATTATTATTATTTTTACATTTCATCGATAACATACAAATGTCAGCTAACAACAGGAAACACATTTAGCAGTTTGTCTAGTTATCGGGTCACAGCGCCCTCTACTGTTGGTGTGGCCAATCGCGCCCAATTCTGGAGCTAACAGCTGCTGTACAAAAATGTTTTTTTTTTTGTTTGTTTGTTCACACCGGACTCGGTTGAAATGAGCTTTCACCGTTCTGAAGCGAACTTTGCGGCAGTTGTTCAAACGCACCTCCGTCGGTGACCAAAAAGATGGCGTACTCCTGGATGGCCTCCAACCTGAGCAGGCCCATCTCGTAGCACAGCTCCTCCATCACCTCCAGGGAAACGGAACACGTTTTGATCTTCACGTGGCGTTCCAGGCCTCCCGGAAAGAGGAACAGCTGACGCTTGGAGCTTCTGCCAGCCTGAGGGCGTCCAAACCAACGTCAGAGCGCCAGCCGACCAAACGTGCCGACGACCTTTTACCATCATGGCTTTCAGCTCCATGTTGTTGGGTGGGACGCTGCGGCCGCCGTATTGGAACGTTTTCTCCAGGTTGTGTTGGCACGCCTTGGCCATCCCTGAAACGTACAAAAGTGTTGGGACAGCTCATTGCTTTGACTGCTTGTTCTGACTCTCACGGGGTCGTCGTTGCGATACCCTGATACTGCACCCCGGCGCCCAGGGAGGCCTGCGTCAGGTATTTGAGCAGGAAGGGCTTGAGGACGGCCGAGCAGCGAGTGAACGCCGTCAGGATGTAGAGCAACCTCCACCCTCGCTGGCAGCTCTCACTACAAACACACGGCCAAATCTGGTTTTGGACTCGTGCATGTTGATGGTGTGGCGTGCAACGGAAAACTCACGCTTTGGAGCTGCTGTTAGCTGTGATTTGTTTGAGCACTTGACAGTAGGCCTCGTCCCTCATCAGGGTGAACTCTCCTACCAACTGAGCACACACACCTGGAAGTCATAAGGTGTACCTATTGTAGTGTCCGGTGATGGCGCACATACCTTAAGGAAGGTGCTGACCACTTCCTGCTCCGTCAGCCCCTTTAACGGCGCGTCCCCCATGAAGCGCATCACCGCTACACAATGGACACAAGGTGATTTTCCTCAAAATTGCAATAAGGCTGTATTTTTTTTTTTGTGTGTGTAAGATGTAATTAGATGACGCACAGAGGAAAAGGTCCGCCGCCACTCGGTTCATGGCCGGATCGGTGAGCTCGATGAGGGACTCGCTCAGGGGAATCTGGAGACAACACGCAAGAGGCATCGGCAAAAAAAAAAAAAAAAAAAAGACAGTCAACAAATGTTATTAATGAAGAACCTTGGAGAACTTGATCATTTCAGGCTCCCTGGAGACTCGGCTCTTGTTCCTATTCTTCAAGGAGTCCCTGAAAGCAGGATTCTTTATTATTTAGTTTATTGAACAAGATGAGTTTGTAGCTGTTCATTTGGAATCTATCACAAGAGACATTGAGAAGTAATTACCCGCTCCCAGGGACGGCCTGTCTGAAATACTTCCTGGCAAACTCCAGCATGTCGTATTGACTGTCCTGCAGCGACGTCTCGTCCACGTCTCCGTCCAAGCCATCCAGAGAAATCCTCTGAGCAAAACAAAGATGGTCGATATGGTGGCCAATTGATTCAGTGACAATGTGTCTCTCATTTGTGAAAAGGTTTGGAAATTTGTGGTTAAAAATGAACGCAAAACGGATCAAATTCTGCACGAATGAGTCAAATCCAAAGGTCAAGCCCAAAAGCGTCATCTGTGTGGCGTGTCCTCGCACCTCGATGGTCTGATCTATCTCGTGTGCGGCCGCGGCGGACGCCACGGCGACGGCCACGGCCGACGACCCGGCGAACCGCTCCGCCCCGCCTCGGGGTTCTGCCTTGCGGTCCAATGGAAGGGACAGGAAGTCGGGAGGCGCCACGGGGTGGACGCACTCGGACGGAAAGGCGCCGGAACGACCAAACACGGCGCCGAACTTCCAACCTGGCAAACGTGGAGTGAAAGAGGTTCGTGAACGAAAAGGCAAAATTGAGAAGTTGATCATCATCGCTCACCAAAGTCCTGCGTGTCCTTCTTGAGCTCCTCCAAGAAGACCACCTTCTTCCTCACCACACAGCCATAACTGTAACCTACACACACACACACGCAGCCAGCCATGAAGCGCACACACACGCTGGGCTCGTCCGCCACCGACCCACCTTTTTCCAGGCCGTCCAGAACCTGCAGCCGGACCACGTCGCCCTTGTGCAAGTTGAGCAGGTGTCGCCGCTCGGCCACAAAGTTGCGCTCGGCGATGACGTACTGGGAATCCTTCTTGATCTGGCCGATGAAGTCGTCCACCAGCCGCTTCACCTGCGGCGCCTTGGCCGAGAACAAGATCAGCTTCTCCTTGCTCAGGTTGAACTCCAGCATGTTCTCCGAGGGGATGCTCACAAACAGGACGTCGGCAAAACTGAGACAGGGGGACAGTTTGGAGTCACCGGACCGGTGACGAACTTCGTCATTGACGCATACGGACGTCAAAGTTGTATTTTATCTTTGACGTCTCTATGCGTCAATGGCAGTGGCCACTTGCTGCGGCATCCGTACGTGTACGCTCGCAGGACTTGGAAGTAGTCCGGAGCCGCGGCGCTGCTCTTCACCGTCTTCAGCAGCTTGATGCCGCCTTGCCACACCGACAGCACCTGCACGCCCGTTCCCACGCTTCCCTGCACGCAGAAAAAGCGGCCCGCCCGCCCGCCGCCGCCGCTCTACATACTGTACGTCTATGTATCGATGTTATTATTATTTTTTTCCCCCAGGCACCCTCACCGATGCCGGGAAGAGTCGTGAGAAGTAGATTTCCCAGGTGTCCGTGGCGGCCGCGACGATGCGTTTCTTCACGTGTTCCTCCACCGGATCCGTGTTGGGTTGCACCCCGTGTTCATCTGTGAGTATCACGAGTGTGTTTAAAACGTGTGTAAAAGTGGCGTGGGAAGAAGAGAGAGACTACCAAAGAGAGCTTTCATCCGCTGCCTTTCATCGCGGCGGATGCGGACGCACGCCTCTGACAGGGTGTCGTTGACGATCTGCGGAGGAGCGCGCAAATTAAGCACGCCGCTTTTCATCTGCCGCGTCGGCGACAAAGCGGTGACGACAAGCCGCGGGAAAAGAAAGAACGGAAAAAAAAAACCAGCCAAAAGGAGCGCATCAAAGGATATTTGGAGACGCTTTGATGAGCTCAGTGGCAAATCGCAATCACAACGGCCGCGAGTCAACGGAGTCAATGTCTTGAGTGTCTTTGAGCGTTACATTTTAAAAGTGTCTTTGAGTGTCAGGACGGTCCTTTGAACGTGACTGAGGGTCTACTCGGGTCTTTGCGTGTCAGGTCATTAAGGCAGCGTGTCTTTGAGTGCCATGTCACAACATCAAAGTGGTGAATGTCTTGAGTGTCTTTGAGTGTCACCTTTTCAAAGTGTCTGAGTATCACGACGGACCTTTGAACATGACTGGGCATCTACTCGGGTCTTTGAGTGTCAGGTCATTTAGGCAGCGTGTCTTTGAGTGCCATGTCACAAGGGTTGCTTCGGCCACATCAAAGGAGTCACGTTGAGTGTCGCGACGGACTGACTGAGAGTCTACTCGGTCGGCTCTTTGAGTGTTGGTTAATTTAGGCAATGTTGTCTTTGAGTGCCATGTTGCCCATCACCTGTTTGAAAATGAGGTCCAGCACCAGCGGATTGTTGAAGCTGTCCTTGGGATAGAAGACCTGCCGAGAAGAGATTCACTCAACGCACCGTGTCGTCACACAGTCCAAACAAATGAAGGCTTAGGCACCTCTTTCCTCAGGTAGAGTTTCCATGAAACGTTGGTGTAGGTGTAGTGATCCTGATTGGCGTTCCGGTGCAGTTTGGTCTGGATGCTCTCCGATTCCACCGGAAGCTCTCGAGAAACTGCCGTAGGTCCAAATTCACGTGAGTCATGTGACCGGGAGTGTTTGCGTGAGGCGTGGTCAAGGGTGTGAGGACCTGACGGCGGGACCGGCACCGGACGACAAGGCGCTCTGCTCTTTGTGTTGTCGGTGGGCTGTGAAGTGGTCTTCGGAACGGCAGATGCAGAGGGGGGCGGGGCCACAGGCCGCTTGAGCTAAAAGTACAGCAAGCGTCATTAAGTACCGCCGTCTTTGAGTGTTGATTTTTGTCTAACTGTCTTTGTGTGTGCGTCGGCACGAGCACCTGCGGATCAGGACGGTTGTCCATCTGTGGTTTTAAGATCTGCAAAGCTTCATCGCGAGGCGTTTGCTTCTTCTTAAATTTACCCTCTGGTCTCCTATATGAGAAATGTACCACAATTATACACGCGTGGCCTGACCTCACAGTGCCTTCTGTGGTCATTTCATGACCATCATTAAAAAATAATAATGTTGCGACCTTTTTCCGGGGGCAGATGGCTCCATCGGGGGAGGTGGTGAGTTGTACCGCCTGATAATTTCTGGAAGGAAAAAAAAAATCATATTGATTAGATATTATTCGAAAATGGATGCTTGAGAATATTTAAGTTTAATAATATAAAAGTTTGACCTTGAATATCCTGACTAGGCACGATCTGATCAGAAATCCGAGAAGAGTACTTCACCACTTCGCCAGCAGGGGGGGCAAGAGACGTGGTCACGGGGGCTACTCACGCACGCACGCGCGCACAAACAAACACGCACAAATCAAAGTTGACAAAAATAGACTTGAGAGAGGCCAACGTGTGATTCTTACCAAACGTTTTGGCCGGTTTGTCACGATTGATGGGAATTCCGGGAGCTTTCCTCCGAGGACCGCTGTCCCTTTTCACGTCATGAGACGCAGCCTGAGGTTTCAAATGGACTCATTAGTGCAAATATTGTATTCATAATTATTACAAGCAAAAATTGAATTTTGATCACTATTCAACAAAAAAAGGTGCCATGTCATGAGAATCAATTGCAATCTGAGTGTCATTGAATTTTTTTTAACATGGCTAATTATCTTTGAGGTTTTGTTGTCTCGAGTATCTTCACCTGCGCGTTAGCCTGTGGCGGTGAAGCGTTCCCGCTTCCGCCATTTTGACCGTGGGCCGTCTGAGGGTCCGGCTCGGACGTGGGAGGGTACGAGCGGGACGGCGGGCCCACGTCGGCGTAGGGAGACGCTGTGAAGTTGGCGTACGGGCTGGGCGGGATGTTGGCGTACGGACTCGGCGGGATGTCGGCGGCGTACGGGCTGGGGGGGTGCTGGAGCAGGGGACTGGAGGGGGGGCTCATGACGGGCGAGGTCGGGGGGCTCGACACGGGGGCCGCGAAGGGAAGTGACATCACGCCGCCAACGGGAAGCACACGAACAGCTGCCAAACACACAAACATTTGCGTCCCTCACATGATTTACAATGTGTGGTGTTTATTTTTTTTGCTCTGACCGCCAGGTGGAGGCGGGGGGCCGCCTGAAGGGCCTTGCTCTTGCCACCCAACTCCTCCGCGGCCCTTCAACCTGCTCAATAGCAGCGCGGCCGAGTCCGCGTCCTGTCAGGGACCACAAAGATAAGTTACAGCCAGTCTCTGCTAAGGGAAGGAAAATGCATGACAAATGCCAGCAAATAAAATCAAAGAAATACAGTCTAGTAAAATGACATTGTGTTGAAACTGCTCAATTAAAAATCATCATTACAAAAAAAAAAGACAAAAAAAAAAGTGCCGATATCTAGATGGGTAGCTGGGAAAACATCAGGTTTGTTTGAAAATGATGTTCTTCGCTTTGACTTGACGGTCGGTCGGTCGGTCGGTCGGGGTGAGAGCGCTGAGCGGAGGCCAAATCCTACCGCTGGATTGTGGTGAATAAAACATGCTGGCTTATACTTGAGGGAAAGCTTTGGAAAAGGCCGGGGCAATAAATAATAAAGCAGACTAAAACGCAAGTGCTGTATGTGGAGTTGAGATGTTGAGACACCCACCACACTGGCCCCGCACGTCAACTCGGTGGATGACGCTAACGTTTCTCGCGTACGCTACAAAATTAGTCACTGACGCTAACCAACAAACAATTACCAACTGAATTAAGCGACCACAAACAGCCAACAAACCCAGTTAAACAAAAGACTTGGTCATTGACCAATGACTAAGCGAGCGCTAATGACTATCATGCTAAAAAAACAAAGCTAACTGACTAACTAAACAAGCTAACTTGTTTGTATGTCATCAAACAAGCTAACTAGTTTCTACGTAATCATGGTTACCCCCAAAAAGCCATTAAGTCATTTGTACGCAATTCCAATAGCTAATAAAATAATCTGCCCAAAGGAGTTTGAATGTAATCAAGCTAACGTAACGGAAGAACCAATGTAGCGCCGTATTGCTTTCCATCTTCAATCAAAGCATTCGTGCGTCACAAATGAGTCAAGTAGCGTGCGTGGGTGCGTGCGTGCGTGCGTGAGGCAAGTGTCAGTTCCCGCCCGGTAAGCTGATCCGCTGCCACCGTCGCCCGGCCAGCTTCGTGAAATCACCGCGACCATCTGGTGCCCGCGCCGCTTGCGCTAACCGGGTAACGTAATCTGGCTTTGTCCGACACATCTGATACACGTCCATTCCTGTCGGCTGCTTCCGATAGCGAGTGAAAGACGGAAGCTGCGGTGAAGTTTGGCGTTTTTTGCCGCGGATGGAACTTACTGCGCTCCCGTCGGACAGCACCGGGTCAAACAGGCTATCCAGGAAGTGATCCATTCCTGGATGAGGTTCCAGGTCTAAGGAGAACATACCTGCTTGGGTCACACAACAGTTGTGTATGTGTGTGTGTTTGTGTGTGTGCCTACCCTGGCCATCGAGGCCAATGATGGCCGACGGTATGAATCCGTCATTGCTGTCAAAGCCGCCACCTAGCAGACTTCTACAAAATCAAGTCAGACAGTGTCAGGAAGACTTTTTCTCCCCATTTTAAAACCACTACATACTTGGCTAATAAGCGTCCGTCTGTCCGTCTCTTACATGCTAGCATTGGCCCGCACGCGTCCCGGTTCCTGAGCGGAGATGATAAAGTAGCTGCTGTGCTTGGGGAAGCGGGCAGGCAACTCCAGGTCGGACATCAGGTCCAGGACGTAGTCTGAGCCCTCCAGCTCCACCCGTTGCGCCGGCTCCTTGAGCAGCACGGACCAGCCCTGACGGCCTTCCGTCACGCCCCTGAAAACACTCAATGTTTTAGAACGCTGACCATGTTGGGTTTTTTTCTTCTTCTTACCTGTGTTGCAAGATGTCTTTGGCCATGTTCTCGCCTGTGGTCCAAGAGTGCACCGGACACAGGACGGACACGCCTGGAGGAGCGCACACGTTGAGCCGAGGAACAAAACTCATTTGGATGCTGCGGCGTTGCGGCCCCGTACCATCCAAGCAGTGCACGTGGAGGAGGGTGTGCGCCCTCTTGCGGTTGGCCGTCCACTCCAGCAGACACGGCGGGTAGGTGCGCGGGTAGCCGTCCCCGCCGCCGCCGTTGCCGTCGCGACGGCGCCGCATGGCCTGCAGCAGAGCGTGCTGACACACCGAGTCGTAGCCCTCCGGCCCGTAGTCCGACACAAACCTGAGACCCCAGAACGTGGCTCAACGCGTGGTATGAAAGTTGGGCGCATGGGTTAGTCCAACTTACTTGAGCAGGTGCTTGGCCAGCCTGGGAGAAGGCGGGAAAGCGGACAGACACGAGGACATGAGGAGCCAACCGCGCTCGCAATTCAGCACGTTGGGATTCCTCCAAACCTGCAAGCGGGTCGACAAAAGGCACGGCGTGACTTCCGAGGCGGTGATGCCCCCCACCCCCCCGAACCGTTGCGTCGGCGCTCCGTCGGGACCTGATTGGCCACTTGAGCAAAGATCTCGTCCCGGAGCTCGGCGTTGGCGAGCCCTCTCTGGATGATGTAATTCCCAAAGAGGTTCTCCTGAGCTCCGTTCAGCTCCGGGTCGCCCATGAAACGTAGAATCTGACACATGATGTACAATCAGCTGAGTCTTGAATGTTAGCTAGTAAAGGAGGTGCTAGCCAGAAAGTTAGCAGGGTCAAACTAGTTGAGAGTTGCTTCTTGGAATTTGTCAGCTAGTTTGTGTGTGTGTGTGTGTGTGTGTGTTGAATGGGGTGCAGTACCAGAAGAAAGATATTGAGGGCTCCTTGCTTCAAGTTCTGATCCAGTCGGGTCAGGGAGTTGTCCAAAGGGGCCGTCAGCATCCCAAAGGATGGCTCCTAAAAAGCCGTGCCCGACCTTTAAACACAGCTTTGTGCGCGAGTGCATGTGCGTGCGTGCGTGTGTTCACCCTAAATATGGCGCGGACGTAATGAGTCATGAGGTAGTTGTTGATGTCCAGGGGCAAGGTCAGCTGGGGTTCAACCTGAACTTTGGGAGCCTGGACTAACGCCAGGCAGTCTGAGTGCAGCTCGGTGCCACCTGCAAACACGCACACACACACACACACACACACACACATGCTCACACACGCGTGTTTATTTATAGGCCCGTCCCGTGCGCACCTGAAGCCGCCTGAAGCAGCGCCGCCAACTCAACGGGGATGGGCAGCACCGTCACGTTTACCACTTCTCGGTTGAGGCGGTCCTACACACACGCGCACGCACACACACATTTTTGTCTCAGCATGTGACCGTCGTCATCTTCCTCGCTCACCTCCTCAGCCTTCCTCGCTGGCTCCACCACCGTCTGATGAAATGACAACATCATCAAAATGTCAAATTAATGAGCTCATTCATCATAATTACGATTTGTTTTTTTTATTTTCGCTTGGCACCATTTTGCAGGGTCTAAAAAGGGACAAATTCAGTCATGGCCATTTTTTGAACTAAACTTAAAACCGCACATTTGAGTTCCATGTAGGTTTTTAATTTATTTTTGTATTCAATTACATGATTAAGTTTTAAAATATTTTTTAAACACAATGTTAATGGGAGCAGAGTTTTGCTTAGTAAAAAAATCCAAATATTTTGATTTTTTTTCAATGAAATCATTCATGAAATTATTATTATTATAATACTGTCCACGACACTTAGACGTACCCTCAAGTAGCGCTGCCGATTGACGACGATTCGCATCGTGGCGCGAAACTTGACGAGACATTTCCTCCTGCGACTAAACTTCTTTCTGTGGCGAAAACCAATCAAGTGTCAGATGTTGCAGTTTTGCAGAAAGCCGCGCGCCGGCTCGCTCGCTCGCTCGCTCTCTCGCCTGACGACGAAGCCTTTGCATCGGGCCTGCAGCAGCGTCATGCAGCGGCGGAACTCCACAAAGTTCTTGCGGATGAAGTACATGCGCACGTATCTCTGCAGCGTGAGGGCGGCGATGTTGCGCACGCGCTCGCGCTTGCCCTCCAGCAGCCGGTGCAGATCCTCCTTCAGGAAGATCTGCGCGTGCACATGCAAGTATTTTAGCGGCTCCCTCCGCGTGCGTGCGTGCGAGCGGGCCAGCGGACCTTGGTGACTCCCAGCTGGTAGGAGCCGACCTTGACGGGGCCCAGTTTTCTCAGCATGATGACGCAGTTTTCTCCGTCGGGCGTAGGCGCGTCTTTCAAGCAGAGCAGCGCTTTGTACCTGCACAAACTCTTCATTCTCAAGCTTCTAAAAACATTCCAAATGCTTCATTGTAGCTTCATGTAAAGGATTGTAAGCCAAACAGAAAATCCACAAATTGATCTCCAAAGTGGAAGTCATTCAAGCTCTTGTCCGCTGAGACAAATGTGTACATCATGTCAGCCATGAAGCTGATCCCATGTCACGGCAACGTGATCTACATGCGGCTTCTCACCTGCTTAGGAAGCTGTGAAAAGTCCATCTGACGGGATAGCCCTCCTTGCGGATGCGGATGGTGTCCATGATTCCTGAGTAGCGCAGCTGCGCGCTCACCAGCTCCAAGTCAAACGTTGCCGCTTCCTAAACGGCCGCAAAAAGCTCGCACGTGAGCTCTTCCGTTCCGGAAAGGTAGCGCGGCCGGCGGGGCCCGTCGTTAGCTACCTTACGCTGGTTTGGTTTGATGCAACGCACAAAATACGGGCGACACCTTGGAAGAAAAAAAAAAAATCGGTGCATGGACACAAGGGAGATGCAACTTTTACCCACGTTGTCTTCTACCTCTCCATCTTCTCCAGGAGCTCCTGCAAGCTGCTCTGGAACTTGGCGCCGACCGTGCCGGGCTGGAAGCGGCGAGCGGCGCTGCCGCGCCGAGCGTTGGAGCGATTCTGCGACGTTTCCTCAGAATGCTTCAGGAAGAGCTCGGACACCATCTGGAGGCACGCGCACGCAAAACACAGGTGAGCACTGAGCTGGCCCACCCACACGCAGATGACTGAAAAGTAGTCCAAGTCTGACTCCGTTTTTGCTGCGGATGAAAAGGTCCAGGACATCTTGGCGCACCGTGTCAAAGTTCTTGTCCAGAAACTTGGTCACCTAAGACCCAAAACATGAGACAACTTTTTAATGAGTCACAACTACTTGACACTCATTTGTGAGAACTTTGGATGTCTTCCCGCTTTTACCTGGTAGGTGACTTTGCCAGCGTAGTGCTTGAGGGTGAACTCGGGCAGCGGCATCTTGGGCTTAGCATACAGGGGGTCGTTGCCGTGGTGATAGTGGCACTTCTGCAAGAAGGTGTGGTCTGTGGCCTGATGGATGGACGGGAGAGCAGGTGAGCGGCGGCCATCTTGGTGGCCATCTTGGTGGCCATCTTGGCTGCCATCTTGGTGGCCATCTTGGTGGCCATCTTGGCCGCCATCTCGGCCGCCATTGGCGCTCAAGGCTCACCTGAGGGAAGCCGCACTGGTCGTCAAGTACGCGAAGTATCCCGTGAGGCTTTGCCGCGATCAAGTCCAGGCAGGCTCGGTCTTGGCCGAAGGGCTGGTGCCGCCACTCGATCTGCTCACGCATGTACTCCTCCTACGGGCCAGATCTCAGATCTCTTTTTGGGTTTTTTTGTGATTTGCGGACAGGCTTGGTATAAAAAAAACAAGGTTTTTCCCTGACCTGCTCCTGCTGGATGGTGACTTTGTTAAAGAAGAACTGCAAAGTTTCGTTGGCGTAGTTGATGCACAGCTGCTCAAAACTGTTCACCTGGAGATCCTGCAGAAGTTTTATTGAAACGGTGCGACCTTCATTGTCAAGTGGCAGTTATAACTAATACACGGTGAAAGAAAAAGACGTGACCTCGAATCCATAAATGTCCAGGATGGAGATGGAGAGCGCCTCGTTGCGAGGGTACACCCGTCCGTTGATACGCTCCGTCAGCCAGTTGAAGAGCAGCGCGTAGAGGATCTTGGCAACGGCGTCTCTACGAGACACGAACACGCGCAACAGGGTTGCTATGGAAACAAGGGAACCTGGTTGCTATGGCAACAAGAGGGCATCTGAAAAGATAAGCCCCCCCACCCCCACCTCCAAACCTCTCCGAACACCCCCGAACGCTCGTCTTTACATCCTTTGTCCTTACTTGCCCCCTTTCAAGGGCGGCAAGAAAATCTCAGCAAGGTTTCCCACAGCAATAATCGAGTTCGATTCCATTTTCCTTATTCAAGTTTGAATTGTCATCATTTTTCATCAAACATATAGCAAGTATGATTCGGAGAGTTTGTAACATGTCAGAAAAAAATCGTCGTTTTCCAAAGTGCAAGCAAAAGTTGCATTTGGATTCAGCACAGAAAATCGGAATCGAAATTTACTGCGGAGAAGCTGAAATTGGCAGCATTTGGACAAATTTCATTTTAAAAAAAGATCTAAATGATGATCAAAAATAATTGTCGATTAGTTGTCAATTATTCAATGAATTGTTACACCTCTAATATGTAGAGGGCCAAGGTGTATTTTGAGGCCACACTTCTGGCAGCTAAAAAAAAAAAAATCTTTTTGCTGGTTTCTTGTGACCACTAAATGGTGAAATCATAAAAAAAAAAAAAGGCTAAATCCATAAAATGGACTTGAACTGACCTGGCATCCACGGCGCTTTCCACTGTGAGCGGTGTGGATATTTTTTCCCTCGCCGTGTCCTGCAAAGGCAACACATCAAGCCTTTTCATGAAGCTTGCGTGTCATTGGCGTGTCGTTGGCATGTGGCGCTCACCATGACTTTGAAGGTGACGCACTTCTGCAGGCCTTCAGGCGACACCTGCAGCAGCTCGGCGACCACTCGTATCTCCCGAGTGCTCACCACCGCCGCCGCCGCCGCCTCTTGACCGCCTCCGGCCTACAGGGGGCATCATCGAAGAGTGTCGTTAGCGACGGTGGCGCAACGTAAGGAGCGCATTGTCTTCTTGAATTCGGCCCATGGAGCATTTCCATGATTAAGAGTGCTGTCATTTATTTTTTTCTCAGAATTGATTGATCAAAATGGGATGATTCATTCTGATTATTCATTAATTTTTCATCATCTCATCCAGTAGTTAGTTTAAACATTGTTTTCTAAAACAAATAATGAAATGAACAATTCTATAGTTTTAGTTATTTAAAAAAATAATTGACTCATTATGACCCAATTCATGATTTAAACTCATGAATATTTTAGTATTTAAAATGTGAAGTATTTTAAACCAACATTCTTATAATATTAAATAATTTAAATAAAATAAAAAAATGTATATTGCCGTCAACCTGCTGCGACTGGAAGTAGACATTGCCGAGGTGGAGGATGGAGGAGAGGAGGCGGTATATGTCCTTTTGCTCCTCAGCACTGAAGCGCAGGATGTCCATGGAGCTTAGCAGGCGGCGGAAGTCCTCCCCGTCGTCCTTGCCTGCGATTTTGCAGTCGCCTCCCTGCGCTCGTGGCCACACGCGGGCCTTAAAAAGCGCCGCTCCAAAAGCCCAGCGCTCACTCCACTGGCGCACTCTCATTCATCAATTACATCAAACAGAGTGAAAGGTCACCCAAGCCACATTTACATTTGCTCCCGTTCATTCATCAACGTCCAGAGGACAAATGTCACCTTGGAAGCCAGATGACAAGTCATTTGTGAACCCCGAAATTGATTGGCCCCACGCTCCGTGCACGTACCTGGTTGAGATAATAGTAGGTCTCGGCGTCTTGCAGATACAGCGAGCGTTTCTCGTGCGAAGGAAGCCCTGCCAGCATCTCGTAGAAGATGTGGTAGTTTCGCTCCGATTTGGCCTCAACGCAAGGAAAAAAAAAAAAAAAACATTTTAATCGGAATACATGGATGGATGGATGGATGGATGGATGGATGGATGGATGGATGGATGGATGGATGGATGGATGGATGGATGGATGGATGGATGGATGGATGGATGGATGGATGGATGGATGGATGGACGGATGGACGGATGGACGGATGGACATGTTTGATGGGCATCAGGATTAAAGCCACACAGCATCATGTTTGACACCTCACACTGACTGACTCATGAATCTCCTCTTTCTCACACTCTGACTCACTTGTAAGAAGATGCCGTGTGTGTGTATGTGTGTGTGTGTGTGTGTGTGTGTGTCCAGTTTACCTGAAAGACAATGCGAGACTTCTCCAACAGGTACTGAGATGTTATGGCACCGCTGATTAGGCCCCTGATTAATTAAGTTAGAGTGGACACACACACACAGTTGAGAGTTAAGTAACAAGCGGTGCATGTGTAATGCATTAGCGTCGTCTTTGGCTAGGTCAGCTTGTCGGCTAAGTGTGTTAATGCCACACGTCAGAGTGTTTCGATTCTCTGCGTGTGTGGTATCGTTATCGCAGTGGGCGCTACGCTACTGCTTACATAAGAACCACACCAAGGAGGTAAGAAAAAAAAAAAAAACACATTTCCTTAGTGGCAGCGTCATTTTTAACTGTTACAAAAAAGAATGACAACAGGCTTGCTAATTTTTTGTCTCATTTATCCAAATTGTGCGACTACAAATAGCAACTATGCTAATTGGCCAATTATTTTCTCATAGAAGTGTCAAGAAAGAGAGTTTACATACTATTATTTCAAATATGCTAAAAAGCAGCTAAATGCTAACCTGGCAAAGGAACGCTTGAATGAGCTGAAATGCTTTGACTAGCTTAAGAAATGTGGTACAAATTTGACAATTTCTGCATAAATTGTGGAAAGATTTTCGAAGTTGTCACAGTTTCGCAAAACATTTGCCGATGTCGAGAAATACGCGAGGATTTTGCCATGGTTTGCTCAGCACTCACTCCTCCATGCAGAGCTGGGTGAATTTGCCAAAGCGGGACGAGTTGTCGTTGCGCACCGTTTTGGCGTTGCCAAAGGACTCCAAAAGGGGCGTGGCTTCCAAAATCTAAGAATACATAAATACACAAATTACCACGGCAACCCCCCCCCCCAGCAGGCTCGACCACACTGCGGTCGAATAGCTTACCTGGATCTGACGCCACACCGTCAAGACGAAGGAAATCAACCATAGCGTTAGCTAACATTTTGGTTCACAGTTCATGAAAAAAATAAAATGGCGGGCCTACCTGTTGCGCCACGTTGCGCTTGTGATGTATGGCTGTCAAGTAACGCAGGATCAATTTGGTGGCTTCCGTCTTCCCAGAGCCGCTTTCTCCACTGCAAACAAATCATGCACAATTGGGAGAATTTGCATCACGTTAAAAAACAGAAAAACAATACAAACTCGGTACCTGATCACGATACACTGGTCGTCTTTGGCATCCATCATGTTGGTGTAGGCGAGATTAGCGATGGCAAAAATATGACTGCAACACAGACACACATTTTACTATCACGCGCTAGTTCAATGAACGCTCGACGATACCTCTAAGCTAGCAAAATGGACTCTTAAGTGTAGCATTAGCTAGTAAACTTCAATAACCCAAACTAGCAGGTTGGACTTTTTCCAAATATAATACATCAAATAACAGGATGGACTGAAGTAGCCACTAAGCTAACAAGATGGCTTCTTAGCCATCAGACTATGGAGGTAAACTCGCCGTTGAACAAAATGAGAGTCTTACGGAGGGTTGTCGCTCAGGCCGTGGCCTTCGTATTGCAGTACCATGTCTGTGCCGTAAATGTTGAGCAACTTGTAGGGGTTGACGGAGACCAGGATGCTGCCGATGTACGTCTTTTGAAAGAAAACATACAAGTGTCTTTGTAATGGGATGCGTGCCTTTTGAGCTACTACGTTCACATAGGGAGCAAACTTACATAAATGAGCTCCTGGTCGTAGCGTTTCTTCAGGTTCATCAGGACGCTGGTCTCATTCAGTTCGCTGAAATTAAACGGGTAGGATCTCGACAATGTCTTGGCTCAACACTCAGATATTTGACTTGTGAGGCTTACGGCATCTGCGTCAAGTCCTCCATGCCCTCAGCCCAGCGCTTGACCCTGTGGCCGGTTGTCGGCATGCTTAAGATAGAGTAGATCTAAAAAGAATAATTAACAATGGCGTGTAACTAGGCTGAAGGATCTGGTCATCATGGTCCAAATTTGAGATGATTCTCTGTGAACTACCTTGTCATACCAGCTCTGCCCAGGATCCCTCTCTCGGACAGGAGTCCAGTCTGGATCCTGAAGCTGTTCGTTCTCGACGTTGGCCGTGGGTAAATAACTGTCCAACACACCGGTCTCTCTATACATGGACCACTTGGCCAGATGCTGGACGGTGCCATGAGGTAAAACTCTTTCAGCAGCCCACACGTCCTCCCCTGTTTCACCGCCGCCTCTGGCATTCCGGGCCCAGTGGCCTGAGTGCGGCCCGTAGGGTGGGACTGCAGCGTAACGATTATCCGTGCCGTATAGCGCCGGTGGGGGCCTGTACGAAGCGTAGCGAAGCTGCTGGTTTTGAATGGCATTGGCCAGGTTGGGATTGTGGAACCGTCTTGTCAAGATGGAGCCGTCCGGCAACCTATGGGACAAATGTGGCTCAAGTTGAATTTTTCCTTACCTGATCTCTTGTGGTTTCCTCCCTCACCTGTAACGGATGCCACGCAGTTCGTCGTTCTTCAAGGCGGAAGAGAGGTTCGGACTGTCGGGTTTCGGTGCTCCAGTGAACAGTGAGTTTTGAGGGAGATGAAAGAGATCGGAAGAACGAAGGGCCATGTTTTTCCTCAGAGCAGCGGTGAGGTTTGGCTGCTGACCAGGGATGACCAGGGAACCATCAGGGAGTTGATAGGAAGCATTCCGAAGGTTTTGATTGGCAAGAGCCTAATGGGCGGTAAAAGCAGGAAACCGTTTGCAATCTGTATACCGTTTGCAAAATCATCAATGCGAACAGAGTTAGGATGATGTACTTTTGACAGGTCGGGAGTGAGCGGCTTGCGCGGGTCGATGATGATGGTTCCGTCAGGCAGGGTGTACGATACACCCTTGAGGTGAGGGTTTTGAAGGGCAGCGGTCAGGTTCGGGCTCTTTGGTTTACTTGGGTCAACAATCATGGTTCCATCGGGGAGGGTTAAGGTTGCCCCCTTCAAAGCTGGGTTATTAAGAGCCTGATAAGTTCAAATAAGGTCAAGTTTTACAATTCGGAGAGACCAACTACTTTATCATGTCAATATATTTGCAATCGGCAGATGACAACAAACCTTTAACAAGTCTGGCGGGATGGGTTTATTGGGGTCTCGAACTCCCTCTGGGAGGTTAAAGGAAGCATTCTTGAGGGTAGGGTTCTGAAGGGCGTTGGCGAGACTCGGAGAGACGGGCTTCCGCGGGTCGATGATGATGGTCCCGTCGGGCAGTGTGTAAGATGCCGATTTCAGGTAAGGGTTCTGAAGTGCTGCCGCGAGGTTGGGGGATTTTGGTTTTTTCGGGTCAATGACGATAGTACCGTCAGGCAGTGAGTAGGAAGCTTCACGTAAGGCGGGGTTCTTTAGGGCCCTAGCGAGGTTTGGTGAAACAGGTGCCTGTATGCCAAGACACAGATTGTCAAAGGCAGAAACAATGTGTATTCAAGTCATTCATTCTAGTCACAAATCATACGTTACTTGGTTTTTCGGGTCTATAATTGTGCCATCGGGTAGAGTGTATGAAGCTGTCCTGAGATCCTGGTTCTGAAGCGCCCTGGCAAGGTTAGGGGACATGGGTTTCAGGGGAATTCGCGGGTCCTGCACAGGGCAAAATTGACAGTGACACCACTTGATGAAAAGCACTTGCTTATACAGGCTGTCTAGAAAAAATCCTGAAGGGCCACAAGAGACATGATCAATTATGTTTGGAAGATGCTGTTTTGAACAGTTTGAACATTTTCAAAGGCGCAGGAAAAAGTAGACAAGACGAGGGAGAGAAGACCATTAACTCATTTTAGATCGTTATTTTAAGTAACTAACAAATTAGACAAGAATCTTTGTCAATAAACACATGCCTACTGTAAATTAAAAATGTTATACAGTATAAGTATGTAGCCTATATATTTTTGGGCCAGCCTGTTTATGAACAGAAGTTGCTTTAATACCCACCCTGATAACTGATCCATCAGGCAAAATGTACGAAGCGCCCCGGATTTGCTGGTTTTGCAAGGCTTGACCGAGCTGCGGTGAGGAACGTGGTTCCGCATAGGGTGACAAAAAGGTTCCGTCTGCCAGCCTGTACGATGCCCCCATTAACTGGGGATTGTGTATGGCACTTGCCAGCATTGGTGAAGAAGGTGGTGGAGGTTTGTAGGGGGATCTGAGTTGCAAAGGAGTCTGATAGCTTACTTGGCGGAGGTTTGGGTTTTGCTGCAGCGCGCTGTGAAGCTTGGGGCTGACGGGAGCGTAAGGGTTATGGCGTTGCATCATCGGGGATCTTAAAGACGTAACGCTCTGGAAGTCGCCACGGTTCTGTAAAGCGTCATACAGCAGCGGTGCCGGGCCAGGCTCGGATATGTAATCGTACCCGGTAACATATGTCTGTCCGTATGGCGAGTGGAGATGCGGTGTGGGATAGGAAGCCACACCGCTGAGTGCTTGACCGTATCTCATCGCTCCAGAAAGCAGTGGAGACGAATGCCCAGACGGGGCTGCGTAGGGCGACTGTGGCCTTTGAAGGGGAGAAGCATAGGAAGCATCTCTGAGAGCCTGGTTTTGCAGCGCTCTGGAAACCAATGGGGAGGAAGGGGCCATAGGCTGTTCATAGGGAGATAACGGTCTTGGTAGAGGTGAAGCATAGGATGCCTCTCTCAGTGCCTGGTTTTGGAGCGCTGTAGAAACTATGGGGGAGGAAGGGGCCATGGGCTGCTCATAAGGAGATAGTGGCCTTTGCAGAGGAGAGGCATAAGATGCGTCTCTTAGTACCTGGTTTTGCAGGGCTCTGGACACCATTGGGGACGAGGGGGCAATAGGTTGCTCGTAAGGAGATAGTGGCCTCTGCAAAGGAGAAATGTAGGACGCGTCTCTCACCGCTTGATTCTGCAGCGCTCCGGACAAAAGCGGAGAAGAAGGGATCGCTGGTGACCCGCGGGGAGCCAATGGGGAAAGGTAGGAGGCATCTTGAAGTGCTTGGTTTTGCATTGCAGCAGAGAGCAAAGGGGATGAAAGAGGATTTGGTTCAGCGTATTGGGCTGACATTCTGTCCATGTCGGCTTGGGGGCCAAAAGGGGAAGAGAAAGAAGCCTGGCGAATGGCTTGATTTTGATAGGCACGAGACAGCATTGGCGAAGCAGGGGTAGCGACTGGATCGGTGAAAGGATCCACGTAGGTCGAGGTGTACAGGTCCGGTGGCTGGACGCCGTGGGCAGGCAAGAGGGGACTGGACATGCGAGAGTGTCGAGGAGAGCCACGTGGCGATGCGGGATGCGAAATGTGCTTCGGTGAGGGTGAAGGTATCCTCCTCAAGGAGTTTTGGGCAACAAGTGGACGCCCCCGGGCTACAGGACGCGGAGCATAACGGCCAGACGCCCGCCTCACAAGGGGCGCACGGTGGATCATGTGAGGTGACTGAAAAGGAGAAGACTGATGAGAAGAGTCTATAGTGAGTACAGATGATCTATTGCTTCTTATAGAGCCGGCATGGAATGGACGCACATTCTGGGTGGGTGGGGGTACTGGACGCCCTCTAAGACCCATAGGTGAAGGTCTGACAGTTCCCAAGGGAACATTTCCACCCATCTTGCGTCTGGTTAGTGGTGTGGGATCCCTCAGTAGCCGAGTCGAGCGACGGGAGAGAGTCGGGGACGCCGATCGAGGCACTTCGTGGGATAAACCTCTAGGAGATTGTCTTCTGCTAAGTTGAGGAGAGAGGACGGGAGATATAGGATCTGGAGATGATTGTCCTGTCAACCTCCTCCCTCCAAACGGACTACCGGCAGGAGCAGGTGATGCGGCTGGACTTCGCATCCTTATTGATGCACGTGGGGAAGCGGGAGGAGAGTGCTGTATCATTGAGGTTCTCGGTGACGGTGGAGGACTTCGCTGAATGACGGAAGCGCGAGGGGAAAAAGACGGTGAGGGTACCCGAGCCAAGGGGGACTGAGGTTGCATTCTGGGATGAGCCAGGGAGGAGGCCACGGGAGAGGGCGGATGCGAGATCCGTTGTGAAATGACAGAGGGGGGTCTTTGGGCATTTATACTATTCCTCATGGCTGGATGTGGGGAGGGGATTTGTCTTGGTGGCAAGATCGGTGAGGGTACCATAGGATTGGGGTGATGTGGTACCTGAGGTGGAGGGATCACAACCGAGCGTCGGGATGGACTGGGAGACTGCGGCATGCGGCGGGCAGGAAGTGGGGACATACTTGCTTGCTTGATAATCATGGCAGTTGGCGTGGGAACTGATGGAAGGCCATAACCCTGCTGGGGTACCATCTGGGGATGGGCTGATGCCATCTGTTGCAACATCATCTGTTCTTCCGGTGACATCATTGCATGAGAACTCATCATTTGTGACGACATCATCGGCTGCTGCGACATCAGCTGCTCATCTGATGACATCATTGATTGGGGAAACATCATTTGTGAGGACATGGCTGATTGCTGTGACATGGCTATTTGCTCCTCTGGTGTCATCACTGATTGGGAAATAATCATCGGATGCGACATCCCTTGTTGCGGCAACATCCCTTGCTGTGGGGTTAACATGTGTTGTGGGGACATGACTTGGTGTGGTAGAAATTGGGGTACCATACTTTGCTCCGCTAACATTTGCTGCTGCGGTGACATCGCTGGCATTAGCCGCTGAGAGGACATAATCATTTGTTCTTGCGGGGACATCATTTGCTGCTGTAGCATCATGTCGGTTAAATGTCCCGGTGCGAGAGGTACCTGGTCTTCGTACTGGATATCGGACATATCTTCAAATTCTGGATCAGGCGGAAGATTAGGTGGAGGTGGAAGCGGTACCTCGAGGCGTTCTTTTCCAAAAAGGCGCACTTGAGGTCTGGGAACTCTGAATGTCTCGCCCCCCTGAAGCCCCCCAGTTTCAACCCCATACTGATCCAGCTCATCTACGTACTGGTCTCCATACTGACCCTGTATGTCTATTATTTGCCCCCCAGAGACCTGTTGGCCCCCTTGTGGAAAACCAACCATCTGCTGAGGGTTGAAGTCTTGGTAGGGCACACCCACAACATCATGGTAGTTTGGTAGAATTTCCCCGTGCATTCCCAAAGCTGCCGCATGGACGTTATTGTAATACGCTTGCCTGCTGTCATAATAATCAGCTGGTCCATTTTCATCGTAATATACCTGCGCCTGATGGAGTCCATACACTGGATCTTCACCCATTGACGCATAGTAGTCTAAACCAACTTCGTTGTACATGGGCATCGCTTGTTGCTGCTGGTATAACGCTGCTTCCTGGTTGTTGTAGTACCCTTGGGCAACCACACGGGGGTCATAGTAGACCCCTGTGTCCTCATCATAAAGACCTTGCGCATAATATTCCGCACCGGGGTCGTAGATGCCCTCATCTTCGTAGTACCCCAAGTCCTGGTAGTCTGCCCCTGCTTCGTACGGATCTTGGTCCCCAAACGCTATCTCGTCACCGTAAGCGTCATAGCCATAATCCGGATGTCCGTGACCATTTTGGTCGTACCCGTGGGGGTCTTCCCACTGCTCGTAGCCGTGGTTGTGGTAGCCGCGGAGATGTCGTCGTCGGCTGTGGCCGCGGTGTCCCTCCAAGTAGTGCTCCTCCTCCTCCGCTTGCCTTCGCATCTTGTTGAACACGAAACGGTCGTTTAGCCATCTGGCTGCCGCGGCAACCCGACCTAGCACCGTACTCCGACCCTTCAATCCTCCGGTGGAGCCAGCCTTCTTCTTGCCAAACAAGCCCTTGAAGAAGCCGCTCTTCTGGGACGAGTTGCCACCTCCACCCAGGCGCAGCAGCATGTAGGTGGGCTTCTTTCCATCGCCTGCTGCCTTCTCCTTGTCCTCCTTCTTTCTCTTCTTGCTGGCTTTGAACCTCATCATGAAGCGAGAGGTGTTTTTCAGCATTGACTTGCGGCGCTTCTTCTTGGCCAGTCGGTTGCGTCTCTTGCCCAGGCCGAGGAACAAGCGCGAGGTGCTCTTGAGCTTCTTCCGGCTGTTTCGCCGCCGCTTGAAGCCTGAAAACTTCATGAACATCCGGGACATGTTCTTGAGACCTTTTTTCGGGATTTCCCGAACGGGAACCGGAGCGGCCTCCTCGCTCTTCTTGCCTTTCTTCTTTGGATCGGGATCGGACCTCCCATCTTTATGGCGGTGGTGGTGGTGGTGGCCGTCCTTGGATATCTTTTTGGGTTCCTCTTCCTCGTCCTCCTCGTCATCTTCATCCTCCTCGTCTTCTTCTGAGTCTTGGCCACCTCTCCTTCGCCTTCCTGTTGGCGCGGCCCTACGTCCTCCACGCCCCCGGCCCCGCCTGTCATCCTCCTCCTCTTCTTCGCTCAACTCCTCATCATCATCCTCTTCTTCTTCATCATACAGGAGCTCTTCCTCCTCCTCTTCCTCCTCCTCCTCCTCCGATTCCACTTTCTTTCCCTTCCCTTTGTCTTTCCCTCCTTTCTTCTCCTCCTTTCCTTTCTTGTCCTTCCCTTTCTTGTCATCCTTGCCTCCTTTTTTGTCACTCTTCCCTCCCTTCTTGTCCTCTTTCACTGCTTTCTTGTCCTCCTTGGCGGCTTTCTTGTCCTCCTTTCCTCCTTTCTTGACATCTTTCCCTTTCTTTTCTTCCTCTTTGTTTTTCTCCGGCTCGGCCTTGCCGCCCTTCTTTTTGTCGTCCTTCTTGGGGTCTTTCTTGCCAGGCATTTTTGAAAGCAGTTAGCTAGCGGCGCTCCACCATGGCTCGCAGGCAGGCAGGCCTCCAAATTCTGGAAGACATTTTAACGCAGACATGGGGTTGACTTTTAAGCGTGAAGAATAGAAGCTGATATGTTCAGAAGAGTGAAACCAAATGCTCCGGAGTCTGACCTTTAAGAGAGTTTGGATACGCCTTGGTGGATTTGTGCTGCGCCAGGGCCCGTCCGCCTTGCTAGAGCTCCAAACTGTCGGAATGCGGTCCCCATCAATCCTGCTGAAAAACACGCAGATATGGAGACATTCCACAAGTACTCCGACAACCTTCAAAAAAACGCATTTCGAGAGAAACCACCGAGACGAGACCTTCAGTTTTTCGGCTTTGGTGAAAAAGCTCCTGGGTGGTCGAGATTGAATTGATTGAAAATAATTTGCGCGCAGTTTTTTGCATAATCAAGTAGATGATGGATGATTTTTTTTTTTTTTTCTCCAAATTTCCCAGGACCTGCTACTATGTTTTGGAGCATATGAAGTACATTTTATCGAGGTCTCCCAAGGCCTGTCACTACCACTGGATAAACTCTGATATCAGGGCAAGAGGACAAACACCTCCCATAAATCTCAATCTGGCAACCCAGACACACACACTCACACACACACACACACACACACACACACACACACTGTTAGCAGGTTGTAGTCACCTCTCCACTCAACGTGGTGGCCGGGAGCTTGGCGCTATTCCAACGTTTTTTTTCGTCTGGAGCCAGCTCGGTAGAAAAACAAAACATACAAAGCAAAAGTGTTTAGGATGTTCTCTTCTTCTCGCCTAGTCCATCTTCCATCCCTGTGACTGTTCTCGGCATGCCTCCGATCGGCGTTTCTTGCGGCGGCCGGCGCAAGGAGTCTTCATTTGTCATCCGGCTCTACAGGTGAAACCCGAGCGAGCGGCGGAGGGGGCGGGCCATAAATAATACAGAAGGTTGACAGAGACGACACGACAGGCAGAGAGGAAGGATGAGACTTGCTCAAGATAAACCGCAAAGCCTGTTTTCTTCAGGTGACATCACCGCAACGTGCTCTCTTCCACGCTTTTGACAAAAGACCCCAAGAATCAAGAATTACAGCACACCTTCTGTTAATTGCCACTTTAGCCCGGGTTGTGTTTTTGCTCGTGCAAAAATAACTCAAATAAAATAACTCAAATAAAAAATGTATACAAATCAAGAAATAGATAAAAAATCAAATAAATTAATAACACGAATATACAAATAAATAAATAACTGGTGGCCTGTTCATTTTTAAGGATAATATTTATTTGAAGTGTTTTGGGATTGGAGTTTGAGGATTTATTATTCAGGGCGGCACGATGGCTGACGTCTCACAGTGCAGAGGTTGTGGGTTCAAATGTGGCTCCAGCTTTCCTGTGTGGAGTTTGTATGTTCTCTTCATGGCTGCGTCCATCCATCCATCCATCCAGTTTCCTTTAAACGGGAGTCAACGGCTGCATGCTGCCTGCTGCCCGCTGCCCGCCTTCCCACTTGCTGGTAGAGCAGGAGAAACATCCCCGCATGACATCTTCCCGCCGGGTATCGGTATCAGGGCCTACGACTCAGTCCGACACGCGGGCTCCCGAGAGGATCGGTGTCAGGGCTGTGATTATGAGTGCCATCAACCAAATTATTCCTCAGGGGATCCGATTGCCAGATCTGTCCAGCCTGGTGTTGGGTTGCCGGATAGTGATCTTTTGCTCCCCGAAGCGTAAGCCTATCTGATCATTACCAAGCAGCAAAGAGCACGCACGCACGCACACACACACGCAGGCAGGCAGGCGTGCGAGTTTGTGTCTTTTCCGTTTTACGATTCGGATCTCTAATTGCACGCGTCGCCTTTGGACGGGTGTGAAAAGGTCCAATCAGACGGGAAGCAAAGCCAGACTCGGGGGTGGTCTTCCAATGCGGAGGAGGGATGCACGGCAGAGAAGCTCACTGATGAGGGTTCATCAAAGGCACACACACACATGCACACACAAGCTGCTGCTATCTCGCGGTCCGACATTACACCTACAAGCAGATGTTTGGGTGGTTGAAACAAGGGCCGGAATCGATGAGCATATCTGTTTTTGAATGAGGGTAAGGAAGTTTTCTTTTCAAGGGGTACAAAGTAGGTTTTCAAGTCGCTGAATCATACTGGTGTGATTTCAAAAGAGTCGACGATAGTGCTGAGTGATGTCGCCCCCAACGAGCCATGATGTTCACTTGGCTGAGGCTGAGGTGCACTGTGTTTGTTTACATAGCATGTTATATGTTCTACTGTATAACATGATTCCCTCTGCACTTCGTAAATTGCGCCCCCGTAGGATTAATGTCGACGTTTGATGCTTGCGTATCGATACAATTAGCTACTTTTTAGCTAATTTGCTAATTTTCCATTTTGACACACACAAAAGTCAACAAACGAAGTAAGTTTCCTTTCATGTCTTAAATGATGTTCATTAAGCGTCTTGGATGTTAAAAAAAGGTCAACAAATTGTTTCTATGGTGACAGGAATCATGACAATTAGGAGAGAAGCTTTGGGAAAACCCCGTCGGCGTCACTGGAGTTCCCTCGTCACGTGACAACCGCCAACCATCAGGGGCGTCACCAAAGAATCCGGAAGTGAGCAAAAAAGCGCGAAAAACGAACGGTTACTTTTGCTCACCTTTCAACGGCGCAGGTGGCCCCGAATTAGCAGCGAGCACCGAGGAGACCGCAACTTCCAAGCCGACCGGAAATGGAGCAAATGAGGCAGAGAGAGAGAAGGATCCACTGCTGCTGCTGGATAAATTTTTAACGAGCGGCCATTCTTTGGTGGTGACCGCCCGGGGGGCTTGAGTTCCGCACACACGGCATGGGAATGACGTGGACGCCGCGGGTGGCCCCATCACCACACACGCGGCGGGCTGAGTGAATTGAATGGAAGTAAGTTTTTACACGCTTTTTTTGGAATCGGATTCATCTGTAAGCCCCTTCATGACTTTCCCTATCTTTCTTGCTTGCTTCTTTACTTTCCTACAAGTCTGTCTGCCTGTCTATTTCAAGTGAGACAATGTCAGCTAATTGTATCTTACCAACAGTTATCTACTCTATCTTATTTTTTTACAAATGTTATTAAATGTATATAAGTAAATCTGTCTTAAAAAAGAAGTCGTCCGTTTGGGAAGTAGCCATTTTGGACGATTTCTACATGGGAATTTGGCCCTCATGAGAAGACCCTAAACTGGTGGGAGACGGCAGGGCAATAAAAAAAAAAAAAGTCATCGATGGGTTCATAAACAAATCACAGCAACTAGGCCAGCTTTTCTGTGGATAACAAAGGCCAGCTCAGATGCAAAAGCCGAACCGTGAGGATGCACTTTCTCCATCCACACGTCAAGCCGAATATGTTTTGTGCGTTCCCAAACTGCCCTTTTTAGCTTCTTAAATTGCCTCGCCAAAATAAAACTTCATTTATTTTCGCCTCGCCTCTCAGGCCAGGCCGGCGCACGATGGAAAAGTGTGTCACGAGATGGTTTAAAGGGCTAAATGGAGCAGAATAGATGAAGGTGCGTTTGTTGTCGCCCCCCCCCCCCCCCCCCATGTAATTCTCCAACAGGCCGCCAGGTAGAGCCCGCACGCAGTCAATGTTGCTCATCGTTATCACCATCATCATTTTTGGATTGTCTCCATAAGCCAGACGACCTTGCCCCCCCCGCCCGCCCCCGCACGCAGCAGCCCGCCTGCTTTTTTGCTTTTTGAATGATAGAAGCCCACGGAGGTTCTGCATCGCCGTGCCACACGCCATTGGTCCTTTTTTTTTCTCCTACGTAGAACATTTTGGCAACATTTGGGCTATTTTTAGCAGCGTTTCCTGGAGTGACATAGATAGATTTTTAACCAATAAGACACGTTTGCAGTTCTTTTTGGTGGAAGTGTCGTGTTTTTGTTGTTGATGTGTAGCCCAGGGGAAATCAGATCCAAATCAAAGTCCTTTGTTCGCAACCCGCTGCTCGATACAGACTCCTGTTGACCAAATGGCAAAGGAACGAAAACGGAAGGGAACCACACATTCTTTGTCAATGACAGATGACCAACGAAAAAGATGAAAAAATGGAAAAAATACTAAATATTGCTTAAAAAGTGCAAAAATACAAGACAATAGAAAAACTACAAAGAAAAAATACAAACAATATTACAGGTGTAAAACATATTTTAACAGTGACACTCAAACCACACATATTTTTATAATTACAAAACTGTTAAGCAAAACTAAATCCAAGACAAAAAACAAAAATATGAAGGAAAGAAAAAAAAATATAGACGACCATATTATAGTATTGAAAAAGAAAAAACATCCAAAATGATTCTAAAAAGTTGAAAAGTGCCCTTATTAGATGCAAAAAATGGGATTGGCGAGGCGTCGTGGGAACATCCTCAGACTTGAAACGTGCCGATTAGACAGCAGCGGAGCAATAATGGCTTTGATATGAAGATGATATTGTGTCTCCTGCTTCAAATAGAACATTGGAAGGGAGGAGGGGGGGCTTTTTCCCCGCAGGCGCACTTGGCACATCCTCTTGATGACTTTTTTTTTTTTTCCAGCAAGGCTTCAGGCGTCCGTGTCAGCGGCCGTTCCGTCCGCCCATCGCCTACTGCGCTGCGCGCTCTCCGAGCAGCTGGTCCCTCCGCCTCCGCCGCCGCCGCCGTCGTCGTGGCGATAAAGCCCAATGTTGTTGATCCGTGCCACCGATCTGTCGCCTCGGGAGCCACGGTCGTTTTCGTCTCGCCCGCTTCACTCCTGTCCAAAACTCCAGTCAAGGGAAAGCTTTGCAAATAAATGTGCAACAATTTCAATTCATTAGGAACGTGCTAAATAGATGACAAAACGTTTAAAAAAACAAGATTTGTTTATTGTGCACAAATTGATTCAATGTGAAAAATGACAATATTGCAAATCTTTCCTTGGGTTCTCGGAGTTGTGGGTGTGACCGTAAAGACAGGCCGGTGACAAACGGTCCCGTCGCCAGCTGCGCGAACGAAGCGTTTGTGGAGCGCGTGCCAAGGAAACGTCACCTGAACCGATGACTGCCACCTTTGTAGCCATCGGTGTGCTCCTGCGGGAAGGAGACAGCAGATGGACAATATTCACCAATTCCAATTCAGAATCGGCGGCGGCGGCGACGACAAAGCAAAACAATCGGCAGGCGCCTCATTGATTTGAAATGCACGTCATTGATGCCGCAATATATTGTAACGGCGTGATCTTGGCTTCGAGGCCGCCTTTTGAAGTTCTTCGGGCTCGACCCGGTCCCGGTCTTGCGCTGGGAATTTTCCATCACCTCTTCAGCTTTGCAATCGTGATAACACCAAAGAGCGTTTTTAAAAAAAATCAATAAATAAAATGAAAGCACCACTGCCACCTACTGCAGTGGATGTGCAATTACACTTCATTTTAGATTGAACTCTTTGGCTTTGCGATTGCGATAACACCAAAGAGCTTTAAAAAAAATCAGTAAATAAAATAATATAAAATAATAAATAAATAAAATAATATAAAATATAAATAAATAAAACAATAATAAATAAAATAAATAGCGCGACTGCCACCTACTGCACTGGATGTGCAATCACACTTAATTTTAGAATGCCCCGAGGTGGCCCATCCCACTCCTTGACAATGGACTGTACCTCACAATTTGAAGCCCTCCTCATGTTGTTGAAATCAGAATTGACCCCCCCTCCCTCCAAACCTCGCTGGAAGCCCTAACCGTTGTGTTTCCAGCACTCAAAACATGTGATGTAATCCGACATGTCCCCAGCTCAAGGCTGCACCTAAAAATACAGTCCGAGCGGGTGAAAAGCATTCGGCGGCGGCGGCGTTCGCCGAGTGTCCAACACGCGCCACAAAGCCGACGAACGCTTTGGCCGAGTCAAAGCCTGAACGCTGAGTTGCGTGCGGAGGCCCGGGGGGCCTGCTCCTTTTCATCAAGATGTCTTTCTTTCTCCCAACATATTTGAATGCCCCCTCCGGCCGGCCACGCTGATAATAGAAAGACCGTCACAAAAAAAGAAAAACAAGAATGCCTCCAGATGATCTATTTTAAATTGTTCACTGGACTGCGCCAATTAGCCGCCGCCGTAGCTCGCGACTTTTGTGACGCTCGGTTGCACCGAGCGAGCGAGCGAGCGACCGGTTTGACGCTGGCTGGCTGGCTGGCTGGCTGGCTGGCTGGCATTCACTCCCGACAAATATGTCGATTATGGAAAAATACAATTCAAATGAATTCAATAAGAAATGATATCATGTAAAAAATAACCCATTTTTGTCCTTTGGCGATCAATATCGGCCAAGTCGATGGACCGATTGATTGATTGGGCAGAATTCAAAGCCCCAATCCGGACTTGCCACCATGGTCTCTCTCAACATTTTTCTCTTTGATGCCGTAATCCAAACCAACGCTTTATATTTTGGCCTAGAGTTGCACGCAAGGTTCTTGTTGTCATGGAAACGTGTCTGGCTATCATTGGGACGGTCATCCGGGGCAGGCTCTTTCTGCGAGCGGGACGCTAGCCCGTAGCCGGGATGCTCGGCCGCCTTGGCTGAAGTGGTGACGCTCATAAAGTAGTTACCATGGTAACCAGAAATTGCCCACATGATTTTCTTTTTTGTCAGGGGCCTTGTGTAACGCTTCCCTCTCCTCTCTAATCTATTTATGTACATTCATATGGATGCGTTTGTGCACTGGCGGCCTGCCGCTTTCATATTTTCCGCCGCTGCCTTTTGATTTCATCGGGAGACTCTTTGTTTTCATTTCCGCCGCTACGTTAGCCAAACGTCGTTAGCGGCGCGGGCCTTTTGTCTTGGGCTAATTAAACAAGAAAAAAGGAGTCGATTGTTAGCGCTTGCTTGCTATTTATTTATTTATTTATTTCCCCCCCCCCCCCACCCCCCCACCCCCCCCACCCCCCCACCCCCCCCACACACACACACACACACACACACACTTTTCATAATCACTCACTTGTTGGGGCGATTAGCGGCAGCGGGGATGGTTTGTCTTTGGAAATGCTTCAATGGGATTGTCAATTGTGTTCGCGTAAAGGCTGACCAAGAGGACTGCTCACAGTCTAAGTGAGTTGAGCTCTTTCTAGTTCCTTTCCGTTTACTCAGGTTGTCTTTGTTTTGCCTTGGTGGAGGTCTGCACCTTTCCAAAGTGCTCTTCGACATGGTTTCAACTTTCCACAACCCCTTTTTTTTCCTTGTGTGCCTTTTCCCTGAGTGACTTTCTTCTGCTGTGAGTCAGTCCGGACGCTGAAGGTCACGTTGAAGGCTTTATAGCAACTTTTAAAGCAGCCTTCATTACGCTCGCCGCGTAAAGAATATTGAGGAGCAGCTTCACAATTGCTCCGCCGGGGCCCGTTTTTTGCCTCGCAAACGGCTCTTAATGGACCTCGCGTCGCATCTGCACTGCAGGCTCGTTTTGGCACAATACAAAAAAAGAAACCCGCAAAGCTTTCGTATTTGGAAAGCGCCCATAATGTCTTTTTTTTTTTCCTCAAAAGAATACCGCTGTCTTCCCTCTTTCATGTTGGCGTTACGCAAGCGTCTGTTTCCTTTTCTTCGCAGCCTCGCGGGCTCGTTCTTGTCGGAGGAGGAAAGAGGACCTCAACAGGTGGCGAATGTTCTCCTCGGGACGAGCAAGAGGAAGATCGTGCTCCCTGGTAATGAGCCCGCCCGGCAACCTGGTTATTGAATGCTTACTGCGCGCGAGCTAGCGCAATTTGCGCGCACGCGCGGGCCCGCCAACGTGACCCAGTGGCGGTGCGCGCCATCTGTCCGCTGCGGGACTACATACGTGGCGACGCTCCAGAGGGGATGGGAGGGCGGTTGTGCGGGGTGCTCCCCAAGGACCCCCTTACGCGCGCATGCACCCCTTCCAGCCGCAGTTTTGATGGGCTAATTAGGGCTAATTGAGGCTGCGCGGCTCACAAGCCTCTCCAGTTTGCCCTGGTCTCGCCCGCTTTAACGAGCAAAGCCACTGACGGAGAACATGACACATCATCCGGCTCGTTTAGGCGGATATTGACATGTTCTGATGCCAGTTGAGTGATGGATGACACACTAGCGCACAGTCAGGCGGACCACATTACGCATTGGCGCATGTACGCGGCGGCGGCGGCGGCCTCCACACATACAAAGCCCACACATGCGCATCCGCTCATAAACCACGTGCACGCACAAACACACAAACGACCCACGCTCGCCCACAAATGTACAAGCACACACGCTTGCTAGGACTCCATGCCCACACACACTCATCTTAAATTTGAATGATTAATCTGTTGGTACTACTTCCTTTACGATTTTTTTTTTAATATTTTGTTTTTTGCACATAACATATTACAAAAAGACACAATTATGTTAAAATATTCCCCTCACAAAATAACAGGTGAAAATGTGTCCGAGTTAGTTAATAGGTGGCGTTGTGATGCCAGGAGGGATGTGTCATTGCACATCCACTCCAGTAGGTGGCAGTGGCACTCAGTTTAAGTTTTGTAAAAACCATAAAGTCTCACTGGAATTCACATCTTGAATGTTAAGGAACCCATAAATAAGTTATTTTATTCATGATGTATGTTTTAAATGAATCGGCAGTTTAATTTAGTTCTACCGAATATCGGCCTTGGCGTCGTTCGTATTGTTGACTTTTGCTCATTTGCACCTCTCTTAAGGCTCCGACGGCATACATTTTCCGCACCGTCTTCGCCGTTTCCACAAAAACGTGGAGAAATGTTCCCATCCCACAAGGATGAAATTTTTGACAAGCGCACAAGTCGGATTGTCCCAGCGGAATTGTTGCGCATGCCTTTTTCCGTTATGCATTTGCTAAATAGACGTTTGATAATATTTTATAAATGGAGGATGAAGTCACCCACTGTCTTCACCCCCGCCCCACTCCACCATCCCGCTCTCATTCAGGCCCCGGTGCATGTCCCTATGTTTAATTAACTAGTCTGCTGCTGTGGAAGTGCCTTCAGCCAGCTAGCGGTGCGTGGGCGGACGGGCGGGCGGGCGGACGGACGGACGGGCTGCGGGCGAACGGAGACTCCAAGCGCAGAACATTTTCCGCGCGCATCTCGGCTCGCCAACTAGGCAATAGCAAAACACTAACTTAGGTGCGTTTTCTCTTTTTTTTTTTTTCTTCCCTCACCCTTGCAGGACGATTACATATACGTACAGCGTACGTATATGTGTGTGCGTGACGGAATCTCCCCTCCACGCACACACGCTCTCGAATCTCCAAGAATCTGCGCGGAGGAGGACAGAAGAGGAAGAGGAGGAGGAGGAGGCGGAGGCTGTCCACGGGCTCTCACACTGCGGAACGCGCGCGGAGCTGCCTGGAGATCCCCCTCCCAAAATATCGGCGGGTCCTTCCATCGCCTGCACTCCGTCCGCCGCCTAGCGCCCTCCCTCCCTCCCTCCCTCCTTCCCCACGCGTGGACCTCACATTTGACTGGCAAGACGGAATAGGCACCTGAGCTCCTGGCCGTGGCCAGCCAGCGGGGGTCTTCGCGGACTCGACAGGTGGATTAATCCGAGCGTGCGGTTCTCATTTCTGGGTGGAGGTGCTTCTTGTGCGTATCCCCCCCCCCCTCCCCCCACTTCTTTCCCTCGGATGGAGGTGCAATTGATGGATTAATTTCAAGGGGGTGGAGGGGGGAGACTCACCCCTTGGAGGGCACCCGAATGGAGTAACAGGCTGCAATGTCATCTCCGCCCGGCTGCCTGGAGAGATGTGTCACGGGAATGGGGTGAGTGCATTTGATCGGGAATCCTTGCTTTTTTTTATTTATTTTTTTTTATTCACGGCGCTCAGCTTGCGCATGCAGGGGGCACATTTTGCCTTTTGGGGATGCGGGTGGGGGCAAGTGGAGCACGCAACCCGTTGCGTGGTTCATTTTCCGCGTGCACCTTGCTTATTTTTTTTTTTTTACGCGCACTTTTGAATTCAACTCCGATCCTGAGGCGCGCGCCCGCCAGACCGCCCGCCCGCCCGCCCTCCGCACGCCGTTAAATATGCTAATAAGTCACGCTGCTGTGCTTGCGCGTCCTCGCCTGGCAAGATTCAACAAGTCGCCGCATGCGATGCACGCGCACCCCAAATCCAACAACAACAATAGTGACAACGACACGAATCACACGCAACGTGTGTTTGCTCGGCAGATCAAGTTGAAAGACTTTGGCACCAGAAGAAGGCGGAAGGAGGAGGAAGAGAATGAGGAGCCGGAGAAGAGGCGCGATGGCCGGCCACGACGACGGCGGCCACGCGCGGGTCAGGGAAGCGGCGGTGGCGCGCACGCTCACGGACCCGCGAGACGAAGGCGCAAAACGCTCCTTGTGACAGCCAAGGTAAGAACAAGACAAGACATGACGCTGCTGCAGCCTGTTGTTGACGCGCCGGACGCTTGGCGGCGCTGTTGCATCGCTGCCTCGTGTCTCGCATGCTTGTGATGATGCTGCTGCTGCTGCTGCTGATGATGATGAGGATGAGGCCATGCAAATGCATTCTCTAATTACACTTTGAATAGAGTCACGTTTTAGAGACGCACATGCACGCGCCCTCTCAAACACACACACACACACACACACACGCGGGAGTCATGCAGCCCCCCCCTCCCCCAACTCTCCATCAAGCGTAAAATTTCAGCTCAGGCTCATCTACATGTGTGCGCGTGTGTATAATATGCACTCTTTCATTGACTAGAGAAAAAAGTTTTATACCCAAAACTACATCAAAAGTCATTTTCTTGAGTTGAACTCATTAGACTTAATAAACACGTGAATCAAAGCGAGCAATATGTGAGTCATGGCCGGTAAAAGAACGAGTGACCCTGTGTGTGTGTGTGTGTTCGTGAACAACAGCATGGCCCAAAAAAAAAATAAAAGAGGGAGAGAGGGAGGCATCTCCCGCCTCTGCGGGGCACGACAGAGTGGAAAGCACTGACACTCTTCATTAATATATAAATATCATGTGCAAAAAGCTCACTCAGATTGGGTTTGTGATGTCACCGCCACTCTTACCCCCCTCCCCCTCCCTTTTGGGGGTTTGGCGTGTCGCTCACCTCCCGGCGAGCTCGCCGTAATGTCGAGCGTCCGAGCTGTAATTTGCGTTTTGTGCCTCATTTGAATGGCAAACCTGACAATCGGACAAGTTAGGGTTAGCGCATCCGGATGAGTCGCTCGAGAGCCGGCTCGGTGGCCGAGCGGGGTACAACGTCTCCGGGCGCCTCGCCTCGGTTTATAACCCAGCTAATCCGTTACGTTAAACGCCGCTCTCGCTCTTCCTCTCTCGCAGCGCTGGCTCCGTCTTATAGTTATAAAAAGATGACCCACTTGGGATTTTCCGACACATAAAACCTGGTCACGTATGCTGTGCTGTCTGCACTGCAATGTTTCCTTAAGCACTTGACGAAGCTGCTCACTTTTTTCCTACTGAGTCATCAAATGAACGATTAACTCACCATGCTCAAAATGGCCGCGCGCGGTTGCCGGCTCCGAGATCAAAACGTAAACAATCAGACAGGGGAAAAAAAAAAAAAAAAAAAACTGGCGTCACGAACGCTCAAGTTTCAAATCGGCCTTTAAAGCCAATGTTAGTTTTGTAGTTTTCGGATTTTAAAATCGGCTTTTAACACCTTGAAATGGTGACGTGGCTCGTTGGAAAACATGGTTAACGTTTGAAACTAGGGCCTGATGACCCGCTTTGGGTTTCTGTGAATTTTTGGGTTGTAGCAGCAACAACAACCATTCCCCAGTGAGGTTATCAAGTCTTCCAGCTGTGCGTGGTGGGCCGTGACAGACTCCGCCCCCTCCTCCTCTTTCTTCTTTTGTTGTTCCTGCTCGCCCCAAATAAGCTCTCCATCTCCATTCTGACTTGATACCCTGACCCGAGCTTGAAAGCCACATTTAAAACCATGATTTAAAATAAAAACCCAACTAACTCCTTCACTGCCATTGATGCATATAGATGTCAAAGTTGTATTTAGACAAAATACAACTTTGACGTCTACATGCGTCAATGGGAGTGAAGGAGTTAAGAGCCCAAGCCTGCTGATTGCCTCGCTTTGTTATTCCTACATTGTAGACATAGCAGGTTGCGAGGTCCCAGAAGCAAAAAACAACAAGCAACCAAATGCAGGCTGCCAGGTCCCGGAAGCTCGCCGCCTTGCCAGATGCGAGCGCCGCTCTCCTTCCCGTTGAAGGTGACACGGTTTCCGCATCCGAGTGTTTATTTCCACTCGGAGCGTTCGTGCGCAGCCGGGCGGCCTCCGGCGAGGCCGCCTGCCGGCAGCTGCCGGCCGAGCCAATGAAAGCAAGGAGCGGATGAACCACTTGAAAGTCAATTAAAGCCGCTCGGCCCCTCCCCGCCCCGCCTCGCCTCGCATTCCACCACTCCCGGAACATCTGCGGCCCCGAGTCAGGCCACCTCGGCTTGAGTGGGACGCGGCGGCGCCACGTGGTTCCGGGAGTTTTTTTTTTTTTTCCGCTTGCGCGCTGATGATGTCACGACGGCTTTTTCTCCTCGTCGGCAACGGCCGGAGAGTCTTAATTGCGTTGGCTGGTAAGCGTCAGATTCGCCGGCAAACGTAAACATCTGTCGGCGGCATCTGGAAGCCGGGGCCTGACTGACGAGGCCTCGGAGACGTTTAGCCGGTGGGATGCTAATTCTCTGGCGGCTCATCAGCGCTGCGGCAAACACCTTTGCTGTCACATTGGCGCATTAATATTAACACGGCGCCTTAGTGTAGATTGAAGCCATCTGTCATCCATTTGGAAAGCAAAGACAAACTCAATATTGATACGCGGCGGCCATTGCGGAGGAAGACGCAGATGTGCTCGGCGCTAACGTCAAAGATGTTTTTCGTGTCGGACGGAGGACACCCCCCGCTCTATTCCAGCTGCTGCTTTTTTCCAACAAGCTCGATTTCACTTGATTAGCGCAGCATGTAGCGGCGGCAGTGATAGCATTTTATTATTATTTTTTTTTTGCCTCCTGCTTGTAGCTCAGAGTGGTGCCATTAGTGATCCTGCCCCCGGCAAAACATAACCGCGACCATGAATGAACAACCCCCCCCCCCCTAAAAAAAGCAAATGAACTAATTGGTCCAGACGTAAGCAGACAAAAGGGACTAACAAAGCAATAGCGCAGAATAACGAGAGGAAAACATTTCAGAGCGAGCGACTAAAACCGACGGACTTGGTGAAAAAACTATTGTGTTCAAAGCCAAAGAGCAAATGAGTTAACTGCGTGATCACTGACACTAACTAACTAACTAACTAACTAACTAACTGACTGAAAGCCCGAAACAGCGATGGATTTACAGATGGACTTATGTGACGCACTTTGGACCTGCTCGAGCTTTTTGTCGAGTCACCAAATGGACCAATTGGTGGCCTACAAGTCCAGCTCGGGCTGTATTTTGGACTTAAATTGTGAGGGTGAGTGATTTTGCCACCTCTGGTCTGCTTTACAAGCGCGCGTCCCAAATGCTATTAGCGGCTAGCAGATTTGTGTCCGCTTACAAGCAGAATGATGTGACCGGCCGGCGCTAATAATCTCCCCCAGCCCCGCTCCGCTCCGCTCCTCCCTCCCTCCCTCCCTCCCTCCGCCGTGTTGTGTTGTTCAATTCGCCACAACGGTAATCTCAAGTGGATAAATAACACGCATAAAACTTCATGGCAGAATCAATAAAGGTGTTAGCGTGCGCGTGTTGGCGTGCACGCGCGCGCGCTAACGGACCTTTGACACGTTGACTTACAGGTGAGTGGGAAGCGGCATAAACTTGGGAGAGGATCGATGGCCCGTTAAAGAGAAGGTTCACCGAGGCGCCCGACGGCACGTCGGCGGCGTTCATCTCGTAAGCGCGTCCGTCGTATCGTCGCTCCCGATTCCGCCTTCCATATTTAAAGATGTTTACGGAGACACAGCGGAACGACAACTGACAGCTCGGCTCGTGTCGAACACAGTCGCTAGCGGATACCGACACGATCGTCTGACACGTTTCCAATGAGGTTTTCAAGGCGGGCTCAGGATTTCAAGCCAAGACAATATGGGGGATTGACCTTTTCAACGGCACTTTCAAATGACCGTGCGCTATTTTCGAGCTTTTTACTTTCATGTTAAACCTGCGTCTTTTGTTAGTCCTGTTTGACCGGGGTGTCGCTGTCTTTGTTTTCCTTTATTGAGTTTTTTTTTTTTTTTTACGTGCGTGGCAATGGCGCTCAAAGGTGATACAGCCCATCAATCTTATCTGGCGGGCCCGTCGGCGCCGCCATCTCCAAGGTCGCCGGAGTCGTCCGCTAAACAGTCAATAGAGCTCCCAAGCCAGCGCCGCCGCAACTTTATTTTCGTTTGCCACTTTCTCATCCCGGCCTCTCGCTCACCTCCGCTAAACGCCCTCAAAAAGTCAAAGCCCCCCGCCCGCTCGTGTCCTTTCTGGCTGCTTGTCCTCCTTATTCATATTTAACCGGCCTGAAATATGAATGATGCGACGTGTTCAAGGGCGCTTCGCCTCGCCACCGCAAAAAAGGAACGAACACGAAATTGGCCGCAAAACGTCGGCCTGCTGGCCGGGCCATACCTTGTGAAATTTTGATGCTGTGCTCGTAAGCTCCCGTCCTCCTTTTGAGTCATCATTTGTTCCTCCCTCCCATCTTTGCTTCCTTCTATCCTTCTCTCCCCCATCCCTCCCTTCCTTCCTTTCTTTCTTCATTCTTCCTCCATTCCATCTTTCTTTTCTCTCCCCATCCTGCGTCCTACTTTTATTAAAATTTTTATTTATTTTTATTATTTATTTTTAAAATAATAGTGAAAACAATAACAATATATCAATAACTCAACGTTGCTCAAACGTTAATATCACACAACACACAAAATAAACACCTAAAGCTTACTTTAATAAGTTAGTCCTCATCCACAAATCCATATTGGTCCATATATAAAGCGCACTGGATTATAAGGCGCACTGTCAGCTTTTGAGAAAATTGGAGGTTTTTAGCTGCGCCTTATAGTGCGGAAAATACGGTAAGCTAATACTGGCAAAACAAAGCTTGTTTGACATTTGTTTGGGTTGCTGTTGTGAGGGGGGGGGGGAGCGGTATTTGATTTCAAGGCCGTGACACGTGTTGCGGATGTGCCTCGTTGAACTTTTTTTAATTGAAACCAAAAATGTAGCGAAGATGCAAGTCCCTGGTTGGAGCCCACAGAGAAATCTCCCATGCATAAAAGTCCCGTTTGTCATTTTGAGCGCCCGCGTGTGCGATGACTTTGATGTTCCAGCTTTCAGATGAGTCGTCGGTGGCGCTCACGTGTAAAAAGTGCCTCATCAAATATTGAATACAAATGTGAATTTTTTTTTTTTTTATGTGAGCCTCTCTGGAAAAGCTCAGCTCAAAAACCTTGAAGAAGGTGACGGCCGCCGTCGTCATCTCGGCTCGGCTACCTCGGAACTTCTCAAATCGATTCACCTTCACCTTCTTAACAATGTGACTTTTTCAAAGCTGAGCGCTGAGTCAGCGTTTTTGCTGTAGTTGGTCTCTGCGGGGGCGCTATTTGACTCGCTACATCAACAAAGCAGAGAAGCACTTTTGCGCCATTCCTCGATCATCTTATCGAAATTTACGAGCCGACGTTTTGATGACATTGAGCACCGAAACGACAACCCACAAGCCAGCGTCAATGTCGGCCATTTTTTTTTTTTTTTTTTTGGGGTCACACTCTCCCCAGAAATAATTGCGGTTAGAGTTCTCTTTGGTCTTGGACCTATTTGATGCTTTTCAAATGTCTCTTATGAGCTCATTTCCACCTCTCCATAAAAGTGCTGACATCCCCCAAATGACACCTCATCACCGGCTCAAGGTCACCCGCCATGCTGACTGAATTGCTAATTACCTATCTGTGTGTGTGTGTGTGTGTGCGTGTGTGTCTGTGTGTGCGTGTGCGTGCGCGCACTGCCGAGCCAAGTAAGCTGATTAGTAACGTTTGGCAATATCTTTGCAACAGTATCACGATACGGTGATAGCGCACGATTCAATAGAGGAGAAAAAAAAACACATTTTGAGAAAGTGTATAAATACAAATTGACATTTCATTTTGATTTAAAAAATCGATCCAATCTAAACAAAAAAAATGTTAATGACACATTAAATTTGTTTTGCTGCTGCGTCTCTTAGTTTTGCATTTGCCACTGGCCACTGACAATTCAGGACAAGACGTCCTACTTTGCTCGTCTTGTTGTTGTTGTTGCTCAGCAAACACACAACATGGCACGCGTGCTATTTGTCCAACAAGCGGCGCGACGCAACGCAGCCCGGTCCGGCCCGGCCCAGAGCTTTGTCCTGCCATCCGAGACACGGCTCGCATGCCATCAACCGAGTGCGCTCGTTTTCGACATGCAAATGCATTTAGCCGCAAAAAAAAAAAAAAAAAAAAAAAGCCAACACAGCCGAGATGACAAGATGGAGGATCGCGTCGAAGAGGCCCGCTCGCTTTCTTTTGACAAAAGTGCTGAACAAGCCCGGGGAGTTTTCTTTTCCTTTTCTCACAAAGATAGCTGTCTGGATTTTTGTGTTTAATGAATCCCAGCGCATTGCTTTGCCTTAGCATGGCCAAATGTCTCTTCCTTCCCGTTTCGCTTTGTTTTTACTGATAATTAGCCGCTAATTCCGCTGTGCTAGTTTGATGCAGATTGAGAGCGCCGGCCGATATGCGCATAAATCCGATGAGTGTCTGCATTTGGAATTGCCCGAGGAGAGGGGGAATTAACGCACCAAATTAAATCAAAACATCCGATGATGATGATTATGAATATGAAAAATGAATATACGAGTGCTTGAGGCACCGCTAAACTACCCCTCCCCTGTTTTTTTTTCTTTTTTAACAAAAATGTGTGTTTTGTGCCCACACTAGTGTAAACACTGTAGCTCCGCTATTTGCGGCGGTGGTAGGGGCCTGGCTGCCCCCCCCCCCCCCCCATTTTTCATCAGTTCTATTTAGAAAAAAAAATATATATTTTATAGTATATTATTATTATGATTCTTTATTGCTAATTAATGAATAAATTTAATTTAAAGGTCGGGGGCAACCACGGTCGGGCCCCAAATTGAAATTCACGGCCAAACAAAAGCCCAGAACGAAACGGTGACATTTTGGACGGAGACGTAACAGCCAGCGCGTTATCCGGTCGCAGTTAAGGCTAACGCCGCTGAACCAAAAAATGCGCTCGTGTGCGCCGCGGCGGGGAGAAAACAAAGCCCGGGGTTTGGCTCACGCTGAGCAATCGTGTCGTCTGATTTCTTGCCGCTCCAGCTGTTGCCGTTGCGGCTAATGCCGTCTGCCGGCGTTTCTGACCCAGCGTCATCCTTCTCGCCAAATTTGCTCGACCGCTAATTCACCGCCGCGAGGCAAATGTGTACTCTTAAGCCAAATGCATATGAATGATCACAAACACGCCGCAGCAGAGCATATGACGGAAGTAATTTACTTACCATGACTGAATAGACCACTGGCATGAACCCATTGCGCACCCGATCAAGCTAGTGGTAGGGTTCCAAGAGAAAAACACCTTTCAGGACAGGTACGGTTTCAAAGTCACGGTTGGGCTTTCAAAGGACGCTTTCGTTCCAGGTTTAGGGTTTCGAGATACATTAGGGCGTCAAAGTAGGGCTTCGAGTCAGTATTAAGGTCTCAAAGTTAAAGACATTTGTTTGAATTTAAAGCAGGGTTTTGATCTCAACACAGGTTTAGGGTATCAGGTTAAGATATTATTAGGGTTCAATTGTTTGACAGCAGGTTTTCAAGGCAAACTCCGTTTCAAATCGTAGCTTTGAGTCAGGGCTAGCGTTTCGACGGTCGGCTCGCCAGCCAGGGTTGGTGTTGGCAAGTCCAGCTTCCATTAGCTAAGACGCTAACTCCAGGGCAAAAGTTAGCGTAATCGTGAGCCGGCGGGGCGCGGCTGATGCTAATTCTCAGGGACGGGAGCGTAGCGGTGTGTGATTTAGCAACATACGCTAAGTGGTGCGAACGCCACGGGGCCCGTCTGCTGGCGGGCCTCCATCAGGGCCGGGTGCTTTACGCAAACTGCAAACGGAACCGGGCCAAGAAGCTTCCGTTGGAGGAAGTTGAGCAAAAGATCATCGGTTCACCGATTTCCCCCCGAGGTTTTCTTCCCGGGCTCGGCGGGATGGCGGAGGTGTCGAAAATTGGCCGAGATGCGAGGCGGCGCCGTCGTGGCGCTTTCATTCGCTTTGGTGACGCCGGCGGGGCATTTTGCAGCGCATTTATGACTCGGCGCATCTGCTTCTCGTTTTTTGGGGCCGAGTGGAAACGGCGTCAGACAAAAACAAACAGCAAATAGGAATTTTCTTGCCTTTTTCCGAATGATGAAAATGAGCCCTTGCGGCGTTTGTGCCTTCAGGGTACCATGTGCGCGACGTTGTGGACGCTACTCCTCCTCTCGCACTGGGCGTCTCGAGCCACGTCCCAGAAGCCTCCGGGGCTCAGCGTGGGCGTGATAATGGGCCAGACCCGAATGGTACCGGACCAGGACCTGCGACCCCCTCGCAACCCCAACGACGCCCTGGACATATCGGTGGTGCCCTTAAGGATCAACCAGACCGACCCCAAGTCCGTCATCACGCAGGTGAGGCGGAGAAACAAATGGCTACGGTCAAACGACTTCAAAGTGGTCCAAAGTGACCAATTTCTTTTTTTCTTTTTGAAGGTTTGCGAGCTGCTGTCACGATCTCGCCTCCACGGCATCGTGTTTGCCGACGGCACGGACCAGGAGGCCATCGCTCAGATTCTCGACTTCCTGTCCGTCCAGACCCAACTTCCTGTGCTGGGCGTGCACGGAGGCTCCTCCATGATCATGGCCGACAAGGTGAGCGAGCGAGCGAGCGACACGGACGACGTTGGCGCGGTTGATGGAATGTGGTGCTCCCAAACGTTAGCGCTGATGCCTGCAAAAGGATTTGGCATTTGGGTGAAATGAGCCTAAATGGTGAGAATTGGCGCCATTTGTTTCGCCGGGCTGCTCATGATAGACATGCCGAACACATTTTTTGATTTTAAACTGGCTGACTTTTCAAAACGTGCTACAGAGTGTTATTCTATTGAGGCGGTGGAACAAAATGGCCGACTTCTGGTTTATTTTTGGGCATAGCTTTTCACACTTTGTTTGGGTGGGTTTGCCCACGCTACACCTGCCTATCAGATGTCACATTTCAGAGTTAAACAGTCTTTGGAGGATAGAAGGTCCATTTCTAATATCTAATTTTGAGCATAGCTTTTTTTTTTTGCGGGTCTACTCCCGATAAACATGTCTACCAAATATCACGTTGCTAAGTGCAACTATTCAATTTTCTTCTTCCAAAAAGTCCTTTTGGATGAAGCTAAAAAGTTGAAAAGGGCAGAACCCCTCGCATTTCTTTTCCTAAGACAACCTCGCAACCTTCTCCACATCGGCGAGGGGGCGTCGAGGGTCGTCCGTGCAAACAAAGGTCAGCGGCGGAAAAATGAGTAAATGGCGCAAAGCTGCCGACGTGCCATTTAACACGCTATTGAACACCTCCGATATCTTTCTCCAAACGTGTAACTAAGCGGCGGAGCTCGGCCGCCCACCAGACGGGCAGTAAATCACTGCGGGAGTATTGCAGGCTCAACTGGATGTCGATGGCGGAGCGCGGGAGATAATGTTCCTTGTCACCGCGCTCCAAGCCTAATTAGCGCCGCGCAGTTTACCTTTCACCCAAAAAAAGCGCCGTCGTTTTTCTTGGAAACAAACATCTGGTGCGCTCTCTCTCTGTCTTTGCTGCATTCTCGCGCTCTCAATTTGTGAGTTCTTTTTTTTTGCTTTGGATTAAAATCTTGCGTGACTGCTGCGCGCTCTCCATCCGAATGCTTTCATTTCGACAAAACCCAATTAGCCCGTCAAACTTGAACCGTCGGAAGCAAAAGAAACCCCGGCGGGCTCGAGAAAATAGATGACATAGATGGGACCGCGAGTGCTCCGTCATGTCGTGGATGGAGAAGCAGAAGGGGACGGATGGTGCCAAGAACACGCCGACAGCAGGGAAAACCAAAATCCAAAACCAAGTCGAAAAATCAAATAATCCACGTACGTGGGCGGTGCAAGTGCAAAACACTTTTGGTGTTAGGACCAAATTGTGCTGCTAAAATGGCAACTTGAGTCAAAGTGCCAGAAAATAATGTCAAGAAAAATCTCAGTTTTCGTTAAATGCTAAAATATTTGAAGAAATTGTAATTATAGATTTTAGATACATATATTTGATATATTCTTATATAAGATGTATATATGAATAAAATATATGCTTTTTATTATTTTAGTTACCTTTGATGCACCGTGAAGCACAACAAGACGACGAGCAAGCGGGTTGCGCAGCTCGCCGCTTTTCCGCCCGCTCGTCATTCGGCGTACGACTAATTTGTGCGAATTGGCTCGAAGGTTGTCACGGACTCGACGTGTAGAAAGGCCACGGGAGACGGCCAGATTAGGCGGGAATCTTGTACTTCCATTACATGCGGGGAAATAAGGAAAATGTTGCGCCGCTGCCGGCGGGGGGTTTGCGGCTGGCGAAATGGAAGGTTGTGAATTAAACATGGCCGTCGTTTCGGCCCACCCACCCCCACCTCGCCATCCGGCGCATCTTGCAGTATGTTGCTGTGCCCCGCCTGGGACGTCCCACATGGGCATGGGCCATTTGCAGTGGCTTTAAATTATTAACGGCTGCTCCCAAGAAAAAGTGACGCCATACCTTGCGCATCCCCTCGCTCGCTCGCTCGCTCTCGAGGTTTACACACTTGCGTTGTGGGCCGCTTTCGTTTGGCTTTGTGTTTGGCTGCTTTTGTTTGGATTTGAGTGAGGCACCCAAAGGTGACGCACCATTCATTGTCTAGCATCGGCGAGTAGTCCTCTGGTCAATTAATTTTCTGCAGGTCAACAGAACTTGAACAACGCAGCTTGATTGCAAGACATTTGAAAATGAATTGAATTATTTATTTATTTATTTATTTATTTATTTATTTAAGACGACCCAGTTGATGGCGTTTGTTTGAGCGCGCCGTCTTTTTGATGTTCCATTCCCTCAACAAGCTCACCTGGCCGCAAGCAGCCATGGGCGGAGATGTGAAAATGTGAATGTCAAGCCTCGGAAAATGAAGCTCCCCTTTTCTCGCCATTTGTTGCTTTTCATGACCACGGAACGCCTTTTCGTCTTCCGCTTTGGAAAGTGACGGACGGCCGCGTCAGCACTCTAAGGGGAAAAAGACGAATCTCATCACGGACCAATTGAAAGTGTGCCCAAAAAAGGAAGAAAAAAAGGCCTTGAACATGATGATCTTGTAAAATGAACAGTGACTGTACATCATCTTCTCAAAGCGCGTCATGTAAATCCGAAGGCCTCTTAAGAGTTCATATCTTGGATCTTAAGACTCCGATGTAAAGTCAACAAGAGGTTTTATCCGTCTCGTATCCAGAGGACAGCTCAGCAAATATGGAAAAAAGATTTTGATTGAATCTCTGTGTGGCCTCTGTGAAGGGCTTTGTGCCCAAATGGAGTCGGACAGCGGTGAGATAATGAAAAGTATAATACAGGCCATATTAGAGATCTCGTACGAATCAAAGCCGAGACGCGTCTGCTTGGACACTCGGGGAGGGGAGGAGGAAAAAAAAAAAAAAAAAAAAAACGCTTCAAGCTTTGGCAGAGCAGATTTCTAAAGATTGCGTTTTACTCTGCTTCTTCTTCTGATCTTTCCATCAGTGGTGTCCAAAGTCCAACCTGGGGGCACGCTGAATGTTTCACATTGCTGCATAATCTAAAAATAGACACTTTTGGACAGAACTGTGACAAGCACGTGGCGGCGGATGGCTAGCTGGAGGCTAGCACTAGAAGCTAACACATCAGTCAGCTCAGTCCATAGTTACACGCAACTTCTTCCTAGCACATGTTAGAATCGCTCGCGGCGTGAGCTAGCATGCCAGCAATGGGTCGCATCAGCACCTCAAAAGTTCCGCCATAAACCAACCTGTGAATTTGGCTACTAAATGTGACAAGCACGTGACAAGTGGCTAACAAGAAGCTAACAAAGCAGGCTAAAGACGAGCGCAACCTCCCACACAAAACCTCGAGCTAGCTAGCTAGCACATAGCCTAAACCTCTGCTCCTTCTGATCACAGGTGACTCAGCCAAATTACCGTCGCTTGTTGTCAATCATTCAAGTCTAGCAAGAGCACTAAAAAATCATTACAATATTTTATGCTAAAATAACCGGTTCATCTCACTCCAGTTTATTTGGAAAGGTTGTTATTGAGCCGGTAGACATTTGGAAAAAAGCTCCTTGGGAGAATTAAAATGCCTTTTCCATTCATTTGTCATTGTTTGTTGAAATGAAATCTTTATTCCAATAACAAATGAGAGCAACAATTAAACGGGAAGTTTTATTGCGGCGCAGCCAACTGTAACCAAACGATGTGACTCTGGACGACTGATTATTGTTGTCGTAAAATGTAAGTTTACGTTTTTACTGGGCGGCGAGCGAGCGAGCGAACATTGGCCAAATCCAGACAGACCTCTGCTGAGTGCTGACCATTAAGCTTCAATTAAGAGACATCATTGCCATTTTAAGGCTTTTTTAATTCTAATTCTAATTTTTTTTCGAGTTGTTCTGATGATTTCCATTGTGCGAGGTCGCGGTTATCATGAATAACTGGCGAGGAACAATCACATTCAAATAATTGTGTGCGTGAGCAAACGTGCCGGGCCATAGTTCATCTCAACCAAGCATTCGTGTGCGAGTGTCTGTGTGCGTGCGTGCGTGCGTGTGTGTGTCCGACACAACAAAGCTGATTAATTTAAGGCACATGGATTTTTTTTTTTAAGGCACATGGATTTTTTTTTTTTTTTTTACGTCTCGATTAAATCGGCTGTCATTTGGAAAAAAAAAAGATTTTTCCTCGGCGGCTCTCCGTCACGCCGCCGAGTTCTCCGTCGCCAAAGGTCAAGTCACGCCATTTCATTTGCGACGTGCTTCTGCCATGATGAATACTTCATGAGCAATCAAAGCACCACCCGTGCAAATTTGGATGCAAATTTACGCCGCTGGGGATTAAAAAAAACATTTAAAAAGAGATTGCAGGTGCGTGAGGGCGGAATGGGAAGCGCGCTAAATTATAGCGAACACAGTTAAGCTTTGTGATGGAGTCTAGACGGAGTGGAAAAGGCCTCAAGATTTTGAAGAGTGTCCAGACAAAGACCACGCTGGCCTCTTTTTGCCCTTTTCAAGGCAAACTTTTTGCGGGGCTTTCCGGGGGCTTGACCTTCTCCCTTCCGTTCTCTCTCTCTCTCTCTCTCCTCCCCCCTTTTTTCAAAAAATGTTTCCCCTTGAATATGCGCCAGGCCGTGTGCGTAATCCTTCCCCCGAGAAATAATCCACGGCGTCATCTGCGTGCCCGCGCTGGAGGAAGTTGTGCGCGTTTGCGAAATGCCAACTCCGGTGCCCGCGGTTCATCCGAGCTGGAGGCGAGCTGCAGACCAATGTTGTCTTGCAAAAAAAGGGAAAAAAATAGTCTGTAAAATAAATACATTTGTTGTTCTTTTCGTTTTGCGTTGATTCCAACGATTGGATGATTTTTTTTGTCTTTGCGTTTCAATTTGGGACTATTTTTTTTTTTTGCCCCAGAATGTATTTCTTGCGACGGAACGTTCTGGCTAAAGTTTGATCCTAAACACCGCCGCTGGAATATTAACGAGGCGGCCCGACGTTAATGCGGGACACCAGAGAGATGATTAATTTACATGAAATATATCCGTGCTGACACTAAAGAAGCTTAATTGGGAGGCGGCAAATGAGTGTGACAGTGAAAGATGTCCACACTTATCAGCGGCGGCTTCGGGAGATGCCCGACGAGGCGGCAGGCGGACCTGCCCGCCCGCCCGCATCGCGTCCACGTCCGAGGACATTTCAAACTTTTGTCTGATGCGCCTGACTGATCTCAAAGCGCCTCGAGGAGCTCGGTGGCGCTCGTGTGGCCGCCGCATCCCGTTTAGGCAGCAGGCTACTTTCTTCCTACTAACTTTTTGACACACCCTTACAAAAATCGTCATTTAGTATTTAAGTATAAATATTAATTTATTTTTATTTATTTAAACGTAGTATTTAACTCTGAATTTAAATAGATAAATAAATAAATAAATAATGTCTACAGCTTTCTACACGCCCAAAAAGTTTAAATCGGTTTTAAAAAAAAAAAAAAAATCGGTAAAAGATAACGATCAAGTATACAGAAAGAGTGAATATTTTGTATATGCCACATGCTGCAGCAAATGGAAAAAAAAAACAACAACAATAGAGGCAGCGGGGGGGGGGCGCAGCGGCGTCGGGCCTGGGAATATTTGGAGGAAACAAATATAAATGTCACATTAAATGGAAACAAAATAGCAACAGCGCAAACAGCAACAAATGTGACACGCACAAAGACGAGCCGGGGAAAGCAATATCGGCCATAAATGTCAGACGTCTCACTGCAAAGTTCCCAAGGCAGGAGAAAGAAACTGGAGTTCAGAACATCCTCGCCATGCTATTGATTTATTTATTTATTTTTTTACACACAAATGCAATTTGTCCACGTGAACAAGCGTGAGGGAACAAACAAACGACTACAAATGGGCCGCTATTTGATTCATTTTGATTCTAGTCTAAGACAATAGGAGACGCTGAATGTTGCCATTTTTGTTTGTCCATCGTTTGTCCGGTGTGTCGTAACCAATCGGTGGTACGAACGGCGGGACGAACACATTGTTTTTTTGAGTGGCGATGCCGTGATGTCATTCACGTGGGCGGCGGCCAAACAAAGTGAAGAAAATCATTTTTGGCACAACTTGCCGTCTTTCCCGGAGCCGACACGTCGTGTCGTTGAGCGGGGCTCAAACTAGCATCGCTACGGTAGCGATGCGCCCGTTTGCAGCCCTCGGCCTCGTCGCCTTGTCAGTTTGCGCGTCGCAGCCGATTAGCGCCAAGAAACATCTGTTGAACGTCGCCGCGGCGAAGAAATGCGCACGTTATTTTCTATCCAGCATTTCAAATGACTTTCAAGCCGCCACCATTGATAGAATGATTACAAAAACAAATCCGCGGTGGCCAATTTAGTCAGCAAACAAGCCAGTCGTCAGACTAAAGGCTCATTTTCCAAACATTCCATTCATGGCTTCACCCGACTCTTGGCAAACATGGAACGACGTAGAAGCTAGCGAGTTTCCACAGCAACCCGTTTAGGCAGCGAGAGCATTTTTTTTTTTCCCTTGCACAAATTGCAAGTGTGTACGCGAGTGGGCGGATGCCAGCCCACGCCGTGTCATCTCCCACACGTCCTTCTCACCCTTGTAAACACTCTCTTCCTGCTTTCCCCTCGGCCGCTCTCGTCCCGTCACCTCACGCCAACACGCCCCCCCCCCCTCCTGGTCACCTCCCGGTATTACGCCCTAGTTGCGTAGCACAACGAGACTCCATGACAGACGATGCATGCCCGCCTCTTAATGGCGCCTGCCTTCTTTAATCCGCCTTGCACACGGTTATTTAAAGACGTCCTAACTCTTTTCTTTTTTTTTTTCCCAAAGCGCCGGCGGCCGATGCGTGTACTCGATGTTGCAGTATTTGTGTGTTTGCCTCGCACAGCGGTCAGTTGATGACACAGCCGTGTCCAATTGTCTCCGTTCAGACGCTCGAACAAACCCACACTGAAACTCACCGTTGCAATTTTGGCGGCGGATAGAAACGGGCCGACTCGCCTCGTGATCGCGTATCAATGGAGTCTCGCGTGGCTTTGCCGTCGTCGGCAGGCGGAGTAAACAGTCAAGGTCACGACGGCTTCCGCTTCCTTTAGGAGTAAAGCGGACGGGCGGGTGGGCCTTTAAGTGGGACGCTCGCCGTCTTGCGCTGGCGGATTAGCCGCTCGCTCGCTCGCTCGCCGTCTTGACGGCGCTCCGGCCTGTTGTAATGAAAGCAGATTTTGATTGCTTTGCAAAATCAAGAGTCCAATCGAATGAAATTTTTGTTCATTTTTCTGCATCCTGTTGAGGCAGCAAAGTAGTTTGGCCTCGATTGATTGTCGCGCAGCCGCAAAACGCTGACTTTGTCGTATCTTTCACATATGCCGTTCCCGCCGTGTTTCTGATTTCGTTACGACTTTGTCAGCCGCCCGTTTAGGCGACAGACCAATTAGCTCTTCATTCGTGAATTTGGCTCCATTCACGTGTTGCGTCGCAGCGCTAATTACGTGGCTCTTTTGCTGTTTGCGTCCTGTTTGGATTTCTTCTGCGGCCCGTTCGGGCAGTGGACGAATAATGTCTTCATTTCTTGCATTTTGGAAATGCTTCCATTGCTTGATAGCCGCGTGAGACGAAGCTGATGCTCTTTGCGAAACAATGGCATAAGCGGGTAGCGGAGCTGCTCGCTCCTACCCTCCCTTCTGCTGCAGCATTTCGTGAGCGGCTCAGCGTCCGATCCAACCCTGGAGACCGTTTCCACTTGCGTTCCATTTCCCCTGTTGGCCTTTCTTTTCTTCTGCCCTCAGCTGGACTGGACTATCACGGCACTCGTGCGATATCGCGGCGCTATGCTAAAGGCGTTTTGTTCCTCGTCTTGCATGTTTGGCAAATTGTTGGAAATTTTCCCAGCGCTTTTCCATATTGTATGTTTGCGGTTTGAGTTCCACAACGCGAATGTGAAAATCGTCCTGCCACCATTTTCATCAGCTGATTTTCATCAGCTGATTTTCATCAGCCGATTGTCACGCCGCAATGTAATATTTCAGAACCGCATGTAGGACACGCGCGGCGTGACGCTCGGAACCGGGCGGCCTGTCCCCGAGCGCCTCGGCGGGGGCTGGGGGGGGAAACGCATTTGCCTTCTAACCTGTTTTGACGGGCGCCGGTCCTACGCGGGGAATCCAAATCAAGACAAATCTTTACACGGCCTCGAAATCCGATAAACGTCAACGTGACGTCCGGACTCCGCAGACAGTGCGATTAATAAACATTTGCGGCGATGTCTGAGCCGCTTTAAATACACCAAAGACAAAAAATATCTTGTGTTATTAGTGAAGCAGCTTTTTATCATTTCCGGTACGGCCAACATGTGACCAGTCCAAGTTATTGATTGAGTTGTTTTTTTAATAGTATAAGATGGTATTAATATGACACATTTATAACATATAAAATATAATCTAAATAATAAATCATATAAATTAACAATAATGTAAAATGACATATTTATAATATGTAAATGTGTCATGATATAAACATGTATATTATAATATAGACATAGTATATGGCACACTTATAATGGACCTCAATCAACATTTGCCGTATTATTTTTGTAGGAAGGCAGACTTTCCAACTCAATGGCGAAACAAACGTGAAGAAAGTGATCGATTTGTTCAATCAATTGCATCGCCGCTCAAGCACGTTAACAAGTAAAGGGTCCAAAAAGTTGTCCAAGTGCCGGTGCCATAATTGGTGTGCGGGCGGACAAAGGAAAGAATTCCCCTGAGCACCTCGCGCTCGATTGTCTCCGCGGCCGCCCATCTTGCTAACGGGGATGCGCCGTACCCGACGTTAGCCACTCCGGGGAGGCTGAGCTGAGCTACGGTCACCTCAAAACCAGACGCTACACTCCGGCTCTTGTCATTAAATATGAGGCCATGTCGTTACCTGCGTTGCTTCCATCGGGAACTAGGAAATTAGAAGATGTAAGGAAACTCATTTGAAATGAACAGGCGTAATCGGCACGTGGTAGCGGAATCGGGGATACGCTTAGCATATGTGCTAACAGTAGCTTGGGGGGCGGGGCCTCGGGGCCGACCCTGTTCCGAGCTAGATGTGGGTCACTCCCCGTTGTTCTCTCCTGCTCCTCCAGATGTTTGTTTGCTTGATGGCCACGCGCAGATGTGCGGCCATATCGTTGTTCTTGAGGAGCCCTGTGAGCCTTCGGTTGCCATGGCGGCAAAAGAGAGCAGCGGTCGATGCAAAGTTTTGCTCCGCATTTTCCCGCTGTACAGAAAATGGAATTGGCTCTCAAGCGGGGCGTTATGAAAGCAGCCGAGATGTTCAATGGGATGGAAATATGCTACAACCAAAGTGCATCCATAAAATATCATGATGATACGGCACCTTTATTATTTGAGTCATGATTCAAATTGACTTATTAATTGCTTGTCGCCGTTTTCTTTTGCCCAAGATTGGAATCGCCATCCGCCTAAAAACAAACAAAACAAAACAAAAAACGTTTGCTGTTCACATTATGCAAATTAGAGCTCGATAAACGTAAATAAGGTGCACAATTAAATCGAATGTGAACGCGGCGGCGCATTAGAGGTTCATACATTAAAAATGATGTCAATATCATTTATGCCTTTTGTTGCCATGGCTGCAGTGAAGATGGCCCAAGTGCACGCAAACTTCTGCTCCACATTCTTCTGCTGCTGCGCATGTGTGCGTGCATGTGTGTGTGGGCACGAGCACGCGGCGCTAAACACACATTTGTGTCGCTCTGATGGCGCCACGAGAATGGCGGCGGCTGGTTTCTCAGCGTTTGCACTAAAAGTAGAAGTTGACGTACACGTGACACCTGTCACCTTTGTTTGTGTCGAGCTCCACTTTTGTGGAAGCATTAGCATAGTGCGGTTCGCAAGCAACTATTGATAAAAACAAAAATCTGGCTTATTGGGCCCGTGATTTTTCGTATTCTTATTTTCCAAAGCCTCGTTGTCTTCAACATAGGAGGGGCAAAGACCAATGTTCTGTATCGTGCCCAACTGCAAACATCCTGCTCTCGAAGCTAATGCTAACGCTGCTAACGGTGTCACGCCGGCGTCGAGCGGAATCCTCGTACCTACGTCCAAAATGATCACTTTTTAGGAGACCCCAAAAACCATTAGCACACATGTAGATTTGTGAAAAAAATGTCCAATTAACCAAATTGCAGCATCCTAGCCATGTGCTAATGAGAAGCTAGCATAAAACAAAGACTGTTTGCCCATTTTCCTCGCTTGACTTTTTTTTTTTCATGAGGTGGGGGCGGCGTCCTTTCACGACCTGGCAGGGGTGAGAGTGCTTTTGTCCACGAAACATTTTGGCGCAGGTGCCTCTGCCGCCGTGGCACAAATCCAATTCACGCTTGGCCCATCTTCAGAGAGCACCTGGCTGTCCGTCTTGAACTCGACAGAGCGTTTCAAAACGTGACAGGGTCGCTACCCCCATCTTGTCGCAAAGACACGCGGCTGGACACAGCAGGTTCAAAATCTGTCCACCGCGAATATTTACATCCGTTGAAATGCGTGCACCGTTGTGTAACGTGTATTGACGGGCAAGTTGAAATTGACAAATGTGCGCCTTCCATCTGGCAGCGGCATGTCCCTCCTCACATTCTGGCACACCTGACTTTTTGGTGACAGAAAGAAGCGGAGACCTTAGAGCAGCTAAAAACGGGTTTAAGTTGTGGCGCAGCAGAAATTTGGTGCATACGTATGCGTTTGGCGGATCTCGTCGTATTTCATTCCCAAGTATGACAACAGCTCGCGTCGAACCCTCGGAATCATGTAGAAATTGATTTTGTCTTTTATTTATATAATATTATATGAAGTATTATTTCATATTTATTTTATTCATATTTATTATTATAAGTGATTATGTTACTATTATCGTCTTGAATATATCAAAATGGCTGCGTTCCCTCCCACAACGGCGCAAGCATCCGTTTTTGAGCGCGCGCGTCGAGGAAAATTCCAAAAGAAAGACAATTCCACCGAGTTAGCGCTTGCTGCGCGCTAGACTTGTGACGCTCACGAAAATATGGCTTACGGTGTTGAATTGTGTTTTACAGTCGTGTAAAAAATAACCATCAAAATAATTGAGCGATAAATAAGCAGCTTGAAGCGAGCATGCTTTGCCCTCATTTGGACAAGTGTGAAAATCATCTTTATGGGGCACTTCATAAAAGACCCTTTTTTAATACGTTTAAACGTGTTTTAGTAAGTTGAAACGTGTCGAAAGAGTGTAGGAGGGTTCAATAAAAAAAAAAAAAAAAAAAGCAGCAAACATTTCTTTTTGTATTTAAAGGCCGCTGGTGTGAAAGTGCGCTTTCAAGTGTCTGTGGACACAAGGCCGCCGCGCAAACTAAATCAATAAATCATGCGAGTTTTTTGGGTTAAAGCAGCAACAAAGCAGCCATTTTGCCGCCGCTTACACTCGCCTCGTCTTCGTCTTGTGCCGTCGTAAATATTTAAATTGCGGACCCTCGCAACGGGCAGCCTTTGTTCCATCTCGTCGGCGTGGGCTTAATAATGCACACCGTCTTGTTAGCGGCAACTTATGGAGCGAGCCTATTGTCTTTTCCTGTCATATTTGACACGCCGGCAAGAGGCGAAGTTTGGAATATGACGTACCATGCGGATATTCTCACAATTGTTGATAAACGTGTGTTTTGCGGAAGCTATCCATTTTCCGAAAGAGGCTGTAACATCATAAACGCGTGACAAAGTGAAGCACTGCAAATCCTTTCCTGCACGGCGAGGCAGGTTTGCGGTCGGAGTTTGCGAGGTGATGCCCGCCTGCCCGCCCGCCCGCCCGCCCGCTCTCTGGCGAGTCCAATTCCTCTCAGTTCGGCGCTGCCGCGTGGGACTGGGCCGCCAACGCCGCCGCCGCCGCTTTTGCTGTATAAATAAAACTCTGCCAGCCAACGGGAAAGCGGAGCGAGAGGTGGGGGCGGGGGGGGGGCGTCCACATGGGAGAAAAAAGTAGGAGAGGGAGGACGGAGTTGATCGCATCGAGATGAGCCGCAGAGAATGATTGCACCATATTTGGTAACTGCTGAGAAGATGAGAGGGAACAAGTGTGATGGATGCAAAGAGCAACGCTTCAAACACGGTGCTCGTATGACACCATCCGCGTTAGTCACCACCCGCCATGATTAATAGCGTTGAAGCTAGCGCCGGTCCGGGATCAGCACGACCAGCAAACATCCTACATGATGTTTATTTAGGTAGCATCAGCGCTGGGGGGGGGGGAAATCAATAGGCCTTTTCAAAGTCATCCTAATCGTTCTGAGTTTTAACAATTAATGGCATATCTCGCTGCCTGCCATCCACCCACAACCTCCTCTTGTCACAATTTCATGTGATCACAATTTGGTGAAATTGTTGGACAAACATGATGCTTTGAGGTCTCTTAAAAAAAAAAAAAAAAAGAGGGTGCCTGCTCGGGCAGGGGTGGAGCATGGCCGCCACGATTGGTCACGAAATTTTCATCAATTGTGCAACTTTTCAACTGGGACAAGTTGGTGATAAAGATGTAGACCACACTGGGGACTTTGCATCTAACCTCCAAAATGTCCTGGAAATCATCCTGTCACGGCCGGTTAAACTCATTCATTTCCAGTCCAGTCATCGAGGACCGGCCAGCGCTCGTTGGCTCGCTCCTTGGCGCTGACTCAAGTCTCTCTGGTCCTCCCAAAAGTCGGCTCTCAACTCGTCAGGTGACACGCTTCAGTGGCATCGCCGCTCCATTGAATTAGCCACTTCATTATTTAGTCATTTGGCATCTTGGGGAGGGGAGGGGGGAGTTCACACGCACCATTTGCTGACCAGAGGTGGAGCCGGCCGGCCGGCCGTCCTTTTATCGGCTTGTTAAAAAGCGTAAAAGCAAATTGAATTGGCGTTTTATGAGCAGGTCCTGTGACATGCTATCCCCCTTTTGAGCCAGCCACGTTTATGTCTTTGTGATGTCATCGGGAGCTTTTGAGGGCGTCGTCGTGGCAACGCACGCTTTCAGCCGATTGGAAAATAAAAAAGAAGCCCAGATGAATAGTTTGTCCGGCGGACGGCGTTTATTCGAGTGAGAAACAAACAATTGTGAATCGAAACATTTTCCTTGTGGTCCAGCAAAATACAGCAGTGAGCCGTTGACAATTCCACCAGGACCCGCCTTCACGTAGGAAGCTGCCACTTAGCTTGTACGTCCCCCTCCTTCTTCTTTTTGGGGGCAGCATCAAAAAGGCGGGCAGGGGTGGCAGAGCAAAAAGGCCACAGAGGGACAAGAGATGGCTGGTCGTGACATCATCGCTTTTAGAGCGGCGGCGGCGGCTTTGGGCGAGCGGCCCTCAGGCCAGCCAGCGCCCAATACGCTTGCCACACTCTAGTGTACTGCCCTCCCACTGAATTATTCAGCGTGCTCCTGATGGAGAGACTCTGACTGCACTGCACTCGTGTGTGTGTGCATGTGTGTGTGCATGTGTGTGTGTAGGCGGGGGGCATTTGTCTGCGCATACGACTTGAGAATAAAAGAGGGAGAATAAAAGAGTGAGTGAGTGAGTGAGTGAGTGAGTGAGTGAGTGAGTGAGTGAGTGAGTGAGTGAGTGAGTGAGTGAGTGAGTGAGTGAGTGAGTGAGTGAGTGAGTGAGTGAGTGAGTGAGTGAGTGAGTGAGTGAGTGAGTGAGTGAGTGAGTGAGTGAGTGAGTGAGTGAGTGAGTGAGTGAGAGAGAGAGATAAAATAAAGAGCAAGAGTGATTGTGTGAGTCGCTGCATAATACACACGAGTGCGTGCGTGTGAACGCATTTGTCTAAAAAGGAAGCAAACACAACTGGTCTTCATGTGCACGGAAAGAGGAGATGACGCTCCACTTTTCCCGACCGACCGACCGACGGTGAATCATGTCTTTCGGCCCAGCTCGGCACGACGTACGCGCACGCGCATGTGCGCTCGCACACGCACGTGCGCGGCGTTAAGTGTTTTAAGCAGCACGAAGCGAGCCGGAGGAGTGTTATCCTCTGTGCTTTTCAGGACAAGTGCATGCCCAATATAGCAATCGCTCACAATCGCTTTGTGTGGGTTAGCTCTCCGCCATCCGGACGTTTTTTTTTTTTTTTTTTTTTGCCGTGCACAGAAGCGCATGTGGGACTTAGCGCCGCCGAGCCCGGCCTGGTCTACTTTGATGGCGATGCGCGCAGAGCAGGAACGTGAAAGTGAGCGAGTGTGCTAAAAATCCACCTGGCGAGCGTGTGAGTGGGTAGCGAGGGCCTCGCACAGATTGATGAGAGGCAAAAAATGATGTGATGGAAGCGTGGAGTGGAGTGAATTGCCTCTTCTTAGCATGAAGCTCGTGCTACTCCACCCAAAAGTGCCCTTCTGGCTTTTCCTTCCTCTGCCACGGTCCACTGTGTCCATATCAAATCTCTCATTTCAATGTACTCGTGTTGCCGTCGCTGTTCTCTAAAATAGAAGCTTTGCAAAAATCACTGACCAAATGAATGAATGAACAATTTTTTAATTTTTTTTGGGTGGGATTTTCTGACGTCTGAAAAGTTCTGCTAAAGTCTGATGGGATTGTCTCAAGTCTGTCGGGATGTGCTGGAGGTTTTCTAAAGCGCCTCAAGATTTTTCTGAGATTGTTTTCATGAGATTTGTTGACATGTCTTGTGAGATTTTCACCAGGTTTTCTGAGGTCTCATAAGATTTGTGGGAGATTTGGGAGATTCACTCAGATCTTGCAAGATTTCCCAAGTCTGGCAAGATTTGTTTAGGTCTCATGAGAATTTCACAAGATTTGTTGAAGTCCCGCATTATTATTTTTTTTCTCGAGATCTTCATGAGATTTTCTGAAATTGTGACTTGCCAAAGTTCCCCTGGATTTTCTGAAGTCCTGCATGATTTTGTCATGCATCATAAGATTTATACTGCTATCTTATGCGCTTGTACCATTTTTGACATTTGACATAAAAGTTGGTCTTTTTTTTTCAAAATGTTCCACAGTGCAGTGACATCATCAGCTTGTGTGTGTGTGTGTGTGTGTGTGTGTGTGTGTGTGTGTGTGTGTGTGTGTGTTATGTTGTGGCTAATAGGGCGTAGTAGGTGATGGCAGCCGTAGCCTATTATCTCTGCTCTGCTGTCTAATAGCCACTGGCTTTCAGCATCTGGCATCAAGCACCCCCCACAGGATGCTGACACACACACACACACACACATTCAAGCCACCCCCACACATGAAATGGCCAAAAGTGTTTTTGCGCATATGCAGGCACGCGCCGTGTGCGGGTGCTCCTTTTTACCGCCGGGAATCGCCAGCCAGCTTTTAATTAGTGCGGGAAATAGATTCACTTATCTGCTCTTTGACACATGGGCCTCGCTCTCACCACACACACACGCACACGCCCGCGCACACACACACACACCTGGCTCCCTGCGTACGCTGGTCCATACCGGACGACATAGCCCATCCATCAGCGGCGTCTTCGGAGTGAGTCGGGGCATGTGTGCGCAAAAGAAATAAATGCACTGCCTTCTGTGGGCTGACCATCGATTCGCCATGGAAACGGCGGCTGTTGTGCGAACAGAGCGCCGACGAGAGACTCGAGTTAGCGGAAAGGGAGAGATGTGATGAGGATTTTGGGGGATTTGCTGGAATCTCGTGAGATTTGCAAAATATTTCTTTAGATTTGTTGAGAGCTGATCAAGCCTTTTATTACTGGAGATTTGCTCAGGTCTCGCAGCAGAGATTTTCTTGAGTCCGGCAAGATGACGACCTAAGATCACCGAGCATTTGCTGAAGCAGCAGTCTCGTAAGATTTGCAAAAGTCTGACGCGATTTACGACAGTATTGCCAAATATGCCCAGAAATGCTGGCGCCGAAGCCAGCAAAGATTTTCAGCCTGTTGCTGCTGTGAGTGCAAATGTGTGTGTGTGTGTGTGTGTGTGTGTGTGTTTGGCAAAGTGTGCGCAAAGAGTTATAATAAGGCTTACACAAAACCTACTAAGGCTTATGTATAATGAGCAAATCCGCCTTTAGCGAGCGCCGTTTATTTTTCTCTGGCTCACCCTCCTCCCTGTGTCTGCACAATTAGCGATTTGGCTAAAACCTCCTCATGGTCTCGTAGCCGCCGTTTTCTCCCGGAATGAATCCTGCTCTCAGGCGGGGAACAGTCGGTGGCATTTAGTAATTGCACAAATGACTGGGCTCGCCTTTCAAAAACAAAACAAAAAGGCGCAACTGCTGTCTTGTTTCTCATCCCTCCATTTCATGTGCTTTTAGGCGGCACCATGCTAAATGATCAAAATACCCCAAATCGATTCCCAGGATGAAACGGACGTTTGCGGCGGTGTGGGTGTGAACACAGCCGATTTGAAGGACAGGTATTCCTGTCAGTCTGGAACCTGCGCCACATGTCCGTCCGTCCGTCCGTCCGCTCATTGGCTGACTCACAGCCAGCCAGCGCCTGCTGCCGTTTTTACATCAGGCCTCGGGTTGCTGCATTCCAACGGAGTCATCATCAGTGGGCAGTGAGTGAAACAGAGTGGGATACTTTTTTTTTTTTTTTTAACCCAACAGTTTCCTGCTATAAATACCCAACTGGCACATCTCTGATTCTGCCGGAGGAGAGGCCAAGTGGGGGGGCGGTGGGGGTTCCCGAGATGGAGGGTCCACGCCGCCCATTATCTCCCGCGCGGGGCCACAAGATGACATTAGCATCTCTTTCTCTTCCAAGTGCCATAAGTCAAACGCTTATTATGACTCACGCGCGCTCGCTCCGTCGGCACACATCTCATTTTTATCTGCGCCAATCGAGCCTCGCTTGAGTTAGACGGCAGGTCTTGACACGAGTCGCAAAGATTTGAAGGACCTGATCTCTTTGGCTGCTCAAATGTTAACAAGGGTGCTATGCTAATATCACGATAGCAGAAGCGAGCGCTAAAGCCAGTGGAAGCCGATTTGAGATCACGTAGTCGGGGATGATTTCAAATGCTAACAATTGGCATGCTAGCTAGTGCGATTTTGGAGTGGTTTGGGAAAGAAAACAAAAATCACCCTGCAAAGTAGGCAAGAGGACTGGCGGGCGGGCGGGCGGGCGGCGTGACAGGCAGGAAATATATACGAGTCGGGTATGATGGATGGGAGCAACTAGTCTGCGCTCAGGTTTTTCCCGGCGACGTTGTGGCTTGCTTAATGGAGGGAAATGTTTTTCGCCAAGGTGGCGGCGGCGATTCAAACATCATTTTGCCCACGTCATTTGTTTGAATTCCACCATGTCTTGGCGACTGAAGACCTCAACGATCCCTGTTGTGTCTCAGATGTTTTGTTTATGTCTGCCATCTGAGCCAGTCTGACCCAATTTCTTTCACTTGCCGTCGCCAAATGTTGAAGTCAAACATCAATGAGTGCAGCGGCCATTTAGCTCATTCACTGCCAACCCAGTTAATCTCTTTGCCGTCTATAGCCGTCAATGGCACTGAATGAGTTGATCAATGACAGTCACGACGGGAGCTGCACTTTACTTCTTGCGTGTGACGTCAATGCTACACTAGCAGTCTCTTAAATAGTACAGCAGTCCAGAAGCTTGGAGAGCCAACGAGTGTTAAATAGTAAAGACGTCGGGGAGCCCCCGAGCTGCTACATGCTATAGCGCTAACTTATATCTGAAGTGGCGTGAAAATGTTTCCTTTTTTTTTGCAACACTAAACGGCTGATTTGAATGTCAAGAGTAGAACTCAACAAATTGGAGCTGAGCGTTTGCAAGCACATTTTATTGGCATGGGTTCAAAGCCAGTGCGGGAGACGAGAATCGTGTCCCGAAATCCATGGACCTGACTCTCTGCTGTCTTTAGCGCACGATTGAATTTTTATGTTGTAAATAAAGACAGAATTGAAAAAGAACACCTTTTTTGTTTTGTTTTTTGGCATAATCTTCCTCTTCCAGACTGTTGCCCCCCCTCACCACCCACTCCCACCTCCCTTTTTGTCAGCGCTAATTCTTTGTTAGCGTAAGAATTTCAAAGAACATCTGCTAGCCGTTTAGGGAGAATTAGCGAGGCAACGGAAAACACTCGTTTAACCGGGTGCTCTTGTTTTCCAAGATTAAGGAAAACGTCTCCCCAAAGCCTTTTAACATTTTTACGCCCCGACGTTGAGATAAGGAGCGGTCTGGCCCCCTCGTGGAGACTTTGCGGAGGCGTGTATTCGAGCTAGCGCCGCACACTTAGCGGGTTACGAAAGCGCACGCGAGGTTTGCGTTGACGCCGCTCGGCTTCACGGCACCGTCGTTGTTTATCTTGATGTCTGCTTTGTGACCCGTCAGCTCGTATTATTGTTGTTAGCACGCGTTTGCGAGCATTTACTCTCAAGCAGCGACATGGGAAAAAACATCCGATTAGCTTGAAAGCGCAATGCCACTTCCGAACCATCTTCCAAAAACCAACTTGGATGTCTGTCTGTCTGTCGCCACCGTGGCAAAATGACGTTGTCGTTTTGTGTTGTGTTGCGTTGAGGGGTTTTTACTTTCACATCAAGTTCAACTGTTAAGCAGATTATCAACAAAAAAAAACAAAAAGGTCAGCCATTTTAGAGAGACGAAATGCTAACTAATGCAAGCTAACTTTGCGCTAGCTAGAAGCTGGTAGGTTTTGAAATTCGGGGGAGATACAGCAGGCCATATGCGCTCTCCCTTATGATCATTTTGGGGTTATTTTTTAAACTTCAGTTGGTCGTTAAACAATCAGCGAATAGCCATCGAGGATTTTGAGTGCGAGTCCAAGTTCATGCCTTCAAATAGACGCTGCCAATGTCAACATGTACGTTGGCATCATTTGTTCACTCGTGTTAATTATGTATTTGAAAGCCATGTTTGTCCTTTGCGGCGCACGGCTGGGACCGGGACGTCCAATCTCCGAGCGGTTACGCACATGTGTGTGCTGTTAGCGTGTCATGTGGGACGCCACAATGAAATTTGACGTGAGCTCACATGTGTCGCCGCGAGTTTGCCGGGGGCCCCGCAGAGTGAGTGTGCGATACGGCGTGGCCGCTCTATTATTCATGCCCTAAGCCCCCAACCATTGGCATTGCTGGATTTGGACTGTGTGTGTGTGTGTGTGTGTGTGTGTGTGTGTGCGTGTGTGTGTCGGGAGGGCATTGAATTTGGATAATTAATGTAAGATGTCATGAGTGAATCTCTAGATGTCTAATTGATGTACGTGAGCGAGCTCGCGAGCGTCTTGAGACGGCACTTTAGTGGAACGCCGGCCGGCGTACGCGTGATCCTTTTCGCCGGTGACGAACTGGTTTCTTTTTTCTCGTCCTTCCTTTGCAATTTCTTTCCTCCTTTCTTGTTCTTTTCCCGGGCCCTTCCCCTTTGCTTGCTTCCCCCTCGTGTTAACTTTTTGTCTTTTGTTTACCTTTCCGTGACTACTCTGCTGCTGTCTTTGCTTCTTTTTTCCATTTTGACGCTTTTCTTTCCTCTCTTCTGTCCCTTCTGTGCCTTCCTTTTTCTTCTTCTTCCTTCCCTTCCATTTTCAGCAGTGTCCTTTACTTTCCCCGTCTGTCTTTCCTCTCCTTCGGATCGATCCTGTTTTTCCATTTTCCTTCCTCATTCCCTCTCCCATGTTTCCTTCCCTTTGTCTTTCTCATCACTTCTTCACTTCTATTCCTTTTCTTCCTTTCCTTCTGTTCTTTTGACTTCCTGCCTCTTTCTCCTTTAAAAAATAAATAAATAAAAATGTGCATGTCGTATGCTAACATGTTGCTAATTCCGTCCTAAAACCCGCTGTTACAAATACTGTATACACACACACACTTCAAAAATCGGCTGAAAACGAGTGGCGCATCGTCCTCGCGTGTGTGTGTTCAAGGTTAAACGTGCGCGCGTGTGTGCGTACCTCCAGACGAGCGCGTCATTGCTATCGGGACCCCCGAGCGACGATAAGCCTGTTGCCACGCAGGGATTGTTCTGCTCTCAACCCGAGTACAAAGTCTCACCTGCAGCGAGACACGCGCGCACGCGCACAGATGCGGCGACAGAGATCTTTTTCAAGTAAAATTTCATCCTCGCTCTGCTCATACGTGACGAGAGGCTGTCGAAATCTCCGCAGGGCCGGCTGGCTGGCTCGCAGTGTGTCTTTTGTGTTTCGTGTCTTTTTATTCGTGCACGTGTGTGCGCATTCTACGAGGAAGGTTTGATGCGTGGATGGATGCACTTTTGCCTCCCCGCCGTGTCGCCTCTCCTTCAGCAGGTGTTTCGAAATGCAACCATGGGAGCTGAAAAAAAACAATCCAAGAAAAAACAATCCAAAGAAAAAGCCAAAAGTCAGTTGATCCGCTTGGCTCAAACATGCTTTGAGAAGGTGAAGTCAAGAAAGCAGATGAGAAGGTGATCAAAGTCAGGTGTGGGAAAAGAAAAGAAAAAAAACCTAGAAGAAAAAAAGTGCAGCGTCAGCTTTTTCCCCATCCAAATTTGGGCAGCATTGGGGTCGGCCAAAAGTTTCGGGCCAGCGTTTGATCACTTGCCTCGCTGCGAGTGACTTTACCCGTTCCCAAAGGAAGCTAAGTGGCCATCTTGCCTCACCCCCACCCTCCCCCTTCCTCTTGTCTTCTCTCGAGCTCTTATCTTGTACTTAGTGATTACACCGTTGAGAATGACATCGGCGCCGCTTTCTCCCGCAATTAAATATATGAAGCTGAAAGGCGGAGAGGGTAAAAGGAAAAAAAAAATGCTGACTATCTCCTCTTCCTCCGTTTTTTTCCCCCCGCGCTCTCCCCGAAGGATGAGAAGTCGACGTTCTTCCAGTTTGGCGCCGCCCTGCAGCAGGAGGCCCTCCTCATGCTGGCCATCATGGAGGAGTACGACTGGCACGTCTTCTCCATCGTCACCTCCAAGTTCCCCGGCTACCAGGACTTCATCACCACCCTCAGGGTCACCGTCGACCACAGGTCAGCTCCTCACCGGCCTCCTCGCGCCGGCCAAGGAGGCGGAGCCTATCATTCTTTGCTTCTTTCAGCTTTGTGCGCTGGGACCTCCAGAGCGTGGTGACTCTGGACGCGGTGGACGGAGACCCCAACTCCAAGTCTCACATCGCCCTGAAGAGGATCCAGAGTCCCGTCATCCTGCTGTACTGCTCAAAGGATGAGGCCGTGTAAGACGCCTTTGACCGGCACCGCCGCCGAGTTGACGTGAAACTCGATCGTCCTGATTCTGACCCCTCCCGACAGCTACATCCTGGAGGAGGCGCGCTCGTTGGGCCTGATCGGAGCCGGCTACATCTGGATCGTGTCCAGTCTCACCACGGGAAACCCAGACTTTACCCCCGAGGTACTCCCTTTGCCGGGTTTGGTCACGCGGACATTTTTCCGTGGCTAGCACAGGGCGATAGAGCGCAAAATGGTGGATGAAAACGAATGAATTCATCAGCTCCGGTTTTCTCCACCGACCGTAATGATAATCAGAATAGCACATTTGGACACGCGAAGCATAGTGCAGAGAATATTTTGAAGAAATCCAAATGCTAGTGTGTGAAAAAATGGAAGCGTTGAGTCAAAGATAAGAAGCGGACACATTGACATGTCCCGTCAGGTGTCAATTCTGGACAGTCACACAAAAACCAAAACAAAAAAACGTGTAAACAGCCGCTCCTTACTTTTGAGTCTGGCCCAAAAAAAAAAAGCCAGCTAAAATGCAAACGGCTGAGCTGCGCACATTCAGCACTTTGATGAATGTCGTTTTTCTGGCAAAGCAGGGTGATCGATACCAGCTTGATGCCGTCGCTTAGCCTCACTTAGCATAGCGACGGCAAGGACAACGCTAATTGGCATGATTTTCATCCCAATGAAGAAGAAAAGAAACGCTGACGGTCCCTTTCAAATGCTGTCCGCCGCCCGATAGGCCTTTCCCCTGGGCATGATCTCGGTGTCCTACGACGACTGGGAGTACCCGCTGGAGACGCGGGTGCGCGACGGCGTGGGCATCATCTCGTGGGCGGCCACCGCCATGCTGCGAGAGAAGAACGAGCTGCCCGAAGCGCAGGGCAGCTGTCACAGCACGCCGGCGGAGCGCAGCCCGGGCAAGCTGCCGCCCAGCGCCCTGCGCAGGTGCGTTTCCGCAGAGAGCCGCCTCGACGGGCATCTCCACCGGGTCAACTCGCTCATGCTTAGCTGGATTGTCGCTAAAGTTGACGTCGGTACGCTTGAGATGAATTTCATTCATGTAGTGAAGTAGCAAAGACGTTTTAGCGGGGCTGCTGAAAAATAGAAAGCCAAATAGGAATGGCGGCGCTCACAAGATGGCTGCCATGTTCAACAAATGACAAACATTTAGTTTTCTGTCCTAAGAATAACTCAAGGGTTGATAGCAAGCATAGTGTGGCAGCATTTCTCCGCCATGAACAACGTTGTGTCATTTTTACCGCCTCGTTGCCGGCACCGCATAAACGGGCTGCTGAAGAAAGTCGACATGAAAGAAACAAGGTGGCGCTCCGTGTGGCGTGCGTGCGTGCGCGCGTGTGCGCTATCTTCGCATGACTGGACGCGTCGTCGGGATTAAAGCGGCTTTGTTCTCCTTGTTGCTTGGCTCCGTGGGTGGCGCACACAAGCCGGAGGAATAAAAAAAATGTGTGTGTGCGTGTTTTCCGTGATGAGCTTACAGCAAGATGATGTCGCTTGCGTACTTGTCTTGCAAAGGTGGGCAGGGACGTTTCCACCGCTCGGCGGCAGCCGGCAGGAAACGCAATGGAGATCCCGCCTAAACGAGATGCGAACTCCAAACTGTAATTGGCACCCAAAAAAAAGAATCGCCGATTTGGACGGGTTACGCTACGTCTTGAAGCCACGTTATTGATTTGACTCTTTGTCGGCAGCCGCCATCAGGCCCGACTGTCAGGCTCGCTAAACAGGCTGCAAGGAAACCTGATGACAATATTTGGACGGGTTAGCACACCCGCAGCCCGTTTTGGCAACAAGGCACGGATACGCCTTGTTCCTTCCACGCCGGCTTTCTTGGGCAGCCCATTTAGGCAGCGTGAATCTTCTTCAGATCAAATCTAGTGACTCGATGCCACAAGGTCATATTGCCACCTGCCGATTTATGAGTGGCTGGCTTGGGACTGGATGGTCCCGCCTGCCACCCGCCGCCGCCTCCCCTATTAGCATCTGCTAGCAAATCTATCAAGGCGCATTTCAATATCGCCGCCGCTGACAGCTTGATCTGAAATTACTCCTTGAACGCTCCCTTCTCCGTCGCCACCACATCATTCATCTTGCTAACTTATTACGTTGAATTTGCATATTTGTCACAACAACTGAATGACTATTATCCGGAAACAGCTTTTTTTTTTTTTTCTTTGGGTCGAGCGCTTTTTTTTTTTTTTTTGCCATTTAATGGAGCCGCTGGAGAGTACGAAATGCCAAAGTTGAAGCACTTTTGTTTTATCCCACCAGAAAGATGTTCCCTAAAATGGCCCATTTGACTTGGACTATTTATACTTCGGGTGGGGGGGGGCGGGGAGTGCAACACAAATACTTTAAAAGGAGAGTACACCATACAAACACAGCGGGAGGGAGTGAACAATGCCTGAACGGGCTGCCGAGTGAGTGCGTGCGTGCGCGCGCGTGTGGCTCGTAGAGTAAGACCGAGCGAGGCTGCGACTCAGCAAAATTCTGAAATTGCCAGTTTTTTACTTCCGATTATTTCCAGCAGCCCGTTTAGGCGGCGCCGGTCACTCGGAACTACTGCCAGAGTCAATTGTGATGCGGTGAATTGAGGCTCATCCAGTTTCCCGCTGCCTGCCATACGTCAAGCCGCTAACAAATTTGCTACCCTTAATTTGAGTTTGATCGGCGGCCCGCCACATGTCGGCTCCCCGCAGACACATGATGCACGTGTGGAACGACGGCCGGGATTTGTCCTTCACGCCCGACGGCTACCAGGCCAACCCTAAGCTGGTGGTCATTGTCCTGAACAGCGAGAGGACGTGGGAGAAGGTACAAAGCGGACAAAGTTAGATTATCTCCGCTGTTGATCTCAAAGGTTGTTGTTTTTTTGTTTTTTTTTTTCCAGATGGGTCGCTGGGAGAACGGCACGCTGTCGCTGATGTTCCCCGTGTGGCCGCGCTACAACTCGCACGGCGACGAGGACGCCGACGAGAACCACCTGTCCATCGTCACGCTGGAGGAGAAGCCCTTTGTCATCGTGGACAACGTGGACATCCTCACCGGGACGTGCATGAGGAACTCGGTGCCCTGCCGCAAACACGTCAAAGAGTAAGGACAGACACAAGTGCTTTTGTTTTTTTTTTGCCAAAATCTTCTCCCTGCTTGATGACGACCTGCTTCCCGATTATTTTGCCGTTAGCACGTTGCGGTAGGTTAACCATTTATTTTTGCTAGGCTAACAATTAGCGGTGTATAGATGAGTTAGTGACAATTTGTAATGTCTCTTTTGAATCTGTGGGCATACCGTGGTGGTCCTCCGACGAGCGTTCCAACTTGACTGATATTGTTTGCGCTTGTGCGCCGCAGCTTTCCCGGCGACTTTGAAATTGACGCCACTTCAGCGTGCAAAGTGGGTCAAGGATGCTAACGAGACGTTTGGCTATTTCTTGCGCAAACTTGTGAATAAATCAAGGGCCGCTTTCTTTTCTCACGGGGCACTTCCCCAACTTTGCAGGCGTCCCATTTGGCACACTGCCACTTTTACCGCCTTCGGAAATTCTCCTGGCGACACGGCTTCCTGTTAGCCACCTCTTTGTCTGTATTTTGTTGGTATTTACATAAAAGTGTAAATAAAAACAATTCCTTTCAAAATAAATATATAGAGATAAATATAAATAAATGAATTCCGGCTCCACCGCGTCGTGTTTGTCGGCAGGAGGCGTAACCCACCCCGGATGCCTTTGACGTGCAGCCATTGCGTGGCCGTTGCGGCACAACTTTGCGAAAGGTGACGGAGTCATTCGCACGAGACAAAACTGTCACATCAAATGCGTCCGAAGCGATTTGAACGTGCATCGCACGATGTCTGAGCGAGGCTCAGGTGCGCACGTTGTGTGTACATTATCCCGGCCCAGCTGAGGCTTCCATGTCCTTATGCCATTATGTACACACACACACGCACACACACACACACACTCCCTAGGGTAGATGCGCATCTGTCCATGATGTTGACGTGTGTGTGTGCGTGTGCGCAGCAACAGCACGTCGGGGGGCTCGTACATCAAGCAGTGCTGTAAGGGCTTCTGCATCGACATCCTCAAGAAGATCGCCCGCAATGTCAAGTTCACCTACGACCTCTACCTGGTCACCAACGGCAAGCACGGCAAGAAAATCAACAACGTGTGGAACGGCATGGTGGGAGAGGTATGAGCTAACACCGGCCAATAAAAATCATTTCATATTTCACCGCGTCCAACTCGATCCGAATTGGCGCCGGACGCTTTGGGAACAGCGTCCCGATCTCGGATAAGTCCGGACGCTACTTCCCTCTCGAGCGCGAGCCTCACCCGAGCGCACGGAGAAAGTAATAGAACAACACAGCGCCGGAGGAGATGGCGCCCGTCCGTCGTGTGTCACGATACGTTGGCTCGGCGGCAAAGATGACAACTGCCATTTCTTCTCGTGGCTCTGAAAATGCCCTGAAACGCTGGCTGACATTCATGCTGATGTTTCACTTTCCTCTACTGGGCAGAGAGAGCAAGAGAGAGCGAGCGCTCCTTTCCTTTAGCGCATAGGTGTCAAACTCGTGGCCCGGGGGCCAAATCCGGCCTAATTTTTTAAAATGTCTGTCTTAATTTTTTATCCTTTCCAATAAATAACTGAAGAAGATATTTAATATAAAATACAGCCCTCTGAGGGATGTCGCAACGACAAAGTGGCCCGCGGTAAAAATGAGTTTGACACCCCTGCTTTAGCAGGTGTTAGCGTGCCGTGCTAACCCCCCCTCGGTTAAGGTCGTTGACTGACACATCCAGTCGCTTATCTCGATGGGGCAGGATGTGTCAGGTGACAAATTGCTAGGTTGCAACATTTGCTATTTGATGCTCAACGCAACTCCACGTGTGTCCACCAGGTGGTGTACAAGAAAGCCGCCATGGCCGTCGGCTCTCTGACCATCAACGAGGAGAGGTCGGAGGTCATCGATTTCTCGGTGCCCTTCGTGGAGACGGGCATCAGCGTCATGGTGTCGCGCAGCAACGGCACCGTCTCGCCGTCGGCCTTCCTCGGTAAGTTCCGTCTTGGAAGCGAGTTAGCATTTAGCGCCAGATCCGATCCGCTTGGCCGACGGGGAGGAAAGTGAGGAGAAAAGGGAGCGGGAAAGAGGTTTTCGTCGACTCCTTTTTCCCCTTCCTCCGCTTTTTTTCCTATTTGGACGATGGTTTAGCTTTGTTGCTAACGAGCGTCGACAGCGGCTTCCGTTTCTGCGCGCAATCTCTTTGGCTCTGCTCACGTCCACTTTGTTGTGGCTTTGATCCCCCTTCTCGTCCTCGTCGGCCGGAGTAATAAGAAAAATGCAAATTCCTCCAAAGCGCTGTGCCAAAGCCCTCCTCCAAGCAACTCTTCCTCCTCTTCTTGGCTTAGAGCCCTTCAGCGCATCAGTTTGGGTGATGATGTTTGTGATGCTGCTCATCGTCACGGCCATCGCTGTCTTCCTTTTCGAGTTTGTCTCTCCACTGGGCTTCAATCGCAACTTGGCCCAAGGCAAAGGTGCATACGCACACACACACACAAATCAAAACAGCCGAGGCATCTAAGCATCCTTCCCGGCTCCCCCAGCAGCGGCGCTATTATTACACAGATTTTTTTTATTATTTTTTTATGGGCGAGTGTATTGAATGAACACTTGAAAAAACTAGTTGACTGTTGGAAGAATGTTACAATATTTAGGAATAATGATTAAAAATTGTTTATTCTTTATATGTCTTAAAATCATTTGATGTTATCTATTTTTAGACCTAATTGCATGTGAATTGATCATCATAATTACACGTCTGTAGTTCCTGGCCGGCCACAAGAGGGCATCGCATGCTGGTATCAACCGTTGTTCGATCCTTTTAATTATTGGAGTCAATATGTTCACATTGTTGGTAGTTTCCCCTCCCAAAAATGATCATTTCATACATAAAATTAATCATTATAAATACTGTACATTTTGAAATTGTAACCAATTATTAGACTTACCTTTGGGAGATTTGACCAATTTCCCTATATTCATATTTTAATCATTTAAATAGATTTTGCATGAAATCTCATTTGAATGATACAAATTGTAATTTGATCATTTGGTCATTGGCAACATTCTCGATCATCTGCAAAAAACACCCACGATAACATGTACCCTAACACCGCCCCCCCAGACCCCCACGGCCCGTCGTTCACCATCGGCAAGGCCATCTGGCTGCTGTGGGGTCTGGTCTTCAACAACTCGGTGCCTGTGCAGAACCCCAAAGGCACCACCAGCAAGTTCATCGTGTCCGTGTGGGCTTTCTTCGCCGTCATCTTCTTGGCCTCCTACACAGCCAACCTGGCCGCCTTCATGATCCAGGAGGAGTTTGTAGACCAAGTCACCGGCCTCTCTGACAAAAAGGTAGGGAGGAGCATTGCATTGCTCGGATTTGTGAATTTATTTATTATTCTACTATATAATATTTATATTATGTATTTTTATTTATTTGATACATTATATATTTATTATATTTATTGTTAATTATGTATTTGTTTTTTTCAGTTCCAGCTATTTGAGTCTTTGACAACTTATGCATGGGAAAAAAAAAAGTTGTATTGTAACCTTAATTGGATTGAAGAAAAGATCCAGTCTTTGTCCGCGACCCCTCACCCGGCCGGCCGGCCGCTCTTGTCTGGTACTCGTCCAGTTTCAGAGCCCCTACTCGTATTCGCCGCCCTTCCGCTTCGGCACGGTTCCCAACGGCAGCACGGAGCGCAACATCCGCAAGAACTACCCGGACATGCACCAGTACATGACCAAGTACCACCAGACGGGAGTGCAGGATGCCCTGGTCAGCCTCAAGACCGGGTAAGCCGCACCTCTTTTCAAGTTGCCAACTTGATGCGCTTGCTGGTTTGAAGGGTTCTCCCCAAAAACAAATGTTTTTTTCTCTTTGACCATGTGTTTGGCAGCAAGCTGGACGCGTTCATCTACGACGCGGCCGTGCTCAACTACATGGCGGGCCGAGACGACGGCTGCAAGCTGGTGACCATCGGCAGCGGCTACATCTTCGCCACCACCGGCTACGGCATCGCCCTGCAGAAGGGCTCCTACTGGAAGAGACTGGTGGACCTGGCCATCCTCGGCATCATCGGCGACGGTGCCTATTTCAAATCATCTCTCCCGCTCCCGTTTTTCCTCTTTGGCGCCTTCTTCCGCTCATTTCATTATTCACGTTCACGCTGCATCTTTGAACCGCCGGGCTTGCTTTGTTTTTTGTTTTTTTTATTATTTTTTTTTTTAAATCTCTTACCTGCCACAGTTTTTTCCTCAAATCTGCTGAATTAATTCTTTTTTTATTTCTTCTCTGACACTGTTTTTTCCTGAAATCTTTTTTTTTTCGTCACTTTTTATTAAGTTTTTCATTTTGACCTTTTTTTACTCCCTGTGAATTCCATTTATTTATTATTTATTATCTTCCTTTCTATTTATTTATTTATTTATTTATTTATTTATTTTGCCCCTTTTTCACTCCGTGAATTTCTTTTATCTGCTGAATTCATTATTTATTTATTTTTCTATGGCTTCCCTGCCACTGTCACTTTTTATAAAAAAAATTTCTTTGACCTTTTTTTTTTTTACTCCCTGTAAATTCCTTTTATCTGCTGAATTCCTTTTGGACCTCCCTTCTTCTTGTCTCTCCTCAACGCCCTCTCCCCCCTCCCCTCATTTTCAAATTCCCTCTCTCCTCTCCACCTCCGTTTTCTATTGACTTCTCCTCTTCTCTCAATCTGTCTTTTGGGGCGACTCAGGCGAAATGGAGGAGCTGGAGGCGCAGTGGCTGACGGGCATCTGCCACAACGAGAAGAACGAGGTGATGTCCAGCCAGCTGGACGTTGACAACATGGCGGGCGTCTTCTACATGCTGGCCACGGCCATGGGCCTGTCCATCCTCACCTTTGTCTCGGAGCATCTCTTCTACTGGCGTCTGCGTTACTGCTTCACCGGCGTCTGCTCGGGACGCCCCGGCCTGCTCTTCACCATCAGCAGGGTGAGCGAGGGACCAAATTCAAACGTGTTCCCGGCTTTCAAACGGAGCGCTCACGGTTTCAAAGTAGGCCTTCAAATTGCCATTTCAAAGTAGGACATGTACTACTTGTTTTTCTCTTTTTTTTTTTTTTTCTTCTCAAAGAAATGGGTGCAGTCGCTCACACGCATGAATGACCGAGTCGAGAGTGTTCAATATTCAAGTGTTGTGCGCGTGCGTGAAGGTTAAGTGTCTGGTGGAGGAACATCTTGCACTCCAAAGCGTCATGCGCTGACATCATCGCCTCAATTAAACCCTGAGAGAGTCCCAAAAAAGTCTGTCCTGTTTTTTTTGTTTTTTTTTTTTACTGTCTGCCTCCCCCCCACCCTCCTCCTCCTCTACTCTCACCCCTCCCCTCTCCGTCCTCCAAGGGCATCTGGAGCTGCATCCACGGCGTTCACATCGACATGAAGAAAAAGGCACCCGAGCTCGACTTCAGCCCTCAGGCCAACATGCTGCACCTGCTCAAGTCGGCCAAGTCCATCGCCATGTCGTCGCCTAAGCGCAACACGGTGCTGCTGCAGCCCAGCATCCTCGACGTCATGACCGGAAAAGGTCTCGGCCGGGGGTTCCCAGTCTGGGTTTGGGTTTCTGACTGACGTTTCCTTTCAAGGGCTTTCCGGGTCGGGGCCTTCGAGGTGGTCTCCGCACGCATCCGTACTCACCTCCTCTCCTCGTTTCCTAGGTAACTCGCTGCACGGCCTCGCTCCAAAGGGCCCCGGTCTCTATAGCAACGCCAGTGGTCCTCAGGCCTTCCTGTCGCTGTCGGGGCGCCACAAGAACCTACTGAACAACGCGGCGCCCTTCCCGGCCCAGCAGAAGGCGCCGGCCCATCAGGCCAGCCCCACAAACAAGCCGCAGCTGTCCGTCACCAACGACGACAACGGCACGACCCGCCCGGGAGCAGCGCCGCCATCTAAGCCCCGCGCCCTTTGGAAGAAAAGCGTCGAGACTCTGAAGACGCAGCCCGGCGGGGCGGCTCCGGGCGGCGGCGGCCCCGCGCCGACGCCAGCCGTGCCCCCGGCCATGAAGAGCCAGCGCTATCTCCCCGAAGAGCCGCCGCCTCCTCCCCGCTCGGACATCTCCGAGTGCTCCAGTCGCCCGACGTCCCACAAAGACTCCGACTCGGTCGCGGCGAGGGGCACTTTCAAATCTGTTAACCAGTTGAGGAAGCGGGCAGGCGGCGGCGGCGGCAGCGCATCCAAAATCTTCTCCATCGACTCAGACCAGGCCAGCCTGCAGTCGGCGCCGCCCTACCAGCGCGACAGTCAAGGGGGCAGCGACGAGCAACCGTACCCGCCCGACGGCACGTACTCGCACAAGGGGGACGCGCCGGTCCTGCAGTTGAGCGCCACCTTGCTGCACCACAGCCACAGCGCCGAGGCCGACCTGCACTCCATGAAGGACAAGAAGTACAGCACCTACACGCACAGCAGGTGCAAAGCACGAAAGACGCGCATCAAAATCACTCGCTCAGAAATCTCACCGCCAGTGAGTGAGTGAGTGAGTGAGTGAGTGAGTGAGTGAGTGAGTGAGTGAGTGAGTGAGTGAGTGAGTGAGTGAGTGAGTGAGTGAGTGAGTGAGTGAGTGAGCGAGTATATAAAGTCTGAACTCACAAACGATAGCCAGCGTCCAGCTCGGGTTTCCTCTAAGCGCCGCCCCCTTGTCTCGGGGTTAGCGCCTTCTCTTTGGCCGTCCTTCTTCTCTCTCTCTCTCTTTCTCTCGGAGTAAATATCTTTTCCCGGAGCTCCATTTAACCCGGCGACTCGTACATTCTCCGTCTGCGGCTTTGCCGCTTCCTGTTCCAAACGATTGTATTTCCTTCTCCCAGCAGCGCAAAAGACAAGTCGAGCGGATCCTTCGAGGCCCCCGGGTCGGCGGTGGGCTCTCAGGGCGTGCGTCCGGGCCACTGCCGCTCCTGCCTGACCAAACTGAGCGGCTACTCGGGTCTGTACACGGTGCGCCCTCCGCAGGCCCGCTGCGACGCCTGCGCCCACCTGGGCAACCTGTACGACATCCGCGAGGACCACCTGAACTACTCCAACGCTCCTGATATGTTTGCCCACTACCTGCCCCAGAGCCAGCTGGGGATGGTGGGCGAGGGCGACGACCTGGTCAGCCACTTTGAGCCGGCGGCGGCGCCCTGCTCGCCGTCCGCCTTGACGGCCGCCTCCTCGCCCGTGGCGCAGCATTTGCAGCTGAGTCGCCAGCACTCGTACGAGAACGTGCTTCCGGACGGCGCGGCTCAATCGCGGGGGCTGGGCCTACGGGACCGGGAGATGACCCTGGACGAGGGCGCCTACGCCAACGTGCTTACCATGCGCTCCGACCGCCCCTTCAGCGGCCGCAGTCCGCCCTCGCCGTCTCCCTCGCACCACCGCGGCTCGGACGTGCCCCTGCCCCTGCCCCGTCGTTCCAAGAGCCTCTTCCCCGACCGGCCCTCGCAGAACCCCTTCCTCCAGTTGGGCACGGCGCAGCGAGAGTCGGCCGGCCACGCGCACGCCGCCGGCCAGACGGCCGGCCGAGCGCTCTACAAGCAGCAGCGCCCGCCGTTCTCGCTCACTCTGGGCAACCACGGAGGCCACCACACCAATCACCATATGGACCCTCAGATGTTTTACCCCCAACAAGAGCCCCCAGTGGTGGCCTACATGGTGCCGCCCGCCGCCGCTCAGCCCATGAGCTACGTGACGGCGCCGCGAGCTTCCAGTGCCGGCGGCAACCGGCCCCGCCTGTACCGACGCATGCCCAGTATTGAGTCTGACGTGTGAGACTCGCCGCTTCCTGTAACTCACACACACACAGACACACACACACAGGATTTCTGGAACATCGCCCCCCCCCCCCCCCCCCCCCCCCCCCCTGCCCTCCTCACCAGCCTTCCAAGGGGACAAACCAACCCTCCAGCACTCCCACAGTAATTGAACCTACACAGTAGGGGGCTGCTGTGTGTTCCAGGGTCTCGCCGCCCCAACACACACACACACACACACTGGGAAAGACTGTTTGATAATGTTGATGTCAGCCAATTGAACATTCCAAACCAAATCAATAATTTTATGGGTGAAAAAAAAATGCTCTCAGGATGAGGCGTGGGTCCGAGAGGACTCGACATGGACACACACACATACAGTTACACACACACACACGCAAATATATATATATATATAGCATTTAGCGTTCTAGCTTCCTCTCTTAGCTCCTAGCCTTCAGGTCACACACTTGCATGCTTCCTTGACAACCCTGTGTAACACTCACACACACACACACACACGTATGCAGGGTCATATATGGGCACACACACACACGCAAGTGCACGCAGAGTGTGTGTATGTGTGTGTGTTTAGGTGTTGTTGCGGTGAGCTAGCCTAGCCTTTGTGCTCTTTGTACATTTTCTAACCTGCCACCAAACACAAACCAAAAACAAATACTTTTTGATACTCACACAGTTGGCTTGGTTTTTGTTTTTTTTCTTGTCTTTTTGGCTGTGGCGGCAAGTATAAGCTCACCGGTAGAGTATTAGAATACATATTCCTTTTTCGCGGCTTCATTCGTACACGTGCGTGCGAGTGTGCCTCGGCCTGATAGTGCTATAAGATTAGCCGTGGTTTCAAAAGTTGCTGTTTTGCCAAATCTTTTTTTTAATTATTTATTTTTACTTGAGTCTCTATGGAAGGTCTCGGAAGATGAACCCACACATACATCTGAGAGAAAAATATAGAAATAAATAACACTGTGTCAGAGACCAGCATCACGTGGGTGGTTCACACACACACACACCACACACAAGCTGTGTCCCAATTGGGGGTCTAACTGTCTGAACTACATTGTCCAATGAGGTCATGTAAAATCAAATAAAAAAAACAAGTAGAGAGAATGAAAACAATAACATGTACTTTCTGCCTTCAAATGTGTCCTTGAGAGGCTGCCATTGACTTCAGATCTTCAACTGCAGCCTGTGAAGGATGTACTTCAAGGTGTCTGTGATTTGGGAAAGGAAAGTTTGAGTGGTGTTATGATGTCATCACCTTCAAATATGTCCTTCAGAGGTTGCAGTTGAACTCGGTCAGCCCGCTCGTGGTGTCATGGGTCTTCAAATGTGCTCACCTAAAGATGGATTTGAAGGAGCCTTTCTTTAATCTGCCATGAGATGTGTGTGCTGATATGATGTCATTGGCCTTCAAATGCAGCCTTTATTACTTTGAAAAGGTGGAAGCTTTGGAAGGCTGCATTTGAAGGAATCTTAGATTAGGGGCAACCTTCATTCGCGGCCTTCGTTTTGGGCAACCTTCTCATGGCATCCTCTGCCTCCAAAAATGTTGCCCCTCAATAGGGACACAGCCACGCCACTAGAACTGCTGACAATAGACTTTTTGAGGGTGGAAAAAGGAAGAGTTTGATGTCAAAAGCATATCTATTTTCCCTATTTCAACCCCCCCACACACATACAAACACACACACTGTTGTGCACAATCTCATGTCGTGGCCGCACACACTCAAAATGGCCTCGAGTGAGTAATATGCACAATATCAGGTTGCAATATTATTACGTTTATGTACAGATCTTTTTTTTTTTTTTTTTTATTGATGGGGATGGTGCGGATGCTTCATTTCAATGACAACTTTCTATTCTTACGACGATAAACTGGCATGTTTTCCGATTCTCATGTGAGCGTTTTTGTATTTTTTATTTTTTTTTTCCTTGCTGCGATATCAGTGGTAGTTGGGGAATCGATGAGGAGTGCGCGGTTCCGAGCCCGCCCACTCGCTTCTCTTTCACTACAAGTCTGTGCTGTTTCACCTCCGTGTGCGTGTGTGTGTGTGTTTGTGTTTGCGCGTGCGCGGTGTACACTAAGCAGGCATTTATATAAGACAATGGATGAAGTTTGTGTGTGTGCGCGTGCGTGCGTGCGTGTGTGCGCATACTTTCCTCTTCCGTTCTTCCCTTCATCCCACTCGTAACATTTGACCCACTCATGTAACACAACACAACACGCACACACCGTGCGCTTTGTGTGCGTGTGTGTTGTACCATCACTTGAGAATTTTCACACTTTTTTTCCAACTTGCATGACTGTGCTTGTGTTTCTGGTGGTTTCTTTTTTTTTTTCTTTTTTTTGTAATCATTTATTTTTGGACCAGAGCGCGCGCACACACCGACACACACCGACACGCACACACATTCTATGCTGATGTCGTGTGTGCGTGTGTTTGTGTGCTGTTACTCTCACTTGTGTCTAAGTTCAGGGGTTTCTAAGCTACTGCTTGTGTTGTACATAAGACTTGTCACTCGGTACCTCTGTACAATGTGTAAATAAGTAAAGGTTACATTTTTCTTCGTCTTGGTCTCTTTCATTGGTTGTCAGCTCCACGGCGGCGCGCAACTTTGCCCTCCGTCGCAAGAGCAAAAGCCGGACGTCAACCGGAAGTCAACTTGGAACGACGCCGGAAGCCATGCGGTGAAGACATCTCGAAAAGGAAACACCAGGAGCTAAAGTAGGACGCGTGAAGGGAACCCCGCCGTGGAGTATAATTAGAAGAAGATAGAAAAAAAGACACACGGGAGCCAAAGTCTGCATCCATAACTAGGAGAGACACTTTTAGGAAACCTTGAAAGAAAAGTTTAGCAGACATCTTGGGAACTAAGACGTGACGAAGAAGCGCGGCTGAAAATAACCTGGAAGCAACACCTGGGAAAACAAGTACAGTACATCTAGGGTGACTCAGAGGAATATTTGGGGGAATCTGCCTTACCACTTTTTAGCGCACTGGCCTTGCAAAACGCGCGCGCGCGCACTGACATCACGAGTTGGTGTGTGTGTGTGTGTCATTTTGGATGTTATTCTCTAGGTTGAAGTGAGACACAATTACATGAGAGAGAGAGAAAGAGTCGAACTTGCTCAACATCTGCATGTGTGTGTACGCGTGCACGTGTCTCCATTTGTGGACAGTAGGAGGTGAAATGCGTGCTGACGCGTTCTCCATCTGCTGCAATTACACAAGACAAGGTGTAACACACACACACGCACACACGATGAAGACCATACATGAGGAGCATTGACTTCCTGTATGATGGTGGTGGTCGGTGAGGGCAACTTTGGCAGGGCAGCTGCAGGCTGTTGGCACGTCCCCACAGTGCAAACATGCTCATTAAGAAGCAGCCGGCCTACACACTTAACACACGCGTGTGTGTTGCCATGGAGGGAGGGAGGGAGGGAGCGCAGCGTGTCAGCCTACACGCCAAACAAAGCCATGAAAATTTATAAGCGCCAACGCCAACTCACTCTCGCGCGCGCACACACATACGTGCACATAGACCAGAGAGGAGGAGGAGTGGCGTGAAGAGGAAGAAAAGTTGTCTATTTTTATGCAACCATTCTTAGGACTCCGGCACTCGGTGTATCGAATGAGCGTGTATTTATCAAATGTGTGCGTTTACCAAATGATCGAGTGTTTGCGCATGCATGTGCGTCATCTATGTGTCCATTCATGTGAGACTGTCTGCATGCGCATCTTGCACGTCCGTATGAAATGTGTGTGCGCATCAAAAGGATGCGCGCGCATGTGTACGTGCTAATCAGGTTTGGATCGGCTGGTTTTTGGCGTGAAATCCGATCGATACACACTCACTTGAATCCAAGCTCATGCAAAGATCTCGCCGCAAACGAGTGCGGCTTCCGTCGCGATGCTCCGCTACGTGTCACGTGCGCTCGCTCTCTTGCTTCTGACTTTCTTTTCTTTTTTCTTTTTTTTGCGCTCACAAATTGATGAATCGCTCCTGTTTGACTCGCAGTGATGGAACGCGCCGCCGGCGAATCGACCCGCAGGGGAACAAAATCTCGATGAAAAATGAGCCGCCTGCGCGCAAACAAACCAAAACGGCGGAGCGCACCTTTTTGACTTAACACTTCCTCTCCACTCTGAATTCCACGTGGCCAGCAAGATTGCACCTTGCCGCCAAAATGGCTTACTGGCTGCGTTATTGAGTCATATTTGTTCACAACACCTCTTTTATGATTTCCAAGCATTTCCAACGATTTTCACTGTGGTTATTGAGATATTCTTTGTTTCTTCACATATCCATCATTAAATTTTCATACCCATGACGTTTTAACAGCATGAAGAAAAGGGTCCCCAAGAGAAGCTAAATATAAACGGAGGCCAGACACACACACACTCATACACACTCTCAATCCAGCTAACTATGTCAATATGGATTTAATTCTAAGTTTGTAAAAGGTGTTTTTAGCTGCTTGGCAAGCTAGGAAAAAGCTTTTCCCGTCCAGATCGAACACAAGACGTTTGATGGACGGACGCTCGCTGGCTCGCTCGGGGCGAAGGCGGCCTCCCCGCCAGCGAGTATCGTAAATCTGCGGCGCGACGTCACACCTGATGGATCGGTCACCGCCGCGGAATGTGAATCATCTTCCTGCGTGGGGAAGGAGAGGGGGGGGGGGGGGGTCGATAGACTAGTGACGTGAGGGCCGAGACTCAAGAGACGTAAGAATGTGCGGGCTAGGGTTAGTGTTGGGCAAAAAAAAAAACGTGGCCGATGACTCATTAGGTCTCGGTTTGTGCTCATGACGTCATTGGTAGGTAGCTCACCCCAGTGTTGGTGGTGGATCGGACACGCTTTCAAAAAAAATGAGAAAGCAGGAAGGAGACGGATTCCTTCTTTGTCAGCACTTTACTTTGTTTATGTGTGTGATCCCCAAAAAAAAAAAAAAAAAAAACTTGACACCGTGAGTTCGATTCCCGCATATGAACGTGTGTTTGACACGCACACACACACAAAAAAATGGACACTTCCGCATTCCCCGTTACCTGGCCCAACTAACCAATCAGGAGCTAGCAGTTTATTCAGACGCAAGTGAATGAGTAAACGTAACTAATTTGACTTAAATAATAAATTTGACATACGTGTAGATATAGATTTGAACCAATCAACTTCATTTTCATACATTTCTAGTAGGATGTTTCCGTATGCTGAAGGCTGTAAAGCGTCGGCATTTTATTTCGACTTTATCGATTTGCTTAGTGGGATGGACGTGTGTTTGTCTCGAAGACAGAAAAAAGCTCCACCGTCGGTCAAGACGACTTTTTCTCAGCCTTGTAATCACCGCTAGTGTTGCGCTGGCAAGAAGGAAGCGCAGCGTAAATCTCCCCGGGAGCTTCTCGTAGATCAGCGGCCCGAATCAAAACGTCGGCCGTGATGGACCAACTGGCGTACGGACGTGAAAAACAACCTGCCACTCCATTCAAGTGAGTTCACCATCCTAAATTGTTTTGGACGTTTGCGATAAAGCTGTGGCGGGTTCTGCAAGATATCCTCGGTGACTGAAAGCGGAAATTATTTGGGATCTTTTCGAATTGTCTTTAAAGCTTTACAAACTTTGATGTTGAACAACCTGCATATTACGGCGTCTTACTTTCCGGACCTGGATTTCCCACATCTGGATGTTTATTTATTTTATTTTTTTTTTTAAAAAGGCTTCAGTTTATTGAAGCGTCTTTGATTTCTGCGCCACGTTCAGCGGAAATTGCGAGAGGCACATTTTGCCTTCTCAGAAAAAGATTGTCTATCGGTTGTCTCTCTTTGAATGTCGGATGGCGGGCCTGCGGTCTTCGATTTGAGTGTTTTCGCTGCCCAGGTTTAATAGTTAATGCGCTTGTTATTTGCACGCCGCGGCCGTTTGTCGCTGCACGGCGACAGATCGCAAAGTGCGCCGGGATCTTCTGCGCTGTTAAAAAAATTAGTGTGTGTGTGGGTGGGGGGGTGGAGGGGGGAGGACAGCTGTAAAAAGGGCGAGCATGGAGTCCATTTGTGCTCCTCGGCTCCCCTGAGACTTTCCGGCAGACAAAACTGCTCATTGGACGCGACAAGTCCTCCCGACGAGCGGCCGGCCGAATGACGCCTCATCAACTATTGAAGCAAAAACCGCTCGTGTGCGTGTGTCTGTGTGTGTGTGTGCAGGTAGAGCGAGAGAGAGAGAGAGAGAGAGAGAGAGAGAGAGAGAGAGAGAGACAGACAGAGAGAGAGAGAGACAGAGAGAGAGAGAGAGAGAGATAGATAGATAGATAGATAGATAGATAGATAGATAGATAGATAGATAGATAGATAGATAGATAGATAGATAGATAGATAGATAGATAGATAGATAGATAGATAGATAGATAGATAGATAGATAGATAGATACCGCTGTGAGGTTCATGACTGGGGCGGCACTGACGTCACTGACCCGCCCTCACCCCCCACTTTCTGATTGGCTGTTTGATCGGTGACGTCGCACAGACACTCCGTTAGGTACACCACCATTTTCAGGTGTACCTAATAACTTTATGCATTTTTAGGTGTTTGACTACTTGCTCTTTATTTCGGGGGACACCAAGCCGAGCTTGACACCTGTGACCTTTGACCATGATATTTCCCTAATAAAGTGGCCTGTTATTGGGTACACTTGAAAATGGCGTTGTACCTAATGGAGTGTCCAAGTGACGTCACAGATCAATCATAAAGTGGGGGTGAGGGCTGCTGTGGCACCATCTAGTGTCCAAGTGACGTAGGTACACCTGTAAATCGCAGTGTACCTAATGGAGTATCCGTTTGATTCCCTCGTTAAGTGCACCTGTGTGAAAAGTTTTAGCTAATGCAGAACATGAAAATGACCAAAATCTTTTCACGCAGGTGTGTTTAACGAGGGTAACTTGGAAAACATATTGGAACGCGGCCCCGAGGACTAGAGCTTGACACCGGTGACCTTTGGCCAGGATATTTCCCTAATAAAGTGGCCTGTTATTAGGTACACTTGAAAATGGCGGTGTACCTAATGGAGTGTCCGTGTGATTCCCTCGTTAAGTGCAGGTGCGTGAAAACTTTTAGCTCCTTTTGAACGTGAAAGAAGCTAAAACTTTTCACGCACCTGCGCTTAACGAGGGTCACTTGGAAAACATGTTGGAACGCGGCCCGAGGACTAGAGCTTGACACTTGTGACCTTTGAACATGATATTTCCCTAATAAAGTGGCCTGTTATTAGGTACACTTGAAAATGGCGGTGTACCTAATGGAGTGTCTGTGCGATTCCCTCGTTAAGTGCAGGTGCGTGAAAACTTTTAGCTCCTTTTGAACGTGAAAGTGGCTAAAAGTTTTCACGCACCTGCACTTAACGAGGGTCACTTGGAAAACATGTTGGAACGCGGCCCAGAGGACTAGAGCTTGACACCAGTGACCTTTGACCATGATATTTCCCTAATAAAGTGGCCTGTTATTAGGTACACTTGAAAATGGCGGTGTACCTAATGGAGTGTCTGTGTGATTCCCTCGTTAAGTGCAGGTGCGTGAAAACTTTTAGCTCCTTTTGAACGTGAAAGTGGCTAAAAGTTTTCACGCACCTGCGCTTAACGAGGGTCACTTGGAAAACATGTTGGAACGCGGCCCAGAGGACTAGAGCTTGACACCAGTGAACTTTGACCATGATATTTCCCTAATAAAGTGGCCTGTTATTAGGTACACTTGAAAATGGCGTTGTACCTAATGGAGTGTCCGTGTGATTCCCTCGTTAAGTGCAGGTGCGTGAAAACTTTTAGCTCCTTTTGAACGTGAAAGTGGCTAAAAGTTTTCACGCACCTGCACTTAACGAGGGTCACTTGGAAAACATGTTGGAACGCGGCCCAGAGGACTAGAGCTTGACACCAGTGATCTTTGACCATGATATTTCCCTAATAAAGTGGCCTGTTATTAGGTACACTTGAAAATGGCGTTGTACCTAATGGAGTGTCCGTGTGATTCCCTCGTTAAGTGCAGGTGCGTGAAAACTTTTAGCTCCTTTTGAACGTGAAAGTGGCTAAAAGTTTTCACGCACCTGCACTTAACGAGTGTCACTTGGAAAACATGTTGGAACGCGGCCCAGAGGACTAGAGCTTGACACCTGTGACCTTTGATCATGATATTTCCCTAATAAAGTGGCCTGTTATTAGGTACACTTGAAAATGGCGGTGTACCTAATGGAGTGTCCGTGTGATTCCCTCGTTAAGTGCAGGTGCGTGAAAACTTTTAGCCACTTTCACGTTCAAAAGGAGCTAAAAGTTTTCACGCACCTGCACTTAACGAGGGTCACTTGGAAAACATATTGGAACGCGGCCCCTAGAGGACTGGCGGACGACACCCCTGGTTTAAGTGAAAAGTGCCACACCCGCCCTCACCCCCACTTTCTGATTGGCTGTTTGATCTGTGACGTCACATGGACACTCCATTAGGTACACCGCCATTTTTATGTGTACCTAATAACTTTATGCATTTTTTTTGTACGTGTCAAGAATGTGTATTTGACTACTTGCTCTTTATTTTGGGGAACACCAACACATATTACACAACGTAAAACACATACATATTGTCATATAAATGTCAGATTTTTGTTTTCATGCCCAAAAAAATAAAAACAAGGAATAAAACACCAGACAAGTTTTAACAGGTTTTAATGTTTATTAAAATAATAATAATAAAAGTACATTTCAAACCAGCAATCTTATGTGAAATTGCAGTAGATATATTGGATAACAATATTTAGGCGTATATATGCATACACGTTATTTGAAGTGTTATAAAATCAAGATGACCCAAAGAGAAGCATCATCTATCTCCCCGTTTGTTGCATAACGGGGCATCCCTTCATGCAATAACGTTAGCCGTTAGCTTGGAGAAAACGTGCAAATAAAGAAGTGTGTGGTTCTTTCTTTCTTTCCTTGGCAAATCGTCAATCGACATTCTGGCTTACATAGTTGACGCCACACGTTCACTGACTGATCCGTTGACGCACGCACGGGAAGGAAGGCACTTCACCCATGGACTCGTTCGTGAACGGGAAGTGACGTCAGTTTCTTCTTCGTTTTGTTTTACGGCAAGGTGGCACCAGCTTCAATGTACATTACTGACACCTACTGGTTAAAGTTATATGAACTGAAAAAAAATAGCCTCTATACCGCGATATAGATAGATAGATAGATAGATAGATAGATAGATAGATAGATAGATAGATAGATAGAAAGCAGCGTGTCACCATAGCAACAGGTTATATATCTCCTGGCCAAATTTATCCAAGCCGGAGGAGGAGGAAATGGGTGAAGGCAGGAGGAGGTGACAACTGTTTAATGTGTGTGCGTGTGTATTTGTGTGAGTGAGGGGGTGTCGCGATGCAAATCGTCCTGCTCATGCCGTCCACAGGAGGGCGCCAGAAGACAAGGTCACATCCACAAAAGTCTCAAGCGCAGGTTCCCTCCCCTCCTCTTGCACAGAATGGAATCAAAAGTGAACAGCAGCCACAAACAACATAAAGCACTTTTGTTTATTTATTAAATGCATATTATGACCAGCATAAGCGTATAAAGAGGAGCATTTACAGCCTCTCATAATGGACATTAATATCATTTTGAAATACTGCAGTAAGCATTGAGCCAGGTCTCGCGTCATCGGTCCCACTGGCAGACGAGGGCCTAACACGGCGCACTTGCGTCTGCTTGTTTGAGCTAAGGGTAGAAAAATAAAGACCTACTTTTAAAACATGGCACAAAAGCTGTGGGGAGTAAGGCGCCGCTTGTCTTCTTCATATTCTCCTTCAAAGACAAAAAGCAGGAGTCGCTTCACACAATCTTCAGGTTCTTCATAGATGACTCCAGAGTCTGAATACAAGCAACCAAAATTAGTTAAGACACCATACGTCATCAGGGAATTTGAAATAATTCACACTGCGGAACGGAAGCGCCGTGGGCCAAACCATGAAAAAAAACTGTGACTTATAGTCTGGAAAATACGGTACATATCTATGACATACAGACCTCACATTTCATCGAATGAAATAAATAACACAATTTAAATCGCACTTAGAAGTAGATGGAGTAGTAGTAGTAGAAGAGCCAAAGATGCATGGCACGCATCCGTTCCGCAGTTGGAGCAAACTGCCCGTTGGTGTGTGTGTGTGTGTGTCACCTTGACATCCCAGATGCACAAGCCTCCATCCATGCCAGTGGTGCAGAACTTGGCGCACTGCTTGCGTCCTCCTTGCAGCACTGAGATTTGACTAAAAGAGCAAAAGATGAAATCAAATGCGGCAGCGACACGCCCACAGACAGTTCATCACAGCTCCGCCCGCCCCAGAAGAATCACACATTGATGCAAACTTTTCTTTTTTTTTTTTTTTTTTTTTTTTTTTTTTGCTCGCACACACCTGATGCTGTTCTTGTGCAGCGTGCTCAGGTCTTTGTCGGTGCTCGGGGTCTCCGAGGCACGGCGGTCCAGGTTCTGGAAGCGCTCCCTGGCGCTGATCCCCTTTTGGGCCGCCTGCTTGGGGACGTCCAGTTTGCCTCCGAACGCCAGGCCTCCTTTGGCGGCGTCCAACACAAAGAGCATGGGGCAGCAGTCGTGGCCCTGGAAGGGGCCCGCGAAAAGAACGTTATTCTCGGCGACGCTGCTAACACGTCACGCTTGAAACCGTGGCGACGCAAAGGGTGGCCCGCAACGCTCGGCGCGTACTCACGGCGGCGACTAAGCTGCTCTCGGTGATGAAGGTAACGCACAGAAGAGGGAGCGTGTCGGACCTCAGGCTGCTCACGCTGTGGAATTTGAAAATCTTCAATTGTTTAGCATCACTTACTGAATCGAAAACAACGGGAAATATTTCTAAAAAAAATGATTTAGGAAATTATGAAGTAAAACACATCATTGACTGTAAGATGGAGAATTCAACCCCAAAAATTAAACTTGAAAATGTGGGCAATTGTTAAACGAAGTGGCAAAAGTACATCATGAAATCTTACGTGCTGCTCTTGCCGCCCTCTGCGACCGACACGGTGGAGTCGTGCGATGTCCAGGCCAGGCGGTTGCCCGAGTCGGAGAAGCAGACGCTGTGCACCCAGCCGCCGCCGCTGCCTGCCGCCCCTGCGCCGGGCCCGTCGGCTGCGGAGCCCCCGGACTCAAACAGCATCTCGCCGAAGGGCATCTTGCTGCCCCAGGGCGTGGGGCTCGGCTTCTCCTCCACCTCCTTGATGTAGGCCGAGAACACCCTGCCGGCAGACAATTTGTGCCGCAAAAATAAAATAACCTCAGTTGTAAAATAGCCTCTGTTGTTGCGCGATGGTATTACACTCCGATCCTGTGGGTGGCAGTAACAGTAACAACTGCCAGAAACAAGGTATGCATGTGTGTATATAGTTTTTATTTTTGTATATTTATACATCATTTATTTATTTATTTGTGCCTCAAAGACGACATTGTTAAATAGCCTCAATGGTTGCGCCATGGTATTGCACTCCAATCCTGTGGGTGGCAGTACTACAAACATCTGCCAGAAACAAGGTGCGCGTGTGTGTGTGTGCGTGTGCGTTTTCGCTGGATGAGGTATGTGCTGTATTTCATGTAGTTATTTTCATTTCAATTAAATGGAGTTCTGCCAAAACTTGACCGGCCCATTCTTTGGTTTAGCGCACACGGAGGTTAGCTAGCATTTGCTACCTGCACTTGAAGTCACATGAGCCGGCGGCCAGCAGCACGTTGTTGGGGTGCCAGTCCAGACTGAGGATGGTGGAGCGGATGGGCTTCTTGATGTGCTTGCACACCCACCTGCAGGGACCATGACATCATCAGATGGACCGGACTTACCCAATGACTCAGACGCCTCATTGAGCTGCTTGGCTCCTCGGTTCCACTAATGGTTTTGGTCGCAAGCATCGGTTTTTGTTCCCAGAAGTTTGCAGAGAGAAGTTGAATTGACTACGTCCCCAAATAATTGCCGTCCCCAGAGAAGGCTGCGTGTGCACGTGCTAGCTCACCAGTCGTTCTCCTGCTCAAAGTAGCAGATGGAGATTAGTCGCGAGCCGCTTCCCACGGCAAACTTGTTCTCGCGCGGCGACCACTTGACGCAGCGCGCCGCCCGGTTGATGCGCAGGATGACCAGGGTGGGCTTCCAGGCGCCCTCCTTCAGAGTCCACACGTAGGCGTTGCGGTCGGCGCCGCACGTCACGATGCGGTTGCTGTCGGGCGCCCAGTCCACACCTGCCGAGATCCGATCGAAGATACGGCCAAAATGTTTTGGAGGATTATGAGCGAGCGCGTGGCCGCGTCTCACCTGTCACTTGGCCGTTGTGCTCTTTGAGCTCGTGAATCTTGCTCCACTTGGTCCCGTCCTTCTTGTAGATGTGGACCTCGTGGTTGTTGGGGCAGATGGCCAGTTCTGAGGAAGAATTTGCTTCAGTCCAGCTCAGCCGTTCACTTGAGGACGGAGCGAGGAAACTTACGGGTTCCGTCTTTGTTCCAGGCGTGGCAGCTAATTGGTTCCAGCAGGAAGCTATGGAAGGCCATGGCCAATCACAGAACAACACTCAATGCCAAGCAGGAAGTGCCACGAGAGGAATCTGCTGACACACACAAAGGGAAAATACAACCTCATTCACTAACAACTAATATCATATGCTTTTTTTTGGGAAACAAAATACTGCGTTTTGCTCTTAATATCATATTTTTTTTTAAAAACTACTACAACACTCTACAAAAAACTCTAAACTCTACAGCATACTGATAAGTGATAATCTTCCTTTAATTTGACTTCACTGCAATGTTTTCCCTTGGAAAAAAAACAAAACAAGCATGACTTAAACATGAATAAATAAATGAGTTTGAGCAGGAATATATGGCAGAGAAGAGAAAACAGGAAGTTGCGCAAGGAGGACGCTGGTGAGCAATCACAACCAGAAGAAAACGGAACTGGGGACACTTTGAAGAGAGGAAGCGTCTCGAAACAATGCCCGTTTTCGTTTTGGGGAAAAGCTCAAATAGAAACACATGTTCCAATACTTTGGTGGCTTCGCACAAAAGGTGTGAAATGGAAGATGGACGTTTGAACTCCCGTCTTTTGATCTGAAAGCCAAACGTCTCCAGTAAAGTACAAGAAGCAAAAGGAGACGAGCATGCCGCTCCGGTTCTTTTGGGGGCGCACTGTCGACGTCTCGTGCAAAGACAGAAGGTTTCATTTCTTCTTTTCTGAGCCTTTTTAAAACTCTTTGAAAATGGCTTGTCCGACTCTTTTGATCATCATAAACAACCGAGGCCAGTTGACTTACTTTGATGGATTTCACATTCAGGCACCCACAAAATAGAACCCAACTCACCGAAATAGATCATTTCAACCCCATTTTTCTTTTTGGGATGTGACACGCTGTATAACCTGCGTGCATTCTCAAAATGGTCTTCAGGATGGGCGTGTGGAATTTATGCAAATCTTGTCATTCGCAAAGATTTTTTCATTAGGAGCAGGTTTGTTAGTTTGAACACTTTAAAAAAAAAATGTTTCAACATTCCTTCATTATCGACAAACAAATAAGCTTTACTTTCAGTTAGTTTACAGTTTCTAAAGTGTTAACAAAAACGTTTGTTTATTCTTTTCAAATTTAGTTTTGGTCATTTTGCGAGATTTTTTTTTTTTACTAAAATAACTTTGTTGGGGCTTAACCAACCAGGAAATTCTACGATTTATGTGGTCAACAATCCAAATAAATTAAAAAAAAAAAAAAACTGGCCGCGAATATGCGGGGGTCATAAGTTTCGTTCGCCCCCCCCCCCCCCCAAGACAAGGACTTTGTTTTCACCTAACATCTGGATTATCCGTCAGTTTTACATCCTTTCCTTCTCAGAGCTTTTCACAAACGTAAAGACGCAAAACTAAAAAGTCTGGTCCCGTTAAGCCCAAACAGGAAGTGAGCAAGACAAGGCACAAAATTGCCACTTGTTTCCCATTTGGCTTTTGTAAAGTCACAGCATTTTCGCTCCTCACTCACTCACCCGGAGGGCAGCAGAGGGTGTTGGCTGTGGGACTGCTGCTTAGCTTTCGCGGACTCTGGCCAGTCAACACGAACGCCAACGACGACTGAAACTGGGATGCAAGAAAAAGGAAGAAAAAAAAAAAAAGAAGAGCCGGGGGAGGCAACAGGAAGTGAGAGTGAGAATGGAAACTATATCGGTGGGGCGGAGGACTTGACGAAACAGAACCAAAGTGAGGGGATCATTGGTTGCTGTTTTTTTTTTCTCCCTTGCATAAAGTCTTTGCCCCTCCCCAAAGTCATTTTGTTTCCTCAGCGAGCGAGCCAGACAAAATTAAAGCTTTTTTTTTTTTATTATTCTAAAATGGTCGTGGAATGCAGTTACTGTTTATCAGCATGAGAAATTCTAAATAAATTGTATGCATTTTTTTTTTCATTGCAAAATTATAGTAAAATGGTGTTTTTCGTCATGTTTGCACTGGAAAGGACATTTTTATTCTTGCATTATAGAATTAAACTGCATTTTTAAAAAAGTGAGGGAAAAGTCAACAGTTTACATGTCAATGTGTTTGATCAGCCGTAAAATATCAGCCTGATAGGTTGAAATGTTTGCACGTTTAAGGGGAGTTTATCAGAGCGTTAGTGTCTCATGAAAACCACACGACTCTTAAACGATTTGTGAATTTGTGCAAAAAAGGTGTTGCTGTCCAATCAAGAACATACAACTCCCAACTTCTACAATTGCTGTAAAGTGGAATATTCCCTCTGTGGAAACAGTGTGTGAATATTTTTCTTTTGGGGCGTGATTAACACTGGCTCACGTGATCTTGTGCCTCTTCTGCTAAAGCTTGCACACCTTCCGCTTTCACTTCCTGTAAAATGGAAATTTGACAAGTGAGACGGAGCAAGCACATTTGCATAGTCATGAGCAGAGAGGAAAAAAAAAAAAAAAAAGACCACAGCAGCCCAAATATGGTGTAAATGCATCTGAACTTTATTTCAACTGGCTTGATACAGCCTCCATCGTACTTGAGCTCGGAGCAACTAGTCGCCATGGCGATGCGAGTGAGAAAAATGTCCGTCACCTCGACAACACGCTGATATATTCGCGCGGAGGCTCTGCCGTGGTGATATTCAGTCTGACTTTTATTCATATCTTTTTGTGTGTGATAAAACTTAGCTTAGTGTTGAACTTTGGAAGAGGGTCGAGAACATAAAAGACACACGAGTCACACTTTTTAATAATACGGAACCTTCTCCCTTCCTTTGACAACTTCATTTAAAATCAAACGGCAGCAACTCAAGAAAAATCAACAGTAATGTCACACGTCAGTTCAGTGTGTGTGCGTGTGTGTGTGTGTGTGCGTGTTACGGCCTGATCAGCGCTTCGGCGAACACTCGAAAAGGTGCGCATGTGTGTTACTGTCGGGCGAGTGTAGGCGAGGTCACGATGTCTCCATTTTGTTTTGCGTTCACAAAATTTCTTCACATGATGCGCAGACCCTGGATAGATGCTTCTAGACTCTGAGGAGGGGAAATAAAGAGATGGCGGTGAAAGCTCGTCATGTTGCGTCCTTGCACACAATGTCTACCTCGAAGTGGCTGACTTGTGCTCCCTCTAGTGGAAGTTCACGGAATGAAATATTCCAACTGAGCGCACAATGTTCAAAATATCACTGAAGAGGTCTTACAGTATTGTATTAGCATTCGACTGTTGGATTTGCACGTTCAAAAGGTTACAGAGGGTCAAGTGAGGTTCACCCTGTCAAAGTTGTGGTGAATTTGAGCCCAATTTAAGCGTGGGCGGGTACCTTAAAGTCCCAGATGGTCATGGCGCCATCAATGCCGGTGGTGCAGAACTTGCGACAATCCCTTTTGTCTCCCTCGTAGATTGACACTTGGCTGTGAAAACGCAAGGCGGACATATTTTGCACTTTTTCAGAAGAAACATTCCAGCGTCGTTGACCTACGTGATGCTGTTCTGGTGCAGCGTATCCAGCGCGGTGTTGCGGTCCTCGGCGGTGGCCCTCTTGTCCATGTTGCGGAAGCGCTCCATGGCCGAGATGTTCCTCTGGATGCTCTGCTTGGGCAGGTCCAGCTTGGACACCAAGGTCAGCGCGACACCGTCGTCGCAGCGGAACAGCACAGGGCAGCAGTCGTGGCCCTGGACGCACGCAATCGTGTGCTTGGACGGAGCAAAACAAAAATGGCCAAGCGCGCAGGAGCTTACGGCGGCCACCAGGCTGTTCTCGGACACGAAGCAGACGCTGAGGAGAGGCAAGAACTCCGTCTTCAGCTGCAAAGGACTGAAAGCAACAAACGGGTGCATTTACTCCCACGTCTACAAAAAACGTCGAGATGTTCACAGTTTGAAACATTGTGAAAACTGGCTTTAGCCGTTGGTCCAGTTGACAAATATGTGAAAAAGTCCCGTCGGCTCCGCATACCTGGCCGTCTTGGAGCTGTCCACCACGGTGAGCGTGCTGTCATGGCTGACCCACGCCAGGCGGTTGCCCGAAGCCGAGAAGGACACCGAGTGGACCCAACCTCCTCCTCCTAAATGAGCACGACAGGCGCCAAATGTTGTTTTGCAAACGCACGCAAAAACGGACATCTGATGGGGTTCAAGACCTGCTCCTCCAAACTCTGCCAGGACGGCTCCAAAAGGCATCTTGCTGCCCCAAGGCGTCGGGCCCGGCTTTTCCTCCACCTCCTTAATGTAGGCCGAGAAGACCCTACACGTCGCAAAGACAAACAAGGTCACAGCGTTGCTGTTTCCCGCTTGAAGGTGCGAAAGCGACGACAATCTTTTGTTCCACTCGCGAGGCTGGCTGGATGGATGGAGCCACGTCACCTGCACTTGAAGTCACACGATCCGGCGGCCAGCAGCACGTTGTTGGGGTGCCAGTCCAGACTGAGGATGGTGGAGCGGATGGGCTTCTTGATGTGCTTGCTCACCCACCTGGAATTAAAAAAAATAAAATAAAAAATACAGCGGAAATGCCGTCGGGCTCAATTGTTGTCCTGGTTTGGTCATTTGAACATTTGCAACGCGAGCCCGAGGACAGTTGTGGAGTCACTTTCGGTCGACAGCAGAGGGCGCTATTGCCCAAAAGAAGATGGATGAAAATGAATGGATTCATCTAATTCGCAATATTACCGCCGCGTTTATGCCGGTCGGATTACATAGAACATATTCTTGCTAAGGAAATGTTAGCATTTAGCTCACCTTTAGGTTCCTTTGGGGATTTTATTGATCATTGTTAAACTTTTAACAATATCTCCACAAAAAAAAAAAAAAAAAAAATGAGGTCAATCAGGAGAGCACCTTCATCTAAAGGGCCACCATAAAATTTTGGCTTGCTCACCAGTCGTTCTCTGACTCAAAGTAGCAGACAGAGATGAGGCGCGCGCCGCTGCCCACCGCAAACTTGTTCTCCAGCGGGGACCATTTCACAAAGGTGGCGGCCCTGTTGATCCTGAGGATGACGAGCGTGGGCTTCCACACGCCCTCCTTCTGCGACCACACGTAAGCGTTGCGGTCGGCGCCGCACGTCACAATGCGGTCGCTCTTCGGGGCCCAGTCGATGCCTGCGGAGAAATCGGCGTGGGAGCAAAAATGCGTGAAGGCAAGAAGCTCAAACGGCTGAAATGCACCTCTACTGACGCTGATAGCTCAGATGGATGGGCAGCCTCTTGTCAACTATCTCAAAGGTCAAGTACCTGTAATGTGTCCGTTGTGCTCCTTCAGCTCATGTGTCTTAATCCACTGGTTGCTGCTCTTCTTATAAATATGAACTTCATGGTTGTTGGGGCTGATAGCAATCTCTGCATGGGGGAAAAAAAAAACAGCTCAAGGAGAGATCAAAGCAACCAGACAAACCTGTTCCCCCCCCCTGCTGGAATGACATCTTAAAGTGTTGCATTCAAAGAGGGTGAGGGGGAGAAAAGGCCAAACTGACGTGTCCTGTCGCGGTTCCATGCGTGGCAGGTGATGGGCTCCAGCAGAAACTGATGAAGGGACATCTTCTCAGGGTGTGGTCCTTCAATTCGGGGCTCTCCGCTATCACAGAACCAAAGGCAGCGCAATCATTTGATGACAGCCACCACCAGCTTTTTTATTACCATCATCAAGTGAAGTGAATGACGAGGACTTTGCCTCCCGTCGATAACCAACACGCCACGCTTGGCCAAAGTGGAAAATATGCTCACATAATTCTTTCTTTTATTACGTGGGACAAGAACGTTCAAAGTGACGTTGGACCGGTTAGCATCGCTAGCTGAACCGCACCGCTCATTCTCGACAACCCATTTTCGCCCAAAAGACATCAAAATAGACGCCCTCGTTTTCAAGAGTTCATATGGCGGCATATTTATGTGGTGGATTTAACATAAGTAGTACCCACGCGCTCTGAGATTCGAAAGGGTCGCGAGCTCAATCGGCTAGGTAGGCCTGACTCGTCTGAGCCCGACGACGGTGTTTCCTGTCGAGCAATGCCTACTCACCTCGTCCGATCCTCGGCTCTCAGTACTCAAGTTAGCCGGCAAGCTAAGCAGCTCTAGCGGCGATGGCGGGGAGGGGAGGGAAAAAAATCGACGACCAGCACCGGGGAGTCGGACGGGAATTCGCGGACTCTGGTCAGTCGACACGAATTCGTCCGGGAATGTTTGAGGGGAATATCAAGACGGACGACAACGACGTGCGCCCGGGAACATCCGGCGGCTGAGTGAGGGACAGCTAGCTTAGCCACATCACGCGAGTAGCCAGCCCCGCTACGGTCAAGTGAAGAAGGCGCGTGCACAACCGGCCAAGCGGGGACACAGCGCCGCTAGTGTATACGAAAGGAATTGCATATCGGAAGTTTAAAAATGACAATATTTTTGTATTGTTCATTATACTTGATGTTTATTTTGTTTTTAGTTGTGTGTTTATATTCAGGGCAAGTTGCTTAGTTTTTATTAGTGTGTTTGGGATTTTGATTTGTTCAGCTTGTCATGTTCATGTGGATCGATAAAATGACAAATAAAATAGTGTAGGATATCCCCCATTTTTCTTCAACAGTTTTGTTTGTTTGTTTACTTTGCCTTGCTAATAACACATTAAAATGTACTTGAGATGCATTAAGACATACCATTAAAGACTTCACAGTACTCATATTGAAGTCTCAACCTCATATGAAATTCTTTTTAAATACGATCCTGTTTGTTGTTTTAGTCTCAGTTTCTGTTGTTGCAATGTGATGTCCAGAGCCGCTTGAGGAAACCAACCGCGTTTGGGCAGGACGCAACGGCGTGGTTTCACAGGTGTGGAATTGCGTCTGGACTTTAAAGCTCCACCTGCAAATGTTTGGGGATCACATGGACCGCGGCGGATTACGAGTTCAGGTCTATTTGCGGCCAGCTGAGCCCGGGCGTCACGAGCTGGCCTGGCTATAAGGCGAGCGCGGCTTTTCGAACCAAAGCGCTTTGGCCGGCCGCGTCGGAAGCAGCCCTGCCGGATGGCCGGGGATGCTCGCAAGTACCTGGCCTCATTCTTCTCAACGCCCTTCCGGCGGAAGACCCAGCTGCTGGCCTACTTGTTTCTGTGCGTGTCCAAGATGCCCTTCATCCCGCCCGTGTGTGTGGCGGGTGGCAAGGCGGAGGGCAAGGTGGAGGGCAAGGCCGGCGAGGCGGCGCCCCCGAAAGAAAACGCCTCAGTGAAGGAGCGCTTGGTGTCCAACCTCAAGCAGCAGGGCAAGAAGAGCCGCCTGCCTGCAGCCGCCAAGGAGGTGTCGGAGCCCAGGAAGAAGGGCCTCGTGTCGTGCCGGGGGCTGCCAGAGAGCCTCCCCGCCTCCAGGACCGGGGAATCCTCGTCCAAGTCCCGTCAGGTCAGAATCCTACTTTGAAAATCTAATTGAGATTTCAAACCATGTCAAGCTAACTTGAAGTCTTAGTTTGAAACCAAGCGACTGGAAACCTCAAAACCTCCTCCTGGCTTGAAATTGAAGTTCTCAGCCAATTTCCAACCTTATGGGCCAGCTCTGAAAGTGCCGTGAAGCCTCATTCCGTTTTGAAACCTTAACCCTGCCTCCAAAACCCACCAGGTGAGGCCCCGAGGCAAAGCCCGACCGGAGGAAACCCGTTTCACGCTGACCCTGACTCCCGAGGCGGTCCTGCTGCTTCAGCGACGCAACAACAGCAGCAGCAGCAGCAGCTGCAAGAAGGCTGTTTCCGAAAGCGTCCCGGACTCCAGGCGAGCCAGGCGGGGCCTCCAATTGTCCCACGGCCGGGCGGCGGCGCTGGTCAGGACTCGCTGCGACGTGAGCTCCATGGTGAAGGTGTCGCTGCTGAACGAGCGCCACCGCTACGACGACGTGGAGTACGAGGACGAGGGCGACGGCCAGGTGGATCAGCGCGTGGTGCTCAAGTGCACCGAGTGGCTGCGGGGGCTGGAGAACGTGCCCGTCGGACGCAGGAAGAGGGCCGGCGCCAAGAGCTCTTGACCCCCCCCCCCCCATGCCAGAGCCAAACTCTCTTCCCAGTCTTTAATTTGTCATTTTTAGCTCACATGATTGTTGCTGATCTCGTTCATGTTGTCATCATGTACTTGCACATTTAACAGTTTTAGCCGTTGGGACACAAATGAGATGTGTCATTTAAAGAAATATTTGACAAGGATCAGCATCGTATAGTTTGTCTCTCGGGAGTCCATTTTTTTTTTTTTATGAAGCAATCCATGTTGATTGGTATCCTTGGGGAAAAAAAAGTAACAAAGACTTGCAGCGGAAAAGTTGCACAACATTTCAGCAATATTTTTGCTGCTGAGCAAAATGGAAAAAAAAATGATCCCAAACTTTTATGAAAAAAAATTGCATTTTGCATGCAAAGCAAACATTTATCTCAATATTAGCGTCAACTAAAAAAATGGTTTGTGTCGAGGCCCTCTATCAAACGTCTTCCACGTGGCGACGCTGAGTGTGGCTTCTGTCACGCTAAGAAGCTTTCCAAAGTCTCGGACGACGGATTAGCGCACGCTCGCTCGCTCGCTCGCTCGCTCGCTCGCCTCCCTGGTGCCCGCTGGGAGCGCGGGATTAGCCACCTCGCAGTCAAATGTCCCCCCCACCCAACACGTGCGCTCGGGCTCTTCCATGAGCTCATTGGCTGCTGGCGTTTGATAAATAAATGTGTCTACCCTTTGAGACTTTGCTCTGTTTTGATTATTTAGTCCAATTTAATGTCTGGTGTCAGCAATTTCTTTTTTTTTTTTTTCCGTAACGTGCCACGGGGCTCGAGGAAGTGCATCACCCGGGCGCTAATTAAAGAGCGGCTTTCACTTCCATCGGTTGATCCTGCGCAACTGGACGTAGGCCAGGACCATGCAGACCACGATGATCCCCAGAAGGGCCACCTGGTTCTGCCAGAAGCCCCACGTGGAGTAGTCGATGTCCAGACTCCAGAGGAACAGCTCGCCCGGGATGCTGCGGAGGGCGCAAATGAGAATAGGGAATTTGGGCTCCTTTTTTCGACTTGCGGTTCTCCTCACGTGGTGGTGTTGCTGTAAAACACCTGTCCCGCCATCTCGTTGATGAACGCGGCCTGGCGGACAGGAAGAAAAAAAAACGCAGAGGTCAACCATCCACCAGCGGGACCGAGACGATTGTTTTGTGGGTCGGGCGCTTACGTTGAGTCCGTATCTGAAGATGCTGACCCACTTGAGCCAAGAGAGCCAGCTTAGCATGGCGTTGAGGTTGACCAGGTAGCCGCCAAACACCTGTAAAGACGGCACAAATGGGGCGCCAGCCAGGAGGCCAAACGGCCGGCGCCCGCCGAGCGCTCGGCGCCAACCATCATGAAGACGAAGGGGAGCGCGATGAGGATGTTGGCCATGGCGAAGGATGACACGCTGGCCGACACCAGGAAGGCCAAGCTGACCCCCGCCAGGCTGACCAGCGACATGGTCAGCGCAAAACGCAGGAAGGCCACCAACGCTGACTTCAGTCCTGCACGCCAGAAAAAAATGGATGACACGTATATTGAAAGAAATACAGGATCAAATAAAAAGATGATTGTCTACAGTTGCTCTTGGTCAGAAGAAAAATGATATAAAATATAGATGGAGTATAAAACATAGTATGTGTAATATTTGTATATTATCAAAATATTTGTATTTGTATATTATACAATTATTTTTTATTATATAAAATATATTACATTATTATTATTACTAACATAAATTATTAAAACATATATGACAATTTTAAATATAAAATTATATAAAACATATGATTCAAAATTTGTAATTAATAAAATAATAGATTTGTGTGTGTTTTTTTTTTTTTTTTTAAACGATAAATGTTTGAATTCCGGGCTGAACATTTGAAGGGTTTATTTTCCCTGAACCCGAATAAAGTTTTCACACGCGCATCATGTACCCATCATGTAGTAGGCAATGGCGGAAAAGATAAAGATGGGAACGATGCGATTGGGAATGAGGTCGGCGAAGATCTTGGACAGGAAGTAGACAGACGTGCGGTAGTAGCCGCTGGAGTTTTCGTGGCTGCGCAAACGAAAAAAGAAGCAAAGGTCAGCTTTCTTTTCTCCACATCGACGTGGAAGGAAATGTAGAAAACTTGGATGACATGAAGATGGCCCTCTCGTTGATGAAGAGCTCCACGGCCGAAAGATTCCCAAACATCATGTTGATGATGAGGAAGAAGAACGCGCCGCTCCTGCCCACAGAGGTTGACATAAAAAAAGAAAAATACATAATAGATAAAATAAATAGAAATACATAATAAATAAAAAACAAATAAAAATACATGAAAATACATTAAAAATACATACAAATCATAAAAGATACAAAAGTCTTGCTGATAATTGTGGCGACATAAATGCTTTTGGTACCACTGGCAGCGTACCTGTTCTGCAAAGCTTCGGGCAGCGTTAAGGGCATTTGGAAATAAATGAGGCCCACCAGGACGGCGAAGAAAATGCTGAGCGCCAGCTGAGCGTACGACGTCTGCGGGTTCCTGAGCGTGTTCAGCGCCGTCCTGTTGCACACCACGCGCATCTGCCAAACATGAAGTTGCGTGATAAGCCAGGTTCATTATCTCCCGTTTTGCCTCCAAACAATTTTGGGGCCATATAAAGACAAACTTGAATTTTTATTTTGGAATAAATCGGGAAGAAGGTCGACTCGAAAAGCACCATTTTGGCTGAACTCCAGTGAAAGGCTGACCTGGTAGAGGAAGGAAGTGGCGTAATCGGCCGTCTCTTCCTGACCTTTGACCCCGCCGGCGACGCCCAGGCTGATGCGGTCTAGCTCGCGCAGCACGTCTTGGCACAGCTGCGACTGGAAATACTTGACGGCTAGCACGTTCTTGCGCTCACCTGCTGGAGATGAAAAGTCACAACATGACGTAAACTGCACTTTTCGCTGGATTTGCACCAAAAAATGCAAATGATTTGCTTGATCCACCTCTGCCAGGAGCAAAGCGTGATAGTACAGACAAACACTTATAGAGCATACTTGTATTCATTTCCTCAAGGGTGGACTTAGCTTCGCCGTTGGTGATGTCCATGAAGAAGTCAGCGGGGTTGTCGAAGGACTCAATTTGGTAGCCTGGAACAAAGCGCCGATGTGACGTAGCCACGCGGTGGCGGCGTGTGTGTGGTGGGGGTGGGCGTACCGAGGTCGGTGAAGTACTGGAGGGTGCGCTGGGCCGGCCCCGCGTACACCACCTCGCCTTTGTGCATCAGCGTCAGGTGGTCGAAGCGTCGGAAGATGGAGAAGCGCGGCTGGTGGATGGAGAAGATGACCGTCTTGCCTTGCCGGGATAGTCTGGAGGTCGGGGGCGGAATCAACGGACAAGTATGGAACACAATCATATTTGGGAAATGTTCTGCGCTGGTGTGTGTTTTGATTTACTTTTAAGAATGAAAAGGTTGATTTTACTTCATTTTTTAAAACAAATTGAGGTGTTATATTTATTTTTGCTATATTTCAGGTAATATTAGAATTGAGAATAGAACTTCAGGAAATAAAATCAAACAATAAAATAAATGATCTAATAATTATAAATCATTATAAAACTCTATTTATTATTTTTAAAGAAAATTGAGGGTTTACTGTGTTATATTTATTTTTGTTTTATTTCAGCTATTATTAGAATTAAAAACATATAAAAGGAATCAAATCAATTGTATCATCATTATAAAAATGAAATCGGCACAATCCATTTTTTGTTTGATCCGTCCGCCGTGCGGCTTTGATGAGGCGGTTTGCGTACTTGTGCAGTAGCCCGATGATGCAGTTGGCCGTGTTGGAGTCCAGGCCCGTGGTGGGCTCGTCCAGGAAGAGGAGAGCGGGCGAGGTGATGAGCTCCATCCCGATGCTGCAGCGCTTCCTCTCGCCGCCCGACACGCCGCGCAGGAACTCTGTCCCGATCTGCATCGTCAACGTTTTGAGCGCAGGCTTAACAACAATGAAAAGTCATTCGTGACAACTCAGAAGCAACCTTGGTGTCCGCGCAGTCATTCAGGCCTAGCTCATCCAGGATGGCGTCCACCCGTGCGCGCTTGTCCGCAGACGAGTGGCGTCGGGGGTCCAGACGCAGGTTGGCGCTGAAGCGAAGGTTCTCCCGCACGCTCAACGTTCCCATCAGGATGTCATCCTGGGAAGTGTGGAATGAAATGCATTCAATAAATAACACAACTGTGTGTGCGACATGACTCGCCACGAACCTGGACCACGTATGCAGAACTGAGCCTAAGGTCAGAGGTCACGACTTTGCCATTCACCAGGATGGTTCCTTGCCGGAGTCCGGCGGGATCTTTTCTCCCCGCGATGACATCCAGGAGCCTACGTGTCAAGGCGCAGGCTCGGGAATTAGGTAACCAAGTACAAATACGAGCACACGGTGTACGCAAGTTCCTTTGCGAGCTCTGGCGAGCGTGACAAGGCGAAATGTTTGAACTCACGATGTTTTGCCGCTTCCTGTGGCGCCCATGATGGCGTTCATCCCGGGTCTCATGATGTCGCTGCGACAACAACACAGATGTTTGTTTCAAAAATGAGCTAATATAAAGCTAATATATATTCAGATATGTGTATAAACAAACAATAAGTTTTGTTTTTAATACATACATAGTAGTTGTTTTTAAATTAGCCCAAAAAATGGAAATGCCGTTTTTTCCCGGACTATAAGTCGCAGTTTGTTTTTTCCAGTTTGGTGCGACTCATACTCAGGAGCGACTTATAGTCCGGAAAATACGGTAGGTAGAATACGACATAATATTTAGAAACAATTGTATCTTGAAACCTAAAGAAAACGACTTCCATTGCTATTTTAAACAATGTGAAACCGTTTGCTTTGCACCTACCTGACATTCTTGAGAATGTATTTTTCCGGTCGTTTCTTTCGACACCACCTGCTCTCCGGGATGCAGTAGTGCAGGTTGCTGAAGGTCAGCGTGGGTCCTCGTTCTTGGACGTAATCGTCCAAGGCAAACACGTCCTGCCGCTCCTTGCTCATGATCGAAATGCGACGAGTCGATGGCGGCCTTGGATGTTTTCATGGCAAGCACAGAAACGTGCGAGCGGCCATAAAAACATCTCCCGCTAATCTTTGGACTCTCCCTCGCTATCAGACATGAAAACAAAAAAAAAACCACAGCGTGAACTTGAACTTTCCATGCACTCAAAATCTAATCTCAACGACTGTCATCAAAGATGCAAACATGACAGAAACACTCACTTGTATTCATTTGACAATCTTAATGTTCTTGTATAGTTTGCGGTCATGTAGCAGCGGTTGTTGAGACCTTCCATTAAGCCCGGGCCACCGAGATAAGGCCTGCAAAAAAACAAACCCCATCTAATAAAACCAAATTGTGAACGTTCATTTGAAAAAGTTAATATTGCTTTAATTGTGATTAGTGATTGATTAAAAACATCAAATATTACGTTTCCAAGTATGTTTTCCTGCACGTTCTATTAGTCCAAGCGTCACATCCTGAATGCGACATATTGAAAAGAAAATTCATTAAAAATATAACGAAATAGACTTTTGTTAATGGCATTGTTTGTGTTCACGTACAATCATTGAGAAGGGTTGAGAAAAATACAATTTTAAATAATGTCATAAAAAAACAAAAGTTTTACATTGCGCTGTGTTGCTATCGTTCAGTCCCCAAAATGGGTCCAACAAATGTCTTCGTTCCCACGAGACCACCACGTACTTGTGGCGTCATCTAGATATTAAGGCCTTTTATAAAAGATACGTTTAATCGCCGAAATCGACCTCTCAAGAAAGACTTTTTAATTAAAAAAAAAATTCAATAAGCAGGGGGAGTGGACGCTTTCAACGGCATCTTGCTGCCCCCTGCCGGTCATAATGTAGTAAAGACTGGCTGAAAAAGGCCATTCTGCTCGTCGGTGTCATTTATTTCTTGACCAATGGCAGCTCAGTATTCTGCTCAGATCGTCACCTATTAGCCAATCAGAATTCGCGTTCAGCTCCAATCATTATCGTCGCCGTAGCCAATCGCCTTTCGGAAAGGACACGAGTTGGGCGGGGCTAAAGGCAGAAAATCTTGTGTTGTCATTCTAGTGCGGTGGTGTATGTGTGTGTATTGTGTAAGTAGGGCGGACAAGCCGACCAACACAATGCGACTCTAGCGGCAATTATCCGTGTTCCCCCGTCCCCTCTTCGCGCGAGAGGCCCGAGGAACATTTTTCTCTCCCGCAAAGTATCGAACAAAAACCGCCGAGGACCGGCGAATCCCCGCGACGAGATTGTACACGTCAAGCGGCCGGTCGGACGGTCGGGCGGGCGGGCTAGCGTCGAGGCTAACCCGTTAGCCATGGAGGAAAGGAAGGAGGAGGGAGAAGCCGAGATCCAGGAGCACGGCCCCGAGCACTGGTTCTCCAAGTGGGAGCGGCAGTGCCTGGCCGCTGCCGAGCAGAGCGAGCCGCTGGGCGACGAGGAGACGGAGCAGAACCAACAGAAGCTGTGGCACCTCTTCCAGAACTCTGCCACGGCGGTGGCGCAGCTCTACAAAGGTACGCTTCGTGATGACAGACGGGTGGGGGGCACGAGAACAGAACAGAACAGAAGAGTGATGGGGGGCATACACAAAGGACACCGGCCAACGCCTCTCTTTATCTACCTTTAAATGAACGCCGGTCCTCTAGTAATTCTCCATTGGGTCTTTCATTGTCGTGTTGAGCATATCGTGGTTTCTTTCGGGCTCGTGTCGGGTCGGAACTCGACGCTAACCTTACCCGGTTGCCTCCAGACGGCCACCGTTTTTTGCGGAAATGTAACCCTGCAGAATCGAAAAGTGGAGTTCCAAAGATGCAGGTAGTCTTCATTTATCTGATCGCTCAGCACGTTTAGAGGCCCTCGCCTGTCTCCCTCTGGATGCTAAGCTAATGCTACTTAGCGGTCATACGTGCTAAGCGGTGAGGAACTTGGCAACCCTTGTCCTCCCTCCTCCCGTCTGGTCTTCTCGCCGTGACGTGAAACATCGAAGTCCGATCAGTTCTGAGGATGCATTGGCATCGGCATTGCTTAAACGGCTTAATTGTTTTCCCCTCAGCCGCCGCCGTCCACCACAGTCTGCTCCATTTGTACACAACTTGGCAATGCAGCCATTTGTCTGACTGCGGTGTGTATTTGGAAATCAAGTCAAAAGGCGGGGTGCCAGCCCATGGAAAAAAAAGTTTACAGTTGCTTGTACGTAATTGAAAGCTTAAGAACGGCACAAAATGTGTGTTATGCTGATTATTTTGAAAAGCTGTTGGGCCCAAATTGTCGTTATTTGCTTTTTGTATACAATGAAAGGAGAAGAACAATGAAGACAAGTTTTTTTTTCTTCAAGTTTGTGAAATGTGATTTTTCAGACAGAGAATGTCAGCAGCAAGGCCTTTCGCTCTGGGTGCCCTTCCAGAATGCAGCCACTGCCGTCACTAACATGTACAAAGGTGGGTAATGACAGCCTTAAACAGAGTTGATTTTTTTTTTGGTTCATCCCCAACAACCGCCAAATTTTGAATGCGTGGCGAAACACTAAACTTAGAAAGCTAGCGTTGGCAATGGGATGTTAAAACCTGTCAGGGAAAGTCAAGTCAAATGAGCGCTCACCTTATACTGGGTTCACGTTCTGTGGTGGTGCTTGCTTGTAAGAACCTTATTTTGGTGGTTGTTACCCAGAGAGCATGGAGGCGCGCCAGCGCAGCTACGACCTGGGGATCCAGATCGGCTACCAGCGCCGCAACAAAGAAGTGATGGCCTGGGTGAAGAAGCGCCGGAGAACCATCCGGCGAGAGGACCTCATCAGCTTCCTGTGCGGCAAGAACCCTCCTCCCAGGACGACTCGGGCCCCGCCCCGGGGAGCCATGGTGGCCGCCAGCCGGCCGCCCGAGACGGGCAGCTCCGTGGAGACGGACTTGCAGCCCTTCCGAGAGGCCATAGCCCTGCACGGTCAGTACGGATACAATTTAAAGGGAACGTAAAGAGCAGATATAGACCTTTGTACCTCGTCCAGGTCTCAGCGGCGCCATGGCCAGCATCTCTGTGCGCTCGTCGGGTCCGCCGCCTGGCTCGCCCACCCACCCGGCGGTGGCGCCCCCCCACGCCAGGCGCCGCAACGGCCTTCACGACGTGGACCTGAACACCTTCATTGCCGAGGAAATGGCCCTCCACCTGGATTCGGCCGCCAACCGCAAGCGGGGCGCCGCCCCCTGCGGCGACGTCATCACGGACTCGCCCACGCATAAACGCAACCGGATGCTCTGAGCGCCAAAGACCGGCTGCAGAGAACTGTAACTCGTCCGGCCCCTCAAGCGCCATCCTAGCTGCATTGCTACGTATGATAATCGTGAAATAGACTTGATTTGGACACAGGCCCCATCGTCACCGGCATTTTGAGTCCCCGTGCGTGTCTTATTACTTTTGGTTACCAGGCAACACATATGCACTATTTATGTTTGCACTCGTGATGACATTGGAAGTAACCCAACACACATGCTCCTACCCCGATTTTTTTTTTTTTTCAATTCACACATGCTTTGTGATACAATCTTTATGTAATGTGTGTAAATAATAATAAAAACACTTGGTGCTGTTACTATATGTGGTAAATATTGTAAAGACAAAAAAGGAAATGAAACCGGACATGTCCATGTACAATAAATAACCCATTATGCCAATAAAGGAACTACAAGTGTGACACTTAAGTTGTCTTTTTAGTGCGAGTCCGCACACTTCTGCAAAAATAGTAACACAGTTCTAAATTGTGGGGCACCCTTGAATAAAAACAAACAAAAAACAGGCAGAAGACAATGACCTTAAAATGGGTGTTTTGAATCAAAATGTGTTTGTATTTTTTTTTGGGGGGGAGGGGGGGGGCATAGCTTCTTGAGACTTTTAGTGCGTTGTCTATAAAATTTTATGTGGCTTAGTAAAACCAATTTAGGGGTTGATTTTTAAATAAAAGTACACCTGACCAAAGTCAGCCTAAAATGGCTGCCTCAAATGTGACAGACTTCCTGTGTTTTCCTGACTTATAGACTGTAGCTATTTTAATTGGACAACGTTAGAAAAAAATTCTGGGTAAAACACACAAAAAACAGACCAAAGATAATTTGCAAAAACACTCGTTCAAAACTAAAATGGGTCCGATAGAAAAGAATGGAAGTGAATGACGTGTTGAAACAGCACCCTCGTGTGGCCACTCGGCGTTATGACTGCAGCGAGTCAACGGCACGTGAGATCCATTTCTCCGTGTTTTGTGGCCATCTTGTTCTTTCCGTGTTTATAAACAGACGATCGATAACATAAAGAAGGGGCGTAATGGGGGCGGGGCCTTTCGCACAGCCACAAGTTGTGAGCACTGTGATTGGGTGAAAGCCAAGTGTACTTTCTCTTCCAAGCTTGTACAGTATAACACGTAAACGTGACAGGCAGGAGTAACACTATTACGCGTCACTCACTTCCTGCCCAAATGTCATGCTGCTGTTCGGTGCTATTGTTTTCGTTTAACATTTTCACTTGCCTGTCAAAAACAAGGGTTGGCGTCAAAAATGCACTTGTGTCTGCTTTACAAATGCCACTGGGTTTCACGGATCATTTCACCTCCCTGAGAGGTCTGGTTTACGAGGAGCGCATGAACGCAGCGCTAGTCCGATTCCTTATGGGGCTCCATTGTGTTGGAAGTAAACAAAAACAAAATCTCTCTCTCTCTCTCACTCAAGAGAATTGACACACTGACAGACATCTCTCTTATTTCCCCAAAGAGTTGTGTGAACGCTTTCTCGCTCATTTTCCCAAGCAGCAGCAGCAGCAGCAGCAGCAGCAGCAGCAGCAGCAGCAGTAGCAGCAGCAGTCCGGTTCCTCCCATGGCTCCATTCCGCTTCTTCCCCGCTGCAGGGACTGCTTGTTGCTCTGTCAGCCCCAGCGAACAAGTGCCCCGGCCCCAAACTCTCACGTTGCGAAGTGCCTGTGAAAGTGTGATTGACCCCCTGCGAAACAACATGGCAGACTACCGGGACGACACCGGAGCTCGGGCACTGCTCGCCTTGCAATCGGCGCCGTGCAGCCCCGTGCGAGTGGCGGTCACCTCGCACGTCTTCCACCACCAGCCGTCGCTTACCTTCCTCAGTCCGCCGCTGACGCAGGCCACCGCTGCTGGGATGCGCCCCGCGTGCCTCGAAACTCCTCTCCCCCAGGCCTTGGCCAGACTCGAGGGCCGGGACTTTGAGTTTGTCATGCGCCAGAGGACGGTCACCATCGGCCGCAACTCGTCCCACGGCTCCGTGGACATCAACATGGGCCATTCGAGCTTCATCTCGCGGCGGCACCTGCAGCTCGGCTACGACGAGGCGAGCGGCTTCTCGCTGCGCTGTCTGGGCAAGAACGGCGTGTTCGTTGACGGCGTGTTCCAGCGGAGAGGAGCGCCGCCGCTGCTACTTCCCCGACAGTAAGCTCCTTCTGCTGCGCATTAGCATGTTATCTTAGCATCACAAGCTAATAAACCTGATTATTATCCCCTTTAAATAACATTCCGCGTACAAACTCATTTATACATAAATCAAAAGTTGTAGGCTTCTAAGACGTTCAAGTTATTTTCGAGAATTTCTACTTTTTCTCGGGAGTTGTGAGGTTTTGACGATGTATCTCATTTATAACAAACGACCGACAGTTCGCGGCTTGGATTGAAATGTCACTTTACGTGCTCTTTTAGACGAATTGATTTGCGATCAGCTGTTCTAACACAAACTTTCCCAAACTTTTTTTTCCATGCAAGTGAATGAACGTTAGCTACGCTAGCTTAGCACATTCGTGAGTATGTCTAATATTAGCAGCGTTGTGTTGTTTAAAAAATAGATGATTATCAACAGTGGCTAGCCTGCGCTCAAGGCTTATTTGCTTACGTATTAAAAAGTGCAAAGTGTGACATTTGTTGGAGCAATAACATTCATCAATAGCTTTCTTCGGCGTTTTTAGCCGACGTGACGTGTAGCTGCTAATGTAAACAAACGCACCCAAGCCCTGGCAAGTCCTCACGGGCCGGGGCTTCCTTGCGGGAAGCTGCGTTTGTTCTACACTTGAAATGCTCCTTCAGTGTCAACTTTGACGTTAAACGCTGACTTCGTGCATGCTTGAAGTTGTAGCCCAAATGATGGTACTGACTTCTCTCAAATCAAGTCTAAACACGGCGAGGGCGTTTGTTGTGTTGCGGTCGTCAATCAGCCCGTTGGACCTTGAGGGGGGCGGGGTGGGGGACGCAAAGAGGTGGGGTGGGGTGGGGCGGGGCGGGGCGGGGGGATGCTCATCTCCGATTGGCCGCTTGCAAGTGTTTGGAGCAGCTGGTCCCGGAAGTCGAGTGTGGAATGAAAAGCACATGGAATAAACACAAAACCAACTTTGGTGCGATTTTGCGCATCTTTGCGTTTGTTGCTGACATGAAAATGATTAATCAAAGAAATAAGTCAAATACAGTTCATCAATGTTATACAAATAAAGTCATATGATCAAATAATAAATAATAAGGTATAGCGGTAATAATGCTGTGATGATCAGCATTGTATTAATCCTACTAACGACATTGGATATATTGTAGCAGCTAGCTGCAATTCTTAAATGCATCATAGTAGCCACAATTAAAAATACACTTTCTTTAAGCTCTTGGCTCATTCTGGCCTTACTGAACAGTCATCTGAGATGTCATGTGTTTTGCGGCACTTGACGGTGCGTAATTATGTTCCGATTAGTCTTTGGGCTATGATTGTAAACACATTACAAAAAATGCTTTTGTATTTAGGCGGCTGGAACTGATTCATAGTATTTCCATTGATGTCAGCAGTGAAAGATGACGTCAATGGTTGAACAGAATGTGTACATCTAAAATTGCTTTTGTTAATGTGACAGGATGACTAACCGCCATCATACTCGCCCTCCTTCAGGTGCGTGTTCCGCTTTCCCAGCACCGTCATCAAGATCCAGTTTGCGTCGCTGCTTAGCCACGAGGAGCAGCGGGAGAAGGAGCTACCCTCGCCGCCCATGCGCCCGCTTTTGCCTCACATCTCCCCGCTCAAGATCAGCATCCCCACCGCGCAGCAGCACGAAGAGCACATGAGAGCCTTCGGCTCGCCGCTGCCGTCGCCCACCGGCACCCTCAGGTATGCGCGCACGTAAACCTAAGTAAAAATAATCACCAAGGTATGAAAAAAATAAAAAGTCAATAAAATAAAAAACAAAAAATATATAAGAAATATTGTATCAAATAAAAATGGTGACTAGCTGATCATACATGCCTGAAGTAAAACGAATAAAACAGCAAGCATTTTATTTCTGGTGACAACATCAATAATAATAATAGTGTAATGCTGGGATGCCGCTTCTTGAGTTGCGTGGCCGGCCGGCTATAGGTGAGGACATACGTACAGTACGCAAACTTTATGTACATGGATTCCTGACATGTGACTGCTCACAGGACTTTGCTCTGACATCATGAGATGATGTTCGTGTATTTATAGCCGTGTGTGTGTGTGTGTGTGTGTGTGTGTGTAATGTTGACATGAGCTCATTCATATCGCTCACAGTTTTTCACTCTTGGGCGTACATGAACACTGTGGTCAAGAGTACCCTCTTGTGGCGCTATGATGTCACTGCAGCGGTTGTCCGCTTGCTCATGCCTTATATGGCGGGGCGGGAGCTCCACGCAGTCGGATTGGTGGACGGGAGGATTGTTTTGCTCTGCAGATTGATTTGTTTTTTTTGTGTGTGTGTGTGTCAAATCAGAGCCGTCTTGTTGACTTTACAAGCATCATGGCAGCTGTTGTTGGTTGTTCAACATGCACGCTGGGCAATCATTAACATGACGCAGCTCACTCATTATTTGAGAGACCGAGAGAGACAGAGAGAGACACAGATTGTCAATCTGTGTACAACTTTTTGTCTGTAGCAGATTTTTTTTCTCATTGAGGTCAGTCGTGTAGATCACTAATATAAGACTCCAAACAAATGTGCATCTTCCTTCCTTCCTTCCTTCCTTCCTTCCTTCCTTCCTTCCTTCCTTCCTTCCTTCCTTCCTTCCTTCCTTCCTTCCTTCCTTCCTTCCTTCCCCTTGCTACAATTCCAGCGTTCCCAATTCGTGCCCGGCGAGCCCTCGCGGCGCCGGGTCGTCGGGCTACCGCTACGGCCGCAACGTGACCAGCGACCTGCAGCTGGCGGCCGAGTACGCCGCCAAGGCCGTGTCGGAGCAGAGGCGCAACGTGGCCGATCATCGCGGCGCGACCGGAGAGTCGGCCGGCGACGACAGCCCCAAGGTGAGGACCCCCCCCGCCTTGTGTTGGGCTACCTCCACTCTGTTTAAAAAAATGATGTATTGATTTATTTTTATGACAAGCCTTGGGTCACACACACCTTTGTGTTTCAGGACGAGTCCAAACCGCCGTACTCGTACGCTCAGCTGATCGTGCAGGCCATCTCGTCGGCGCCCGACAAGCAGCTGACGCTCAGCGGCATCTACGCTCACATCACCAAACACTACCCTTACTATCGCACCGCAGACAAGGGCTGGCAGGTTAGATTCCCACACTTTGTTTTGCAGCCAATGAAATGGCATTTTCTCTCTATTATGCTGCTTTTTTTGACGACGGTCAGAACTCCATCCGCCACAACCTGTCGCTGAACCGCTACTTCCTGAAAGTGGCGCGCTCGCAGGACGAGCCGGGCAAGGGCAGCTTCTGGCGCGTGGACTCCAGCTCGGAGGGCAAGCTGGTGGAGCAGGCCTTCCGCAAGCGCAGGCAGAGGGGCGTGGCCTGCTTCCGGACCCCCTTCGGACCCCTCTCGTCCCGGTAAGCCAGCTGAAATGAGGAGGCTGCTCTGTTGATTACATTTTAAATGGAATTTTAACATTGATATTTACATTTAAAAAGCAGACACTGGTGCGTATGTCATTGAGCACTTAGTCCACCAGGGGGCGATGCCTGCTTTAGGCTTTATCAACGTGCCTAAACAATACTTAAAGCAAAAAAATCACCATCTGTGTTGGAAAGCAAGGGCTTTTTTTTGTTTTTCAGTGGGTTAAATGAAAATTTATATTTCAGACGTAGTGGGCAAGGCAACTTTATTTTTTTTCCTAGCCGCGTCTGCACTCTGTATCATCCGGAGTAACCATTTTGTTTGTCTGTGTTTGTGTCCTTTGTGCTGCTCGCCTTTGGGCAGGACAAAGTAAGTGGCGCTGACTTTTGCCCCGCCCCGCCTCGCCCCGCCGTCTTGATGTTTGTGGTGTGAATTTGCTTTTGTCCAGGAGCGCCCCAGCCTCGCCCACCCACCTTCTGTCGCCTCCGTCCAGCGGGCTGCAGACCCCCGAATGCATGAGCAGGGAGGGGTCCCCCGTGCCCACGGACCACCACGAGCAGCTGGCGCACAAGCTGGCCGCCGTGCCCGAATATCGATACACGCAGAGCGCGCCGGGTCAGTTTGCACAATGCCTGACTTTGTTTTCCTAACTTGAACATTTTGCCACTTTTTTTGCGCGTGTCTGCGTAGGGTCTCCGGTCAGCGCTCAGCCAGTGATCATGGCAGCGCCCCCCCACCCGAGCGCCACCCTGGGCAAGGCCCTGGCCCTCATCCCGGGGGGCGGCGGCCAGGTCCACCTGGTCCAGAACCCGACGCCGTCCTCCGTCACCATGCTGCGCGTGGTCACCAGCGCCCCTCCCAACGGCTACTGCGCCACCTCGTTGGTCAACGCCGGGCCGAGCGGCACCGAGCTCAGAGGTGGGTCCGTAAAAGGGGGTGTCCGTCCGGCGCTTTGCAGAACTTCACATGCAACGTATCACCGGCGGAGTGTGTCTGCTTTCTTACCTGTGGCGTTTTTTGCGTTGCTCAGAGGCGCAGCTTCAGCGAGAGCTGGTGATCCAGTCGCTGGACAGCGCCGGGCACGGCGCCGACCCGCGCAAGGTGACGCTGGGGTTGCATCATCTTCCCGTGCACCCGGTCACGCAGAACGGGAAGCACGGCAACGCCGCAGTCGCCGTAGCGACCGGCCTCGCCACGGCAACCGGCCTCGCCGCTTTCACTTCAAGTACGTTTCATACGGAGAGTTTTGTGTGGTCTTTTTCTGCAATGTAACTTCTTTTCATCAAAGTAAATCCAATTGAATCTGCATAAAATTGAGTTTTTGCCTTGGCGTAAAAGTGTTTCGAAATAAAATTACAGTATGTCTGAATTGATTCATCTTGCATCTAAAATATACTCGTACAATTTTGCCATTTTTTTAAAAACCCCCTCTGACTTTTTTCTCAGTTTTCTAAAAAAAAAAAAGACTATGTAGCCAGATGAACTTTTTTGTCCTCTCCTGTTCTTAAAAAAAAGTTTTTTTTTTTTTTTTATCCCGCCCTGCAGGTCTAAGCAGTCCTCTCCAAATTCTGGCAGCTCAGGCCTCCAGCTCACCTCCCGTGATGCTTAGTCGTCCGCTTTCCACCGAGCCGGCAGGCACGCGCGACGAACCCCTGGCCAAGCGGTCCAAGATGGACGACAGCGAGGGATCGGCACCCGCCGGCGCTCAACAGCCCGTTATCGTCGCCGTGACGACGGAAAGCTACGAGCCCAGGAAATGAAAACACCTGAAGGGAGTTTTGTCACAAAATTATTTAACTTCAAAAAATGGAAGCAAACACTACTCGAGGACTTTGATGGATGAAGAAATGGGCTTACTGAGTAGCCAAGAAGACGATGACATTGTTACAAACTTGGCCAAATTGCAGCAATGGCGAAATCCAAACAGTGTCTCTGTTGCCCAAACCTGAAACAAATGCATTATTTCATTGAGCTTTTACAACAAGAAAAAAAAAAAAAAAAACACTTATTACCCTTTAATAATAACAAAAAAAAACACTTTGTCATTTTTATTTTGACCTTTACTGCTTTTTAGAATGTTAGAGCAGCATTAGCCGCGCTAACGTCGCAACTAGAAGCTATTTTTTCTTAAGAGTTTGTGTAAAAAAAAAAAAAAAAATTTTTAAAAAAAGCATTGATACATTCTAGAGATGATTGTTTTTATGAATGTCTCACAGTTGTGATTACCAAGAATGTCGTACCACAAAATTAAAGCCACATTGACTTGAACCATTTTTTGGAACATGAAAAGATAACTTTTTATTATGAAGATATTTCAAAGAACCTCAACAATGCCAAATACCACCAATCAATCAGTGTTGCCTTTCCATTGCCCTCTTTTTCCACCCGCTTGATTTGCATGTCCATACATGGTCGCGAGTGGAAAAAGCAGCAGCACAACAAAGGAGAAATGTTTTATCTTGTAAAAAAAGGTCAGTGTGTCTTTTTGGACTACAATCATTAGAAATAAAACTGCAAAAAGCAATGGCCAACCGACTGCGCTAGTCAATGGCCAATCCTCAAAATGACCCAATGACACCATGCAGGACCCTAAAAGCTAACCATAACCCCAAACCCTTCCCCATAACCCCTAACCTTAACCCCAAACCCAAAATAGACGGGCTTCCTGTTCAATTTTGAGCAGGGGTCCTTGAGACTGTCCACCAAAATCGGTCCCAGGGGGCACCACTGAGTGAGTTTTCATCAGGATGCACAAAATGTTGTTGGGGCCTAACAAAGTGTCCCATAGTGATGACATCATCGGCATCATCCGGAGTACCAGCAAAGGAGCGCCAAATGTGGCTCACTCGGCCAAACGGCAAGCGATGAATGCTGAACGTTTGCAGCCTTTATTTACAAGCACGCCATCCTGTCGTGCAGAAATGACACGCTGCTAGCCCTGTCCATCGGTCCCTCCCTCCCTCCCTCCCTCCCTCCGTCCGTCCGTCAACAGGACGAGGCACTGATCTTCTCCGACACTTCCGGGTCTGACTTGGCCACCAGGAAGCGGAGGCGACCTCCTCCCAGGCGGATCAGATCCACTGCACTACACAAATGAAAGGGAGAAGATCAATGTTGAGTTGAAGTTCAAAGTCAACAAGATCATCAAACCTCTGGTAGTCAGCGCCGATCAGGCTGGTCCCGTTGACGGCCAGGATCCGATCCCCGATCCTCAGCCGGCCGTCGGACGCTGCTGGCCCATCGGGGATCAGCGTGCGGATGTAGATGCCTGGGGCGTTGAGAGGCGTGTGCTAATGTGTGTGTGTGTGTGTGTGTGTGGGGGGGGGGGGGGGGGGGGGGGTCATTTTATAATTGATCATTATAATTGTGTATGCTGTTTAATGACAAAAAACAACGCACCAGGCCGTCGATGAGTCCCATGCCGAGTCCATAGGGTCCTTTGTCCAGTTCCACTACAAGCACCACACACATGTCATCAGGGAGGGGAGGGGCGCCTGGGGACGAGGACCACACAGGGAAGGGGAACTCACAGCTACGAGTAACACAGCCTGCAGAGGGCACACACGCGCACAGCAACACACAAACACACAAAGGGTCTTGCAATGGGGTCCGCACAGAAAGACAGTGAGTGACGCAAGCCAAGAGGGGTTAGGGTCCAGTCACATGCAATACCACGGACTGCGAGCAGGTGTCATTGTTTATTTCTGTATGCTATATCGTTTTTTTTTTTGTTTTTTTTTAATTGGCAACAGCGCCAGCCCAAAGTCCTACCTTCCATGCCATTAGATATGATCCCGTTAGGCCTCTTTCCGCATCCGTTCATCTGCGGGGCCCCGCCCCCTCCCTCGGTGTACCCCGTTGCAGTGGGCGGGTGCTGTTGGGGATGGTGGTGGTGGTGATGGTGGTGGTGGACGCCGCCCCCGTTTCTCCGGAGACTGTGCGCTTGGCCTCGGCCGTTTTCTTCCTCGCCGTCGCTGGGGGCCGAACGGGGGCTGCCCTGCGTCAAGGGCAGGGGCAGCAGCTCCCTCTACAGGACATTTCCAGGAAGCATTCATTCCACTAGAAGCTGTAATATTTGTGCCATCTCTTTTATCAGGCATAAAAACAAAAAGGTGGTTGAAATGGAAAGGCAACTAAACTGGGCCGTGATCCTTTCGCTTGCCACCAGAGGGTGCCCTCGTACCACTAGCGCCACTGAAAATCACTCGCCTCATCATTGAGTAATCCATTCCTGGTTTAGACAATCTGAAGCTTCTGGCGAGTGAACAGCATTTTTTTTCAGGCTCAAATTGTAGCCGATGAATGCGCCCTTTTTTAGAGGAGATGTCTTCATCATGACAACGACGATGATGTGTTCTAAGATGGAGGATTACGGTCTAGTCGGCCCACTGATGAGACAGCCTGACCACTAAGCAGATTAGCCATGATTTAACCATGTCTAGCTTCTTCTTCTTCGTGTGTGTGTGTGTGTGTGAGAGGTTTTGTCTTTCATCTGAAAGATTACCATGAAACTCCTCAACCAGTGCAGCTGCTTACGCACAGATTACACTGTTGGTGTGTGCGCAAATGTTTGTGTCTGCCTTGGGGACGCAGCCTCACCTGAACATCAGCCGCATTGTTGTTGTTGCCGTTAGCGTGCGTGGCGGTGGAGTTAGCGTGCGTCTTGGCGCGCAGGCCCCACAGGAAGTGGCGTACGTAGAGCAGCTGTCGGTAGACGCTGTCCTCCACGCGCTCGCCGTCCAGGTCCACGCCAAAGCCGCTGCTGGGCAGCACGATGGGAGGGTGGTTCTCAAAGCTCTCCAGGAGGTCCACTGAATGCACAGATGGATCCATGTTAGTGGCAGGTCAGTCAGTGTCTCTCTCTCTGTCCGAGCGGGTCACCTGTGCGGTAGACGTAGGCCTCGTCCTCGCTGGCGGGCTGCCACGCAGGCACGGGTCCGGTCTCTGCGGTGATCTGGTACTGGCTCAGGATCCTGTGGAGCTGCACCGGCTTCAGGGCCGGGTGCTCGCTCGACAACATTCGCCAGCTCATCTGAAGGAATGTTTCAATATGAAAATATTCAATGCAAATTGCATTGTAATTTCACTGGAAAAAAGGAGATTGGATTTCTTGAAAAAGTACACAAAAGTTAAACAAATAGTTTGAAAGGCTTTGGGGAAAAATTGTTCAAATCTAATTCAATTGATTAAAGAAAAGCTGCCAAAGACGTCATTTTTTGTTTTCATGAAATTGATTGAAAGCGAATGAATGAACGCTTTCCAACAAAGATTCCATCTGCAAAGAAGGAAGGAAGGCGCCTTACCTGCGTGAGTTGCTGCGGCGGCGTGGCCAGGACGGCCACGGCGCTGTTGAGTTTGGTGAAGAATTTGTCCGCCAGATGTCCCAGGGACGACTTGCGGGCCCATTCCGACAGCATCCGCAGACACGCTTGCACCTGCAACACTTTGGAGCGCTGGAACCAGCCACGCGATGGACCTGCACGCACACACACCGGCCGCTAGCGCTCAATGCTAACACATGGCAAACGTGAAAATCCATCCATCTGTCCGTATTGCGCCATATGTTTGGGACGCCGCGCGCGCTTGTGTAATAGGCTTATGTCTCGGCATGGTGTAATCTGGCCGCAACAGACGAGACGGCGCTTGACCTCGCTCGTAAAGGTGTCAGAAAGCTCGGCTGGCCAGCCAATGCACACACCAAACAAAGAGCTGTGCTAGCTAAGGGCTAATCTATTGAGCAGGTGAAAGCACAATTAGCCGCTAACGATTCATAAAAGAAATGTCATTATGGGGTATGGCATTTCTTTGCTTTGCTTTGAGGATAACATGACAAACTATTTTTTCGCTAGCTTTGCTTAATCCATTTTGGAAAAAGGCTGGAACAAAATGTGGGAAAGGTCAAGCGCTGTGAATCATTTCAGGACGCGTCTGCGAGTGTGCGTTGCAAACGTCAGCGTTAGCCTACACCAGGGGTGGCCAATTGGGGTCCTCGAGGGCCCCAATGCCGGTGTCTTGCATGTTTTCTAGGTCTCCCTGCTGAAACACGCCTGATTCAAATGATCAGGATTGTTATCCAGCTTCTGGCGACCTTGCTAATGATCGGATCATTGCAATCAGTTGTGTTGCAACAGGATGACATAGAAAACATGCAGGACATCGGCCGGCCGGCCGGCCGGCCCTCCCTCAACGACCGCAATTGCCCACCCCTGGCCTACACTCACACACTCCTCCCTCTTGTGTTACCACGGCGACCAAAATATCAATGAGAGACTGCGGGGAGCCAGACAAGACAGGACAGGGCGCCGCAGTCATCACTAATGAAGACGTACGCGTCTGCCAGCCAACCTGCAAAATGTACTCGCTGCTCGACTTGGCGAAGCAGGATGTGGCTCTGGGATCGATTGTTCTCTTTCTTTCTTTCTTTCTTTTTCAAACCGTCTTTCAATACGAAAAATTGGTAGACACAGCTAAATGTGTCCTCCATTTTGTTTTTTGTCGTGGAACGGATGGAGCAGGGCGACCAAACGCAGCTTGGACCAGGGTTTCCTGAGCAAAGACAAAAGGCAAACTGACACAAGTTAACAAAACAATAACTGGACCGACTGACCGGGACGTGAGACAAAAAGACAGCAGGACATGCAAACAACAAGACAGTACGACAACAACGACCCGACGGATGGGAGGGAGGGGCAAACAGGACTTAAATACACCACAGGTAACAAGAGGCAGGTGAGAATGATCACACTGATCATGGGCACACAGGAGGGGAGGGGAGGGGCGAGGGGAGGGGAGGGGAGGGGAGGGGAGGCGAGGCGAGCACACAGGCACATGGACAGAAACCATCACAATATGCACAGAATAAACAAAGCGCGGACGAGACGTGACAGTTTGCAAGTTCCCGTTTGAAGCTCTCGGATGTTTGTTAGAAAAGCCAGTTGCTGATGAAATTGGGTGGGCGCCAAAAATCCGCCACGTTGATTTGACGTCAAGGTGAAACATTTCCATTCTCCCCAGGCCCCTAAAATGTCTCGAGAGTGCCAGCGCCTACGCCAGACAGATGGCCGGCCGGCCGGCCAGCCGGCGCCACCTCTGCAGGTTGCACATTATTGATGACGGGCCGTAAGACCAGAGCGGCAGAACGAGGGAGAGTTTGACCTTCTCCCCCCGTCATGGTGCTTTCTCCCTCCCTCCCTCCCTCCCTTTCTTCATTCAATCAAACCTCCTTTTCCCACTCGGAGGAAGCGAGCTGATGGGAATTAGAGAGCAGAGAGGACACCAAGGACAAATCTTGATTGGCTCCCCCCCCTGCCCAACATCTCCCCCGCCCGCCCGCCCACCCGCCTGCCTCAAATCAAAGTGCTGACAAGGGTGCTGCAGGCGGGGCTCCTCAGGGAAGGTCTAACGGAGGTGAGTGCAACCAAGGTCATCCCCTTTACCTTTGTCCATCAGCTGGTTGAAGAGCGACACATTGGAGAAGAAGAAGAGGTAGGCAAACATCTGCGCCTGTATCTCCGGGTGGACCTGGTAAGCCTGCAGCAGCTCCTGGGCATTCTGGAACACCTACGCAAACATTCCACCAGCCATTTTGAAATTGTATTTTGTATTATTTTTTATATACGTATATATCTTTCATTCAAGCATCTTTCTGAGTCGGAATCATTCGGACCTGGAGGACCCTGCGGACCGGCTCGGGGAATCCGACGCCTCCTTTCCAGCACGGCTCGGAGCTGTCCGCCGGGAACGGGTTGCAGTCCAGAAGAGGCGGCAGCACCACGTACAGAGCCTGAATGGCAAAATTGTCGGATGACTTCAAGGCTAAAATTGTCTCAAATTGAAAATGTTTCATGTTTACAAAAAGCTGCTCTGCAAACATTCCAAATGGACTTAGTGTCTTTGTTGTCGCACGTACCTTGGTGATGTAGTAGACGCACTGCTGGAAAGTGTACATGATGACCTCCTCCAAGATGCTCATGGCCTCCTCGTTGGCCGAGATGGTGGCCGACAGCAGTGACTCCTTGGAGCCTGCGAGAGCAATATAAATAAATAAATAAATACCCACACTTTAGGAAAAGCACAGCGTTTTAAACTCGTTCACGGTTATAGACGTCAAAGATATTAACTGGGTGACCGAGACTGGAGTGGCACTCATATTTCCGTTTTGGTCACCTATATAGTCTTCACCTGACCAAACCGATTTGAGGAACTTAACATGAACATGATTACATCAAAGAGACGTTGAGTGCTTTTGTTTTCATCAAAGAGCTAATATGCATGTTTTAGCGAGTAACATCAAAGACAAGGTCGGGTTTTGGAAAGATGAACATCAGCGAGGTCGAGTGAAGCCGACGTCCGTCCGCCATGTCATTTCCGTCACGGGTACCTTGCAGCGTCTCCATGTTGTGCGTGTACGACGGCGCTCTCTGCTGAATGAAGTAAAGGATCTCGATGGAGTTGGACATCCAGAAGAAGATGGTCTGCAGGTCTGGGATCAGGTCTGAGATGTTGAGCAGTGATAGCGACGCCGGGTCCTGGCTGCAAGGTACGCAAACACAAAAACACGCTCACACTCAAGACTTTTGAAAAGGCGAGGCGCAAAAACGATACTCACTGTTGAGCTTGCTTCTGAGCTAACTCCTTGGTCTTCTCCTGCAAAACACACACATACTCATTCGTGTTTAACTCAGGTAAAAAAAAAAAGCTTTATAGTCCACTCAACCAATATGACATTTTTGAAAATGATGAAAATAAAACGAAAGGATCTCTCTCCTCTTCATTTTATTTTATTTTGGTCATATGCTATATTAACTATATTTAAAAAAAATGACAGCTGGCTCCGCCCCACACGGCTGAGCGCAAGTAGCCTGAAACAAAAAGGGAGAGGAAAAAGGAAGAAGTGGAATTTGCGGCGGGCGACTGACCCAGGCCACGGTCTGTATCCGCCGGACAATCTTGAGGAGCAGTTTGCCAAAGCTCCCGGGCGGGAAGGCGGAGGCCGAGTGTTGGATGCACAGACACAAAAGGTACGCCGGCGTCAGCTTGTGGTCGTCGCCTAACCACAACAACCACAAACGCAAGTTCCAAAGAGTGGACTTCAAAATTGTCGTCGATTTTTCCACTTGTACCTCCGGGCTCAATGAGCGACATGATGCGGTTGAGGAGCTGGTCTTCGTGAGCCGGCTCAAACTCCAACTGCAGCTTCCTCTTCTGTCCGCCGCCGCCGCGAGGTTTGACGGGGTGCGGCCTGAAGCCGCGTCGCGCTGTCACGCCCGTCACGCCCGTCACGGTGGCCGGCCTGTCTTTCAGCGCCGATCCGCACACGTTGCACGTGGCGCCGTCCTCCGGGCCGCCGTCGTAGATCTGGCCCAGGCTGCGGAGGCGGCTCAGGGTCTGGGCGGGGAGAGGCTTGGCGCCCGTGGGGTCCTGGAACCGAGAGGTTCCATTAAAACAATGCTCTCGGCCACTCGCCAAGCACTTGCCTTGTACAGGAAGATGTAGTGCGCGCCGAAGGAGAGCAGGTCGCCGTGGCGCAGCGTGGTGGAGCGCTCGCAGCGGGAGAAGTTGACCAGCACGGTGGCATCCAGGACGGGCTCCACCGCCACGCAGGACGCGCGCTGCTGCGCCGCGTCCGGCTCCGGCTCGTCCGCTTGGCCACGGCGCGGCGGGGCGGCCAGGCGGCGCAGGCGACAGTGAAGCGGCAGGACGTCGGGGGAGAACAGGCAGATGTTGGGGCGGGCCGAAGGCGTCTCCTGGCCCACCGTGTGCTGCTCGCGGTTCAACAGGTACACCAGGCAGTCCTGCGAGAAAGTCCAATACGTTTGACTGCAAATTGCCTGAGAGTTACAAATTGTCATTGATTTTGACGTCTATAATTGTCAATGGCAGCGAGCGGCGGTTAACTCATTCACTGCCAACCCGGTTCATATCTTTGGCGTCTATGATCGTCAATGGCACTGAGTGAGCGCAACAAGGGCGGGCCGCTTTGGATTGTGACCTGTTTGTTGTAGCCCTGAAGCAAGAGGAGGTGCGGCGATTGGTAGAGGGAATGGCGGACGCCACCCTGGCCGGCATCCTCCTTGCGCCACCCGCCGGACGCCGCCTCTCGGCCCCGGTAGGGCCCCGGGAGGGTGGAGTAGTAGCGCTTGGGCTCGTCGCCCACCGCCAGCTGGAGTGACGCGCGCAGAGGAAACGTCAGAATGATTGACAGTTGACAAGGAGCCCGTCAACCTGGTCCACCTGGTTGAGGCTGGTCTCGCTGAGGCTGCGACAAAGCGACGAGTTGCTGGAGCGAGGCAAGGTGAGGGCCCCCTTGGCCCGGTTCCTCTGCAGCTTGCGGGCCTGAGCGTTGATGTCTAATCAAAGGAACGATAATAAAAAGCGCAGCGGAGGCTTTTATTCAGGAGTGCAAAACTCGGAAGAGAATGAGAAACAGCGACAAAAGCTAACGTTAGCATCGACAACCGGCTGCTTTCTTCCTCTTTGGTTTATGTCATAAAAGAACAACACAAGTCAAAGCGCGGGAAAGGATTCTCTTAACGCCAAATATGTTGCCGTCAGACGTGAAAAAAACAGCCAGGAAACGGAACGAAGACGTTGCTTTGTTGTTAGCGTTAGCATTTGTTTGTTGTACAATACCCGAAAGATGAAATGTAAAATGGCGACATGTAAAATGCCCATGCGAGAAACAGCGACAAGGTGAGCGAAAGAGAAGCCCCGTCGTTAGCATTAGCATTCCCAGTCCGCTTTGCTCATTTGGTCATGAAGTGCGAAACGACAACATGTGGGGAGAAAAAAAAACAACAATCTCCTTGATTCGTTTCAACACTTGGCATGCCAGCCACATTCACTTGCCCTTTTTTGTTCTTCCTTTTCATACCACTCATGCATTGACCAATGAGGTAATGGATGAGAAGGCCACAGGACAGGACAGGAAGAAGACACATACAGTTGATGTGAAAGGGAAAAGGGGGGCGGGCAGGTTGGTCTCCATGGCGACGACGGACAGGCCGGCCTACCTGAGGCCAGTCCCCACCTTTAGAGCCCGAGTGAGCCGCCCGAGCCGACCGCAGCGGGGAGCTCCTGTGCACGCGACCCATTAGAGCCACCAGGAAGTGGGGGGCTTTGGGCCCTACGGCGGGGCAGGGCGGGGTGGGGTTGGGTTCAGACACAGGCTGAGAAAACACACACCCACTCGCCCCAAAACATCACAAGGGTACACACAAGCGGGCATGCACTCCTTTCTTTAGCTGTGTGTGACAAAAAGAGGAAACCTCTTTGGCCTCTTCCTGAACAAAATGGCCGCTTCAAAGAATCCAATAGCAGACTGTTTTGGGAGCCGTGGTTTCCTGCTGAGACTCTCTGCTGGCTCTACTCACCTCCCGAATATAATGTTTGGCTTTGGGGGCGGGATTTACCACAAAAAAACAACAACTCCATAGCCATGTCTGCATGTGTATGAGTGTGCGCTGACCAGCCGTGATGGTGTCCTTCTCCTTGGCGTTGAGTTCATCCACCTCAGCTCTCCTGCGTAGCTCAAAGCGTCGTGCGTGTCCTTCTCGAGGCTTCCACAGCTCCTGCAGCAGCAGCGGCTTCTCGTTGTCGCCCATCGCCCGCAGGCACTCGGTCCGCCAGGCGCCGTCGACCCCCTCCAGGCGTCCGATCACGTCGCACAGGACGTAGGAGTGGGCGGCGTCCTTATTGAGCGAGTAGCGCTCCAGCGCCTCCTTGACCAGCTCCTGAGCGCTGGAGCGGGGCGTGGCCAGGACGCTCTTGTAGTTGGCGCCGGCGCAGATCTCGTCACCAAAGATCTTCAAGACGCCCGGCGCCGAGCTTTGGGTGGACAGCTCGGCCGGGTCGTCCTCCGGTCGCTCCGGGGCCTCGGTCGCCGAGCGCCGGTCGCCGCGGGTGTTGCTTCCCGCTTCAGCCGGGACGCGGTCGCGGTAGCTCAGAGTGCGGTACAGGACCTGGCGAGCGAGCGAGCGAGCGAGCACACGGTTAGTTCAGGGCCACGGCGTAGGAACCCTGTGGAGCAGATTTGACTGCGCCCTGTGAATTCTGCCTAGCAACAGGTGGCCCTTTCAAAATGTCATATTTTTCATCAGGACTCTGTGACATTATGGATTCATGTGTGCGCGTGTGTGTGTGCGTGTACACATACCTGCGTAAATGTCTTGCTCTGGCGCTTTAGTCGGCTCTTGGAGGGCAAGGACATGCTTGCCCCGGAGGAAGAACCGTAAAACATTTTTGCGCTGTCGGTTCTGTCAGAATGCTGGTGACACACGCGCGCGCGCACACACACACGCACACACACATACGCACACATTAGAACGTTCCAATTTAAACGTTTGAGAGTCGTCACCGCTCCGTGTGCTTGCCCAACTATCCATCAATCATATGAATAATTTGGTACGCACATTTTGCCGAATAGTTAATTTTGTGAGCATAAATGAGCATCTCGCATGCATATGTTGTGGAGGGAGGCACTTTCATTTCTTGTCCTTTCTGGGGTTCTGTACATTTGCGTAAACACCATTTTGTGGGTCACCAAGGCAAAATGGTAGCCGTGGCGGGCGGGTGCGTGCGTGGGAGGGAGGGAGGGAGGGGTTTGCCGTCCCTGCCCGGGTTTGAATAAACTGCAGCCAAGTAGCCAGATTAGCGTGGATTAGCAAGCATTTAAAATAGTCACGTTATCCGGGCAGCAGGAGCGCTTGCATAGTCAGCGCCAACAACAAGGCCACTTTGAGAGAGAGCCTAGACACATTCCGGGGACTCCCTGCTGACAACGATAAAAGCAGCCATGCAAGATGCTCGACCCTCTCTCAGCATTCACGCTAGAAAAGTGTTGGAATGCGCAACAGCAGCAAATCTTCTTTTCGCATTTCATGCACTAAAGGTTGCGACAATGTCAATGGTCAACATTCACACTGACTGACAGTTATTCATCCATAAATGTGTCCCATTGAGGCATTCTTTATAAAGTCATGGGAGGACACACAAATATACAGAGAGCAGCATCACCATTCCATCTTTTCTTCAGTTTGCCAAATGCTGAGTGACGTTTTACTACGCGCGAATGGTGAAAGCGATGAGCAAGTTCATTCAACATTTGGACACACATGCCAAGGAAGGCTTGACATTTTCAAGCAGCAACAGCGTCACTATCCTGTTTTTCACATTTGAGGCATATTCAAGTGAGGCAGGCAGCACTATTGTGACACTTTGGTTCGTTCATTCGGGCCGAGTGGAGCATTCGTCCGCCCGTCTCAGCATGAATCGAATCAACGAAAAAAGGTTTCGGATGCAAATTCTACGAGCGTGGGGCGACATTTTGTGCAGCATTCAATTGTGAGTTCAGGTGCAGCGATACGAACGAGGCAAATGCTTTTGGAGCGATTGATTGTATGACGACGTATTTGACGTCCCCAATCTTGATTTGAGACATCGCCGCCGCCGCCGCCGCCGCCAGCGCCGCCACCCGCAGTCATACGAGTGAGTGCTTGTTTCACAGCATTGACACGATTTGAAGGCTGCTTTCCCCTCTTCGGTATGTTGACCGACGGTCGCTAATGGCAACCGGCGGAGCGACACACCGCGACCGACTGTCCTCGGAAATGAATCCGCCAAAGAGGCGTGTTGTTGCTCGGCGGCGGCGACGGCGGCGGCGGAAGCGCTAACGTCGCTCCGCGGCGGTGAGCCAGCCAGCCAGCCAGCCAGCCAGCCAGCCAGCCAGCAGGTGCCCCGGTTCGCCTCCGTCGTGAAAAGGGAACCAAAACGACTTGTTACGCACCTTACAGGAAGGACGCTTCACAGCAGGTGGATGAAATAGATCCGGAAAGTTGCCGTGGTGGTCCTCCGCCGGTGGGTGTCTGCAATGCGCGGCTCCATGATGCTGGGGGCTCCAGGCCGCCTTGTTTTCCCTCAAAACGATGGAATAACAAGCGTCCGGTTCTCCCCGCAAAACAGCTCCGTCAGCTCGGGCACCGAGCAGCCGCTGGGTGCGTACATCTTCGCCGCCTGGCCCGGCCGGCAATGCCCGCTGGCTCCCGGCAGCCGCATTCCACCGTCGGTGGCGGCGGTTTCAGAGCCGAGTGGTAACGGAAATGGCCGAGTCACCTCACCGCACCGCACAGCGCCGCCCGAGGCCAAGCCCGAATGTGCAGACAGCAACCTCTGGTGGGCATCAGCGGTAATGCACGGAAACGTTACAATGCAAGCTGTGATAAGGTTCACACAATATGCATGGAAAATTATTATAATGTAGATTGTAAAAACTTACTTGTATATGCATTTCATCCAAATGTATAGTACACGTATTTGTTCAAAAAATATTTTCTCTATCTGAAAAGTAACACATGTATTCATGCGAGCATTTTACACCTCTTCACTATTAGACTCTTTCGGGATCACAGTCAAATAAAGTGACAAATACACAAAATACAATGTTCTGATCAGTTTTGCCCGTTTTAATATTAGTTGAAAATGTTCACAAAGTCGCTATTTTCACGTCCTTTTGCGTGTAGTGATATGGGACACATTAGAGATTGCACAAGCCTGCACCAAAGCTTTCAACACTTCGTTGTTCGTTGGCCTTTGAATTACATCGCCCTATCACATTCGAAGAGTAGTCGCATACAAATCTGCTGAGTCGTCCGTCATTCCTTGGCGCGTGCGTCTCTAGCTGCGATAATAAAATGCGCTTCTAATGAGCCCAACGCTGACCAAAGTGGCGAGCCGCTGCGTGAAAAAGCTCCTTACGCTGTTTTATTACAAGAGCGATAGAAAAGAGCAAAGCATCACGTCGGCCTGTCGCAACACAGAAGCACGCACACACACACACACACACACAAAATGAACCAAAAAGTCAGCAGCTTCGCGGTCACACACAGCAGAGGGAAAACAGAGCGCGAGTCGATGTGACGTCATGTGAAGGGCCGCACTCGGAGTGAGTGACGCAAAAAGACAAACGAGGAGTTGCGGCAAGACCCAAATTGTCCCCAACGTTTTCTCAATCAAAGAGGGCGTAAGAAAGACTGACTCCAAGTCCACAAAATGTGCCAAAAGGAGCAAAATCCTGACCTTTACTCCCAATCCCAACTCCCGACCTTAATCCCCCATCCTTAACCCCAATTTTTCTCTGATTAACATTTTAGGAATGCGACATTAAAGGCAAGCTGTGTCAAAGCGGACCGAGCTATCAGCCCACACACGTCATCAATTCAAATAAGTGCGTGTGTGTGTGTGTGTGTGTGTTGGGTCACGCGTAAACATAGACCAGAGGCTGCGGATTCACGAGTCGGATGGCGGCACACGCACACACCTGAGATTGTTGAAAAACACGTCGATTGGCTTTGCGTTCACATTCGGCGCGTGAACGGCACGTCAAAAGTATTAGAACGCCTCGAGCAAACATCTGCCCCGCATATTGCCCCGGCCGGTGTTCTAAAACTTTTGCTCTTGACCCGTGCCGTCACTTGTGGCAGGCAGTAAGAAGAACACAACATCTGGCAGTGTCCATTTGTACCAAAAAGTAAGAAAAATGAAATGTGACCTACTGTCTGTCACATGGTCAACTGGGAACAGAAGCGCCAAGCTGAAAAAATAGAGTCGACTGACGGTCGTAAGATTAAAAACAATCATGGCCGATTCATAAATGGCCATAAAAGCAAAATGACAGCCACAACAAACACTCGCACAGTGTCCCAAAATAAATGAAACAATTGACGAATAAATAGAACCAGTAGAAATAATCCATCAGATTGTCTCGTACTTTACAATGTCAGTCGCGGACGGCGCACTCTTGGTTGCCATTTTGCACAACAGATAGAAAAGCCAATGTCTAGAAAGAATGCGCAAAGTATTTGCTCACGCATTGTCGCAAGTGATATCATTCTTATAGACTTGATCGATCCCCATCAAGTAGTCACGATAAACGGATACATTGCACCAAAAAATTCATGTCATCCACAAAGCATAATAAGGGATGCCATTGCTCCTTGCCACTTAGTCATGATAACCACACAATAGAAGGAAGCACAACCAATAGAAATAATCCACAACATTTGATCACATCTACCGCATGACCTCATGTCAGGCTTTTCTTTTCGTACAGCCACAATAAGCAGCCACCGCCGACGCTACAATTAAAAGCAACCACTAAAATCATCTACATAGTAAAACTAAGAAGTCACAGCTGCCACAAATCCTCATGGAGATGTTTCCTACAATGGTCCTCAAAGCTCTTCGCCACTCACCTTGCAATTTAAATCAACAACCGGAAATAATCGGAAAAGCAGTCGATGTCATGCAATTAGCCTTGGTCACTGGAAACCGAGCACAAGAACCTGAACCAAGGTAAGAAAAACTGAATCGGTTCTCGCCAGTCAGTCGTGATTAAAACCAGAAATGAAAAGGACACGGGAAAAGAATCCACAACGGAGGAGAAAAAAAAAAAAAAGTCCACGTCACGATTGCTCACATGTTCCTTAATTAGTCGTCTTTCAAATTAGTCCTGTTTTACACGATCAAAATAATGGCAGCCGGTCCAAATAGTCCACTCAAATAAATGATGTCGAAATTTCTAACACACCTCGCACCGCCGCGAGAAGAACGAGAAGCGCCTCCTTGGGCGGAATGTAAACATTTGACGCGGAAAGACGGCGGACGCCACTGACGCGCGCGTGCGCACGCATGCGGCATCCCCCCGGAGTGTCGGCATCCCCCCCCCCCGAGTCCATCATCTGGAGGTGCGCACGGGGTTGGCGGGCCGGGCGTAGAGGTACTTCCAGATGGCGTAGTAGTGCACGGCGGCGCCCATGGCCACAAAGAGATGCCAGATGGCGTGGGCAAAGGGCACGATGCCGTCGCTCTTGAAGAACACCATGCCCAGGCAGTAGAGGGCGCCGCCCAGCAGCAGCTCGCACAGGCCCGCCTGCTCCGGCTGGGTGGACCCGCAACACCCCCACAAGGGAAAGCCGTCAGAAATCGATTTGGACTTTCTGTCCACGTCGATTGATTCGATTGACCGTATTGGTGGATTCGACTGATTTGGTTCCACCTTAAGCGCACCTGTCCAATCAATTGGCCGCGATGGAATTGAACGCCCGTCGTGATAGAAGCGCTCACCATGGAGAGGATGACCAAGGCAGGGAAGAGGCCCATCACCGTGTAGCAGATCAGCTCCGCGATCTTGTACCTGCCGCAGATACATCATGAAATTGATGAGACTGAAAGAATCAATCAAAGTATGAAAATAAAAAAATAGATGATGGACCTCTCGTGGAAGAAGAAGACGTAGGTGGTCCCTGACAGCGCCATCACCCACACCAGCCAGCGCATGTGGCTCGCCCAAGGTCCAAGTTCCCTTAGGTTCAGCCTGCCGGGTGCAAAGCGTCAGCGAGCGAGCCAGCCAGCCGCAAGCCCTACCTGGTGCGCGCGCGCGCACTGACGCGTGCCTCTCACCAGGGGGCGTAGGAGGCCGCGATGAACAAGTAGATCACCATCCTGTCACACATGTGGAAACACTGCTCCACGTCCCTGAACAGCAGCAACACAAAGACACACGCGAGCGGTTGCTGCACATTCTGTGGCATGGGTGGCCTGCTTTCTTTCTTTTCTTTTCTTTTTCTGCGCGCGCGTGTACCGAAGGTGGCTCTTCTTCCAGGCCACGGTGTGGAAGAGCGTTGAGACCGTGAAGAGCGAACTGAGTCCGGCTCCGTAGACCCAGGCCGACACGCGCTCCCATTGGTCCTCCGACTGGAAGTGCAGCAGCGAGCTGCCCAGCAGGCTCGGAATGATCCATAACTAGCAGAACAAGCATGGTCACGGAACAAATTCAACTTGTGCGTCAAGTTTGAGAAACGAAGTGGCACTGAAAACGAGCAAATATTCAACTTTTGATCAATTGAATATTTCATTAAAAAACAAATGAGCGAGTCTATTTAGAAAAATATCTGTCCACACAAATTCTTCAAGTTCGGTTTGAGCTGAATTGACGTCTGTTTGACTTGCAGCTACTTATTTTAGTTGGGCTATACTGCCACCTACTGCCTTGGCATGTGAGTTACAGTGCGCAGTTATAATTTACGCGCGCGCGCACGTCTTTTACCGCATGCGTGGCGCAGTTGGCTGCGTGCTCGTAGTCCGTGGGCTGGTATCTCTTGTTAGAAGGAACACGCTTGTTCATAAACCTGAAAAGTAGAACAATCGACAATCACATGAAATCCTCACACACACACACACACACACGCGCGAGGAAAGCAAAACAAAATGTCGAATATAAAAATGATTTCAACAACATCGGCATGTAAAAAAATGTCAACACGCGTAGGCGACGAAGCGCTTTGGAAAAGTGACGGCACCTTCTTGAATCTTGTTGCCTAGCGACCGTCGCGCGCGCTTGTTGCCGTGACTGACTGCCGTTGCTAGGCAACAGCAGAGGACGGAGACGACGGGGAAGAACCGCCGAGCATCTTTTGCAGGGAAGCCCAAACAAGCGCGCCAAGAGGAGGCGGGAAGCCGAGTGATGTCACCGTCGCCATGGCAACCACACAGCAAAGGGGAGGAAAAAAACATTCTCTTCTTCCGTCTTGCTTTCTGCTTCTGGTCATTTAATCAAGACGATGCAAACATGGTCGACACGTGCACGCGCGCGGAGCACCTTGTGTTCCGGAGAGCCGATCATGTCGCTTTCATAAGACATTACATTTTTTCTTTTTTACTTCAAACGTTACATGAAGAGCCTGCAGATGTACAATAGACAAAATGAGCGTTATTATTCCGTTTTTTTTTTTTTTCTTTAATTGGACGTCTCCAACACGTCAATCATTTTAAGCAAGTGCTTTGCGGCCAATGTCGCTTTTTGTCTTCATTGGCCGCGCTACTAAACGTCTTTCGGTTCTTGAGCTTGTTGGTCGCGTCACTTTCCATTCATCGCTCAAGCTATACGTTAATCGTGTGTCACACGGGCTAAATGTCAAACATTGTCAAACGTTGATTCTTAATAAATCTCATATCGTCAGAAAGAATCTTTTTTTTGCTTGTCTTGATTCAAAACTATTGCCACCCCCCAAAAAAAAAATTGCTCTTGCTTTATTTTCCCAGATGGTTCAGGCCTGCTTTTAAAGTATCTCGGTATCTGGATTGATGCTTGCCGAGCACATCTCAGCGTCTCTCCCACTTCATGGCAGCTTTTGTGAATACAAAGTGACCTGGCCCAGAAACGAGCTACCCCCCGCCCCCTCCCCACCCAAAAAGGAACGAAAAAAGACTTGAAATGACGGTCGGGCGGGGGTGCGTGCGTGGCAGCGCCTCGGCAAGCCCCGCTAAGCACTCACTCCATCAAGATGGCTGCTAATGAGCAGGCCACGGGCCAGTCAGCCGGGGACGCCGCGTGCATTGTGGTGATGAGGAGGATGATGATGATGACTCAAGGACTCGCCAGCAAGCCCACTTAGCGGTGAGAAAGTGGAGCTTTTGCCAGGTCATTTCATTAGGTACACAGCCTATTGACAAGCACGCAGCAACTTGGTGCCCCTTTGTATTATTCATGATACAAATAGTGCTTGTGGTTTCGGAGCACCTATTGACCGACAAATAATAATCATTTTGTGAGTAATGGACATGAAATATATATATATTTTTAAATTCAATATATAATAAAACAATAACAAAAAATAATACAAATAATAAATAAAAATGTTTATTTTGTAAGTAATGGACATGAAATATATATTTTTTTAATTCAGTCCCATATTTGATTAGTGTTTTTGGCTATGCTTTTAGCTTTTAGTTACAGGTTTAAATGAGAGAGTCACTGTTTTCATTCAACTAATGTAAAAAAAATAATGTCAATCGTTTTAATTTTATATTATTCATCATATCGAAATTTTATATATATATAATCACTAACGTTCCATGCAAAATGTTAATTTGGTAATCCAACTCGGATTGCTAAAACATTTACATTGGTACGTTGTTTTTTTCCATGGAGATGCATTTCATAAAAATGACGTTAACAGAAACGCAATTTGTTTATTATGAAAGCAACCATGAAAGCCTACAAAGTGTAAAATACCGTCGACCTTGCCACTAAGTGTGAGAAACAACTTTTGTTTTTAAATGCTGATCCAACCATTTGTTCTCTCCTCATCCTCCAGCCAGCCAGCCAGCCAGCCAGCCAGCCAGCCAGCCAGCCAGCCAGCCAGCCAGCCAGCCAGCCAGCCAGCCAGCCAGCCAGCCAGCCAGCCAGCCAGCCAGCCAGCCAGCCAGCCAGCCAGCCAGCCAGCCAGCCAGCCAGCCAGCCAGCCAGCTCCTTCTCATCATCTGTCACTGGAGCGGTTGCTCGGCGACACGGTCAAGACAAGCAATGGAGAAATGAAGCCCCCCCCCCAAAACAAGCCAATCAAATGATATCCGCTTACCTTCCAAGAGTCATTGACGTCGGCCAGTAATCAACAGTTGACAGCACGGACACGATGGCGGCCGCCTTCGGTGCGCTCCTGTCGGCCTGAGAGCTTGGCGATGCCGCCGGATGGAAGAAGGAGGAGGAGGGGAGGCATGGGAGGAGGATGGGGGGCTCTGGTGACGTCACGGCCCACGTCATCGTCTCACCAGGAGCATCCCACCGTCATATTTTTGGTCACGAGCTAAGCCTCTGTGGACAGCTATTCAGTCTGTCTTAGGCTGCCCTCAGGTGGCCAAGACGGGAACAGCAGAAGTGACGCACCAATTCGCTCTCATAATGTGCGTTTTCAAAATTTGGCTTGCAATGTCCTTTGGGTGAAGTTGGTGATTTTGCTGGCCTCTCTTTACCATAACAACAATTTAAAAAAAAAAGAAAAAAAAGAAAAGAAAATGGCGCTGAATTTCTTCCCCGGTTAACGCTCTACCTTACCCCAGTTTTTCCCAATTTGAACAAGAGTCGATCTGAATTTTTGCACTGCACTTGTGCTTGCTCGAATGAGTTAAAAGTAAATTTCAGATAGGAGCGATGTAAATGTTGAGTATGCCATTGAAAATGGATGGGGCATAACTTTTTCGAAGGAATTGCGGGACAAAAAAAGTGCGAGGACTAAAATATAATACTATAATAATGCTACTAATACTACTACTAATAATAATAATAAAGATAATAGCAATAATAAAATTGAATAGCGAGTTGACCATAAAAGAAACGAACGCCGAATTATTAATACTTAGTCAAAATGTATAAAATATAAATAAACAACAGCTCAAAAACACGAACGCATTTAGAATAAAAGTCAAATCACAGGGGGAAAAAAATGATAAACATACGACTAATTACTTCATTCCAAGATTTGCTAGCCCCGATTGCTGTGTTTACGGCCGGAGCCATGTTTTTTCTTCTTCTACTTATGTTTTATGGCCTTTGGCAAACAACATGAGGCGCATTACCGTCACCTTGTGAAATGGAGTGCGGAGTTCGGAACCCCATTCTGCTCAAAACTAAATATAAACAAAACTCGCTTGACTCCTCTTTAAAATGTCTGAAATGGCATTCGTAAGGCCTCAGCTGATAAATGACTTACTATCTTGACGCACGTTTCATAGCAAATGGCTCGACATTGCTCTCTAGCGGTGAAAAGCGGAACGACGGGGATCAATAAATAATACACAATATTGTCTGAAGGAAGAAAGAAACATTTCATAGCTTTTGCGACATTTGTTTTTTGTGTAGACTTTTGAATAATCGCATTGTGTTTTTTTTATACAAAAAAATAGAATGCCTATAAAGATTTGATCTGATCGATCAATGACGTCATCACGAAAGACCATTTAAGCTTCGCGGTGTCTCACTGTCCGGCGGGGGCCACCAGATACCCGTTGAAGGTGATGTAGACGTCCACGTCGTCCCCGTAGACGGCGTTGTCGCGCTGGCGCTTGTAGAGGCGCACCCAGACCTCGTCGCCCGGCTGCAGGTCCATCATGACGCTCTGGCTCTGCATGATGGAGCGCTCGCTGGGCTGCGCGTACAGGATGACCTGCTGCTCCTGGTTGTGCATCAGGTGCATGTAAGTCTCCTTGAAGTTCCAGGTGTGGACGTTGAGGTTGAACAAGTAGACGCCGGCCACGTAGCAGTAGAACTTGCCCTTGAACATGTTGAAGTGCTCGTGCAGGTTGACGAATACCGTGTCGAACACCAGCGGCTGGTAGTAGTCCACGCTGTGCAGGGACTTGCGGCGGCCCACCGAGAAGGCGGACCGCGGGTTCTTGCAGGGGTCCCCCGGGGCGCCCGCTTGGCCCTTGCTGCCCTGGGGTCCCGCCGGGCCCGGCGGACCCGAGAGCCCTTCGGCGCCGGGCTTGCCGGGCGTGCCTTTGTCCCCTCGGTCGCCTTTATCGCCTGCGGCAAAGCAGAATGGGGAAATGTTCATTTGCCATCTATGTCACCTTTTGACCTTTATTTTATGCCCCCATTTAAGCTGCAACCCCAAGAAACCATTTTAGGCTTCACGTTTCTTTAACACAACGGAAAACAACTCGATGGAATTGCCAGAATGCCCCATGTGGGCCCCGCCTCCTCCTCCTCCTCCTCCCGCTTTATGGAGCTGCGCTGCTCCTGTGAGTTTGCGGTCGGCCCAAAATAGTTCCAACAATCGTTTCCGTCTCAAACTACTAGTTAAGTTGTTTTTGTAAGGCGCGTTAGCTTTATGCTTGATGCCATCAAAACGCCCGCCCCTTACCTTTCAGGATGGTCATGTTGACCACGGTGCGGACCTCGGGGAGCCGGTAGTGGGGGGCCGAGGCCTGAGGATCCAGGTGGTCGCAGCACCGGCGGCAGTAGCGCGAGCCCGCCGGCCGCGACGGCGACGGGAGGCAGCACGCCAGCGGCAGCAGGAACAGGAAGCTCAGAAGGGACCTCATGTTGGACCAGCGCACCTGCGGACACAAGCCGGGTCGCCATCAATGAAACCATCCGGACCAACCAAACATCCTTTCCGACTCAGAGTGGGATTTCCCGGCCTCCGTCCGTCCTTTATAGTTTTTCCAGTTTGTCCGTCGGCTTACGTAACGCAAACCATGTGCCGGATCCATTTCAAGCGAATGCGCATGTTTTCAAAAGACACCCCAATTTAGTGTTCCATAAAGAAACACAAGAACGGACGCATTAGCTTCATTTCTGCACCAATTAGTGCGAAAAAAAATAATTCCGCTTCAATATAAAATGGACCAACAATCATTGATGTTTCATACATCATAGACATAGTTTCAAAAACAAATGACAAATTTGTGTTCAGCTATATGTATTTCGACTTGCTTGTGTTTTGCCCCCCCCTCCCCCAGTATTTGAAGTTCAACTAATTCAAGCACATTGGAACGAAAAGTGTGCAAGATGTTCCATTCAAATCAAGTCATTCGCCTGCACAAGCGTGACGTCACCGTCCGCTTCAATTCCCCCCCCCCGCGAAGCTTGCATCAACTAACATCACTTTGGCCACGTATACACGCCAGAGCAAAACCCCCACCTACGCTCGAGAGCGCGCACGCGCGTTCGCGTGCACCAAATAAGAAACGAGTACATGCACGCGCACCAAACGACTTTTTTGGGGGAGGGGGGGTCTTACCTTTTCAGCACACCAAGAAAAAGAGGAAGAGGGGGAACAAAGGAGCTCTGGCGCTCCACTTCGAAGAGGAACAACTGAGAGCAAAGTCTCAGCCTCTTTGTCCTACGCGCACACAAATATACGCACAGGCGCGTGCACACGCACACAACCATTGCAGAGGCTCTTCCAGCTTCCCTCCGTCATTCTCACGCCTTCATTCACAAATCTTTTTTTATTTAATCATAATCATCCTATTTCACAAAGGAATAAAAAAATAATGGCATTTAAAAAAAAGTACATTCAAAATACATTCAACTTCGACTGACACACACACACACACACACACACAAACGTTGATTTTTGTCTCGTGCTGTTTACACTAAGCCGTGCAAGGAGGAAAAGAAGGCAATCTGTTTTTTTATTTCTTTTTCTTCTGTAATGGTTTTGCTTCTTGTCCACTTCCTGCCGGACTCTCAAAACCTCCTCCCAGTCTAACCACTAAACCACCCAGACCACAGGATAAGACAGGGAGAATAGGAACAGTTTTCTTAAAAACATTCTTGTCGTCTTTTTTGGAGGAGGAGGAAAAAGAAAAAAAATATGAAAAATGCAGCCTGGTAACTACACTTAATGTATTTTCATTTGAAGTGCACTTTTTAAAGTGTGCCAGCGACTTATATAAGAGCAAGCGTTTCCCCAGCCCAAAATAAATCCGTACTTAGCAAAACACGGTCGTGTCTCGGCCTATTTTCCACATCAGCTTCTGTGGAAAATATCACTTGTCTCTACTTTCACTGTCTTCATTGAAACCATCTGCAGGCTGTCAAGAAGAAGAAAAAAAAGTGATGAAGCAGCAGCGGCACATTGAGCAAAATCACAGGCAGAATTTGTTCAGCATATTAACGCTTCAATGATTGATGTTCCCGCTCCCATTCAAACGTCCCCACCAGAAATGTGGCTGTCCTTCAACTTGTGACGTGATCCTGAGGACAAAGAGACATATAACCATCGCTGGACGGTTCCACTGATCCATAATCCAAGTCTGGTGCGTCCAGCATGAGAGCTTGGAGACTCTCCAGAATTGGACCACGGAAGCCCAAAGGGGACTCACACCCGGGAGGACGGTGGACCACGGGGGCTCGCTCCTCCTCGTCCTCGAAGCTCTCCTCGGGGCCTCCGTGCTCCTCGGCCACGCCGCCGATGCCCGAATCGGAACTGGAGAGTTCGGGCCCGTCGCGGTGGCCCAGCGTCTGAAAGTGCTCGTAGTCCAAACTCACTTGAATGGTGTCTTTGAGGGAAATCCCTTCAAAGGGAAATCGTCCTTCACCTTGGCATTTACCACCCATCTCTTCTAAATGTTCACTCTGGACCTTCTCGATCTTCTCATAGTCTGAAATAACTGGCGTCACCTCGTCGCCGCCCCGGGAGAACCCTCCGAGAGCTTCCAGGAGGAGTTTCATCTGCCCGTCCTGGTCTTGGTCCGCGAGAGGCCCCGTGGGGCCGTAGGGGTCGTCGGGCGCACACGCTTTCAGGTTGCCCAAAGTGAGTGAGGCTACAGGAATGGGAGGAGGACACAGCTGGAAGTCCATGAGGGGGGGAAAGCCAAGTGCGGTGGTCTTCATCATCATCGTCATCTTCTCCAGAAGAGCTTTTGGATGATCAAGGTCCCTGGAGCCTCCAGGGTACAGAGGGTCTCGGGGATCTTCACGATCTGCGGGACCTCCGGGGGCTTCGGGGTCCGCACCTCCTGCGGACATCACGGCAAGGATGTCCACAGGCCGCAGGAAGAACTGCAAGTTCTCAATGCTGAAAGGAGGCCTTTCCCACTTCTGGAAAAGAGCAGAAGTCGGGAACTTTATTTCTTAGGTTTTTTCCTATTGCGCAAGGTGGCGGGAATCGATGGCGGAGGAGCCATCCAGAAGTCGCTTCTCGCTCGGGCAAACCTACGTTGTGCAGGAAGGACTTTCCCGGGTCTGGGAGCAGTGGACCTCGAATCTTCTTGAAGACGTAACGCCTAAAATAAATAAATAGATCATTTTATATAAATAAATCAATATTTTTAATGTCATTCATTTTAAAATGATTATAGTTTTTTTTCCAAAAACTATTTGCCCCACCATGGCAGAGCGTGTTGAAGTGCCTACCAGTCGGTCTTGTCCGCCCTGAAGAGCAGAAGAGCCAGAAAGACGGCAAAGGCGGTGCCTGAGATGGTCACCCCCAAAACCAACGGCAAGGAGACTGACAACGACAAGACAACTTTGGAATCAATTCACTTTTGGCGCGCAAGTGTGTAGAAGTGCAACCCACCAGCAGCAGGGGGCGCTGCGTCCTTGCCCACATCCGACGTCCAGCGTGCGACAGGGCTCCAGTCGCTCCACAGCCACTCCACCTCCTCCTCGTCCGAAGGCCTCACCCGAAGGCGCGCCTCGTACGCCGCCCCTCGCCTCAACCGCTCCAAACGCAGCTCGGACCGTGGCTCGCTGCGCACTGACGCCCCCTGGTGGAGTCAAATGTGTATTTTGATGCTTACACTCGCCCATACGACAACAATACGCGTGTATATTTTGAAAGAAAAAAGGCAGCATATTAAAAACAAATTTGTAGGGGAGGGAAAATATCAGAGCATTGTGGGGGCACTTTTTTTTTAAAAAAAGAAAAGAAAACAACAAAATGGAATAACAAGATGAAAGTTGTAAGAAAAAAGTCAGGACTGAAATAAAATATGTTATTTTGAAACGCAAAAGGCAGAACATCTACAGAATAAAGTCAGATTTCTTTTTAGAAAAAAAAGACGACCGAAATAAGGTCTTATTTTTTAAGACAATGAAGTTTGTATCAATTAAGTTTCATATAATTGAGCTTCTTGCAATGTACAGTAGCAGTAGCGCTCACTAGCAGTGCTTGTCATAAACAACTTGAGCGTGTGTTGGGACAAGCGCGTGAGTCAGTTACACACATTCCACGGCTCGCCCGCCAGCTTCCACTCCAGCTGGAAGTTGTACGACCAGTGCTGATTGGCCATCGCCCAGGAAATGCTGCTCTGGTTCATTTGAGGCTTGCCCGGAGGAGGGAGTTTCACTGAAAACGCACACGCAACCCAGGTTGGTTACAAAAATAAAAACGCTCAAAAAGTCAGTGGAAATAGTAGCAGCTAGCATCAAGTCGCTAAGACCATTATTATCGCCACTTGAGCTCGAGCACCAATTACATATTTTGGACGTGGCGTACTCACCGTGGCAGGCCGGCCTGTAGAGCATCTCTACGTCAGAGCAGTTGATGTGGACTTTCAGTACATGGTTGCTCTGAAACTGAGCGCAGCGTCGTGGTGGAATGACAAATGAATGACAATGAAGCCCCCCCCCGTCCTGAAAAGCTTCCTAACTGCTTCCAAATGCAGCCAGGCGCAACAAGCACTACTTTTGTTTCAAAAGAACCTGCTATTTCCTTAGAACCAAGTTGCCACACGATGGCACCAAATCACTACTTTTGTCTCAATGAAGCCTCTTAACACATTTCAATCTTCAATCGGGGTTAGTGTTGCGACTCACAATGGAGTCTCTGCTGAAGACCAGCGAGCACGTCCGCAGTGAGGAAAGCGTCCGCCCGGCCGGCGGCCCAAGAACACACTCGGACTTGTATCGGCGTTCCCTGAAATCACAACGAGCCAAAACACTTGAAAATGTAAGAAAACCTTGAAGCCCGAACTTGCAACCTACACACTTGGAGGTTGCAAAGTAACTCTTGACCGCTCTGTATGAAGTACAAAAATGCCGTTTCATCGGCAATGGGAGACGCTTGTTCCTTACGCCGATAAAGTATTGATCCTTTGGGCGTGGAGGCTGCACGCCGTGCCGCCGCCGCCGCCGCCCATAAGCGCGTCCGAGCTGTTCCACACGCACGTGATGGTTCGATTGTAGTCGTTGAAGCAGATCAGCCCTAAAACGACAAAAAAACTCAAATCCAAATCCAACCTTTTTGTTGACAACTATGATGAAAACGCTTTAAAAATGTTTACAGGCAAAATATCCTGTTCTGTTGTCCTTTTTAATGACCGTCATATTTTTTCTAATGTTTGATCTTGCACTTAACAAATAGTTTACATGAGAAAAAAAAAGGACTTTCCAACTAGTCAAAACAAAATAAAATGGTTGTACAGTCCAAAGCGTTGGCACGTTCCCCAAAGTGTGCGTGCGTGTGGGCTCCCCCTGGTGGCATGCAAAAGAATCACCAAACCAAAATAATGTTCAAACTGTCGAGAATGTGTCAGATGCTTAAATGATTTTATGAACTAAGTGCAGTTCAGTTGTGTTCAACTTTGAAGTCACATTTCATCTTTTCGAAGTGTTCATTTTCATAGGTTTATGCATGCCCAATTTGATCATTCGAGTTTTGAAACGGGGCGAAATGTTACGATGGCTCACTTACACTCAATGTTGCAAACTCGACCGTCCTTTGATTCATGATTAATGCAAACAAAGACAAGTAGAGAAAGGCTCCAACTTACTGCTGTGTTGGGAACAATTTACTTTGCCGCTGGCGGCGGCAGCGAGCCCAAGCGACAAAAGAACGACAACAACAAAAGTGCTCCTCATGCTTGGCTCACTTTCGGATGCGGGATGTAGAACTCACTGCTTCCTCCTCTTCGATCTGGCCACGCACGCACGCACACACACACACCACGGAAAAAGAGAAGTGGAAATGATAGCCATGATTTGCCATTCACCTGTGAGGTGCTTTGATTTAGTTCTTTGAACAGATGTAATCAATGACACCAATTGGCTTTCTATTTGAAAAAGTGCACAACTGTTCCATAACAACCAAATTCCATTTCAAAATGACAGGATAGAATTCAAATATCCATCATTGTGGACCTAATCCCAAGAGAGAGAAAAACAAGCATGGCTAATATGCCCTCATTTGAAGGCCTGACCTGTCATGGAAGCAGCGGCAGCATCCATTTTTTGCCATCTGACGTCATGGCGAACAAGACAAGCCTCTTCAGAGTTGGACCAAACTGGATGGATGGATGGACGGATTGATGGATGGAACGGTCGCTCAACTGAAAGCAACGCCAAACTTGCATGTGGTGCCACCTAAAAAAAAAAAAAAAAAGTCGTCTTGACCGACATTAAAAATAAAGTCAAACTAAACAGAACTCTGCTCTGCACGGGTACGGACAGACAGATAGCGACATGTTCAGCCAGTCCCTGAAGGTGCCGCCTGCCTTTTGCACCCAATGCGAGATTACAATTGTGGTGAAAACGTAACTTTCTAGGCGTGGATGCTTTTTACTTGTTTTTTTTTTTCCTTTGTTGAGCGGAAGTCACGAGCCACATGTAATTGTTTTTGTGGTTCAGGTAACCCCCCCCCCCAAAAAAAAAAACAGGTCAGTATGTTCCATTAGTGGCTGTCGTTGCTTTCACGGCAGTCACGCACGGCCTCGCAAGTCCGCCCTTCAACGTGTTCCCGGTTTGATTCCCACTTTCAAAGTAAGCCGTTTCTCACGCTCTCACTTCCTCCGTCTTGTCTGGCCACATCGCGCTTGTAAAGCTTCGCTTTTTTTTTTAATCTCCAAAAACATCTGTGAGCTTTGTTTCCTCTCGCTGAGCAGTTTTAAGTTGTGATAACAGTGTTCACCACTAGATGGCGGCGGACATCGCTCACTAGCACCTTTGACCTTAAGCATGGGGGGGGGGGGTGAAGATCTGAGCTCGAGCAATATCTGAATAAAATAATAATAAATAAATCAATCACACGGCAAATCACAACGCACACCTCTATTTTAGTAGTCGTTTTCCACAAAGTGTTGTCACACCTTCTCGTTTGTTGTTGCCTTCTTTAAAGGCAGCGCTCACTTTCGTGTCAGTCAGAGGCAGGAAGTGGTGAATCACGTTGGTCGCGCCGCTTATACTTCACGCCGGTTTCCATCTCAAGCTAACCGCGAGTGAGCGAGCGAGCGAGCGAGCGAACGAACGAGCGAGCGAGCGAGCGATGGAGGGAAAGTCCAAACGGAGCAACGAGACAGCCAACAGGCTCTTTCTTATCTCTGTTAGTTTCAAACTTATTTCAAGCAAGCGTGTGTTTCGTCAATGTTGTCCAAACATAAGTCAATGAAGGCGCATGCTAAAAGAAAGTCAATGAGAAAAAGACAGGGCCCGACAACTACGCATTGTTACAGCCTGATGCCGAGTCCAATTTGGGCAAATCCATTTCCAATTCATCGGCTGATTCATTCAAACAAATAGAATCAATAAAAGCATTGGACTGTTTATTGTTCCCGTGTCCTTTATTATTTACAATACTACACAGAGAAAAATCTGCAAAAGTTTTTAAGTATTCTGTTTGAATGTCACTATCTTTGTCTTATGTTGTAATGTGTTTCAAAAAACACTTATGCATATAAACAAATATATATACTATAGAAACGTTTACTTCTGCCAGTATAGAAACTTATAAAGGTCAAGAAACTTATAGAAACTTACCGACTTGGCAGAGCTCACAGTGAAGTACTGAAATGATGTCCATTAGTTCACTGAGGGATGGAGGGGAGATGATGAAAAGTAGGCGGTACCATAATGACCACGCCCACAAGGGGCTGCGCCCCCCCCCCCCCCCCCCCCCCCCCATGGGATTTTCTTTTTCATATTGTCAAACGGAAAAAAAGGTTCAACAATAAACAATTAATCTACAACTAATCAAACTATTTTTGGGACCACGTTTGATTGTCCAAATCTTCAAATATATATACATTACATGAGCAGTAAAACCAAGGAAGGGTCATGTTAAGGCTGAAATAGATAGAAAATAAAAAGTGATCTAAAATCAGATTTCAAATCAAATATTCAAAATCAGATATGTAAAACTATTCAACCCACTCCCTAAAAAATTCATGAAATCAAACAAACAAACGAAAGGATTATTTTAGCGCTAGTGTTAATAATCTTAGTATTCGGTGTCGCATCTAAATCGGAACTCTTGCATTGCAATTTTGTTCCGCCCGATTACGGCACATTGTGAGCCAACCGGATGTTGACACGAATCTTCACATGTTGACGCCTTCGTGCGTGTTTTGTCATTTGAACCGTTGCAATTTGGATTTCTTGGCAAGCAAAACGCTCTGGAATAGCTCGAGATGTCCGCCTCGCTGGTCAGGAGAGGACTCGAGCTGCTCAGTAACGACATAAGTACGCTTGGAGTCCGTTCGATGGCTAGCCGGCTAACGTTAGCCGCAAACTGTCGTAACCACGCCGAGATGCTTGAACACTAACGACGCGCGGCTGTGATTAACATTCCCTGTCGAAGCTGTATTTAGATGAAGACTTTGATTTAAAATGAAGCCTTAAATGGTTAATGTAGCCACCAGTTTGCGGCAGTGGAAAATTGAAATCTGCGCTGTGTTTCCTGCCAGGTGGAAATGTGAAGAAGAAAAAGCAGCAGCAGAAGCAGCACGCGAGGACGCCCAATACGGCGGCGGCAAAGGCGCTGGTGGGCACCAACCGCCAGGGCGTCACCCGCCAGGTGAAGCGGCTGCAGGGGCGACTCGGGCCCGGCAAGAGCAAAGCGACGGTCAAGGACAAGCTGATCAAGTGTGCGCTGGGTCAGTATGGTCCAATCGAAGCGCACACCAAGGCTAATTCATGTGCACATGGCCAATATGATTTTAAAACCATTTTCCAAAGACAGTAAGAGAGTTCAAATGTTACTTTTGGCTTACACATTTTTCAGCCTCTTCCAGATTTGTGCCACTTTCCTTGTGGGCAAGAACTAAATGAGCTCATTTCTGCTGACAGATGAGATCAGGAAGACAAAGGACAAAAGTCAGATAAAGACCAACAACCTCCAATACTTCACGAGAACCAACTTGGAAGCGGCCGAATCGCACACATTAAAAGTGAATATTTTCTATACATTTCTGTCTAGAAAATGCAGGAATGATTGAGCCTGTCGTCCGTGTGACACTCAGATCCAGAATTACAACACGGGAAGACAATCCCGGGATCGCCCCGACCGATCCGTCGCTCAAAAACCCAAAGAGGCGCCGTCGGTTTTCACCGAGGAGGAGTTCCAGCAGTTCCAGAAAGAATATTTTGGCAGGACCGTGGAAGAAAAGAAAAACGGTCCTTCCCGATAACACCGGTGCCACCTTTTTGATCTTTTGCACGAGTCCAACCTTTGTTCACATTTTTCAACATCTCACCTTTATTAAAAATGCAATAAATCAGACTGATGAAATGATGCTTGATGCAAAATATGAAATAAGTTTTCAAAGGTTACTTGATGGGTGAGCAGCCACACCAGAGATTACATATAATGCGGCCTTACCCAGAAACTGGAAATTCTGCAAGTTTGAAATCCAGCCAAGGAGAAAATGTAGTGTAGTAGCAGAATTTGACCGCAAGGGGGTGGTGTACGCAATCTTTGTCGCACCCAGATTTTGCAGCAAGAAATCTCGGTTCTTCAACTTTTGATTGAACGTTGCAGTCATTTCGAAGAACATTTAAGTTATTCCAACACACGTTTTCACATGATTGGGCGAAAAATACGATGGTCAGGATTCTAGGTTAGCCCACCAAGTCCCAAGACTTCAATTAGAACATTGGGAAAGAAAATAAGTTGTTGCAGGGCCAAAAAGGCTGCTCATCTACGTTGAATGTCATCTGAGGAGCAGGAGGGATTGCGGACGGACATAATTGCATTAAATGCTAACTTGGGCCCTCATGTACGAGGCCTTGAGCTCGTGAAGCTAGCTTGCATGTGCAAGTCAGGTGCTCTGCAATTGTGAGCGCATGACCACTGCAAGTTATTTTTAATTGCTTTGCTTTTAATCAGTTTTCTATTAGTTATAGCTTCTTTCAAAAAAAAAAAAATACATTGCCAATTGCAAGACCGAAGTACAATTAAATAAACCCATGTAAAGTGATAAAGATGAAAAACAGGTTAAATGAACACCAGCGAGACATGGCTTGAGATGGCTTGAGACTAACAGAAGTTTATTAGAAAACAGTCGCGACAGAGAAAGTTGATTTGAAAAAAAAAAAAACAATCGCAACAGAGAGCATTTGTACAAGCCAAGAAAAGAGCGAGCGGAGCGCAGCACAGCAACTACCCGGCACGTCAACGCATTGCATTAAATAAAAATGAAAAGATCGAGCGCCGGCCGGCTAGCTAAATTGCGTCGGACAGTGCACACGCACACTTTTGTGCGAGCAGGCAAGCCTTAAGAAAACTGAAATCCACTTATAGAGGCCCTTATCTGGACTAGAAGGAGGTTGCTAAGGGGAATTTGTGGCTGTCTGGGATAATAATGTTAATGCTAGACTTTCAGGATGATGAATCAACAACGCCAGGTGGGTGGGTGGGTATCCAAAAGCCCTTCTGAATGGAAAAATTGGTTTAGATTGGAAAAGCAGCCCATCGTAGCTATGCTTAAACGTTGAGCGATGGATGGCCTTTGAGGCTTGGGCTGAACTTTTTTGAATCCAACTGTTGAAACTACACATGAAAGCAGATTTTTTTTTTTTTTTTTAGTACTGTGTTTGGGGATCCAACAGCGGCTCAAAAGCTCGTAGAGACTCTCTCGTGGTCTTCCTATTTGGTCGCCGCGCTGGTCTTTCCGCGGTGGCGTTTGCGGACCTCTTCCATCAGGTCCTTGAGGTACTGGATCTCTCGGCTGATGGCGTCGGCACGCTCGGCCAGCTCTCGGTTCCTGCTCTCCAGGGCCTCGCGCTCCACGTTGAGCTGCTCTTGCTCCACGCGTTTTTTCTGGCGGTAGCGCGTGGCCGCCGTCTTGTTCTGCTCCATCTTCTTCAGCTTCTTCTCCACCACCTTGGGAGCGCCGGACGCCGACTTGACTTTCGGGGACGGTGAGGAGGAGCCGGAAGGGGGCTCGGGTCTGTCGTAGGGTTTGGTGCGGGGGGAGCCGGCGGAAGACTCGATGCCGGAGTCGCTGTCGCAGTCGCTGGACGGCGGCGATGCTGTTTTGATGAAGACCTCCTGCGGGAGGGGCGACTTGGCGCCGCTCTCGGAGAATCCCGGGGAGTGAGGCGGGCCCGGGGAGCAAGGCTCCGACTTCATGACCACCTCGGCGGGGACAGCGAGCGGCTCCAACTCCATGACCACCTCGGCGGGGACAGCGGGCAGCTCCAACGCCATGACCACCTCGGCGGGGACAGCGGGCAGCTCCGGCTGCCCATCGCTTTCAGGCCCCGGGGCCACGCGGAAGGGCTCCAGGTCTAGATCCACGTGGGAGCGGAGGGACGCCATGAGGTCCTCGGGGGACGCGGGGGGCTCGTCCGAGGAGCAAGAGCCAATGAGCGACTCCAGGTCCAAGTCGCTCAGGTCGATCTTCTCCGACATCCAGTCCATGCCGGCAAAGGCGTCGTCTGCGGACAGGTCAACGTTTCGATTACGTTCCCTCTCGTGCTCGCAAGGTTCCGAATTTATGGATCATGCCGTTTGGGCATTTTTACATTCTTCATTAGCATTAAGCTAGCTGACTTTTGGTAAGATGAAATCGTGCCATTTGGTTGAGATGTCCTCCCGAATCAGGAGCAAGGCTCCGCCCACATTAGACCGCACGTTGCTCATCGTCGGACTTGTGACCGAGAGCCGCATGTGACAATTAGCAGCGGCATTTCATGGGTTGGCCCAAGTTGAAAATGACATCAATCGGTTGCCAGGAAGTCACGGAGTGGCATTCCCCTCCCCCTTTGCGGTGGCCGCTCACGTCTACTATATTTTGAAAGGTCGTTGAAGTGGGCGAGGGAGCCGGCAAAAACCGGCTTGGCCGGCCGGTCCCGGCAGACTAATTACGCCACGCCCGCCCAATGGCACTCGTGCCGCTTTGATAATTTGCGAGCCAAATGTTTGACACAGTTTCTGCACTCCACAACCAGATTAGTTACGTGGCACTCCTTTGACAGTAATAATGTTTTCTTTTAAACTAATCAGAATTTTTCCCCCTGGATATTTAATTATGTTTTAATGACAATTTATGTTGTGTTCATATCTTAAAACAAAACCCATATTTAACACCTCAGAAGATGTAATGCCTTGAATGTTTTTTTTTTTTTTTTTAGGTTATTACGAACACTTAGAAAATCACTTTCTACACAATTTCAATTTTCATTCTATTTTGACATGTCTTTTCAAATATTGCTCCACCCCCCCCCCTCGCATGTTAAAACCAACCGCATAATAATAAACGTCATTTCTCAGCAAGCAAGAGATGATACGAGCGCAAGCTCACCTTGGGCGTGCTCGGCTCCCACGTGGGCATGGAGGAGTTCGCCGGCGGCCAGCCATGGCAGAGAGGTCACGTCGGATCCCGCCTTGTCTACCAGGAAGGAGGGGGAGGGGGGCGACAGCAAGGTGTGGTACGGAGACAGGGACAGCGAGAGGGGGGGCGAACCCGGGACCTCGCCCCCGAGCGAGGAGGAGGGTGAAAGCGCTTCCTCATCATCTTGGTCCAGAAGGGGCCCCATTGGGTCAGCCATCAGAAATGAGGGCCCTGCGGAGCCCATTCGCCAGTTAACAAAAGGCACGTTGACGTGTTTCGTGAGTCATTGATTATAACGACAAACTGTTATGTAGTATTTTAATGCTGGCCAAAGAGCCAACAATCTAAAAGTCATTGTTTAGTCTTACTTGCACGACATCTGGCTTGGATTGTAAAACAGTGACTACTACCATGTAGGGATGTTGACCTCCAATTCCACATTTGTTGGGTGGCACCCACCCACACCCACTCACTCACCCACTCACTCACTCACTCACCTGAGCACAGGGCCTCCACGGCCTCCAATGCGAGCATCATGGCTGCGGCGACGTGTGGTCAGCTGTAAGACGGGTACGGCAGAGTGCGGGGACGTTCCCAAGTCGAGACGTTCGGTACTGCTGTCGACTGCAGCAAAGCTGACGGGAATTGCCAAGAGAGACCTGCGGGCAAAATGACAAATGTCCATTTCACGAGGTGGGAAGGAGAATGGAATCTTCAACTTTATTGTCAACTAGCGCTGCTTTGATAGTACAACATCAGAAATACTTGATGCTCAAGGACCAATCGCAGCTTGCCACAAATACATCATTATTCACATTCACAAGAATTGGTGAATGCCTTTGTGGTAAAAGTGTACAAGAAAAGGGTGTATACAATCGACACAGTTCATTTTCATTGATTTTTAAACGTGTTCAAATTAAAGGATTTATTCGGGGTAAAATTGTCACACAGATAATGATGTCAAATCACAAATGCGTGCATGAATATTGCTGCTTTGACAATGCAATTGACTATTTTGCTCATTTAAAAAAAAAACACATCAAAAATGGGGGAAATTTCGTGTCACTTTCACGTCATACCAAAATCGTTCAACTGTCGAGTCTAACTTTAGCCAATCGTTATCCAATGTGGCGTCACGTGACGCCAAGCCGTTTCGGCCAGCCCTGGTGCCGTCGGAGTACATTTCCTAATTTGGTCATGTCGAGGCCGGTGACCACGCCCCCTCCGGGAAAGCGGGCCCCGCCATTTTCCAGTCAAGTAGTCCGCCAAGGGGGCATGACTACTTGACGCCATTTTGTCCACGCCACGTTGTCACCCATTACATGTACATAAACAAAAGCCAGAGTCGACATACACGCCGACTTGGACGAATGACTGTCAAATTCGGTTGTCCGACATGTTTGACAGTTGAGCGAGCAAGCAAGCCAAACGCAGCGGGTTGGGGCGCAAACTTGGCTCGTCCAGCGCCTGACTCCTTTCACAAATATCAGTCGATATTGTCAACGAACACAAGCAAACTCACGACGCAACAAATGTAAACACTATTCTGATTGTGTAGGGGTCTTATACAAGATGACTTGAAGTATGTTTTCCTGTTCTGCTTTCAAACAGCCAACATTTCGGAGAAATAAGGTATACTTACGCCATTTTGCCAAAAATCGCCAGTGCACTTCGCCGATGCCCTGCCCGTTTGATGCCGCTGCGCAGATTGCCGCCACCCGCCTTTAAACTGCCATGTTGATGGTTGATCGCTGCCAACGGAGACCCTTCAGACGTACACGCTAAAGCTGACAGCGAGGAATCCAATGTCGGGCGCAAGCGGTGCCGCGGCAAATTATATAGCACCGAAGCACTACCAAGCGTGTCCTTCCGCTAAAGAAACGTTTGAGTTAAAGTATTGCAGCGCGGGTGAAAGGCGGCAATTTGTCTTCCTGGTCAAAGCTGCCTTTTCTCACAATACCGGGCGGTGCTGTAAATCAAAACACGCGTACCTATGCTGTTCCTGTCTTTTGATTGGTTGCACGCGCGTTTACGTTTTAAAGAAGTTTGACGAGAAGCGCACACTTGGAAATATAGGTCACTCGCAAACGTCAACATTAGTATGACAGGGAGATGTAAAACATGTCAATAATTCCCTCTTTTGAACCAGTATATTTCTACAATAAGTAAACAACGTGCACTGCATGGAGATTTTTTATTTCATTATACAACTTTACAATATGTAAAATTCCAGATCCACTTACAAAAGTCCATGCGTGTGAACAATTCACAGATTACTTTTGATTGATTCTGACACGCAAACCACGTATTGTAAAATAGTGAGCACCACCGATCGATGTAGTCAATCGCAAGTAGAAGATCACGGTTTACTCTTCTCTCTCTCGCTAACCCCCAATGATAGTCGTATTTAAAAAAAAAATCGTACCCATATTGAAAAACACATAGATCTTGTAACTTTCCATTTTAAATATTCATCTTTCTTTTTAACACATAGATCTTGTAACTTTCCATTTTAAATATTCATCTTTTTTTTTTTCCCCCAGACCACTTTAAAAGGGACAATCTTGACGGATAAGGTTCAAACTTTCCGCAATGGCGTCACAATACGTTTGAGCACGTGGTCCCATATTTTGTTACGCCAGCGACTTTATGCGGTCGGTCACCTTTGGGCATCACGTCAATGTGGCATGGGCTGCCTCAAAAAGGGGTTTTCTTTTCACTCTTTCACCGCTAAGAGGTGCAAGAAACCACCTAGTGCCATACGCTGCATTTTGGTGGACGACTGGAATGCATTTTTAACATTAGATGAAATTTGGGGATGCAGTTCCATCAATATTATCATTTTGAAACATTATACTAACGGGCTCAATAACCAGCGAAGTGTAAAGGTAATTATTATTATTATAGAGATGGAACGTTTTTCATATTGACATGCACCAAATAGCATTCATTACCCCGCTAAAAATGATCACTTTTCTATAGGAAAGCGTCCGAAAAAGCTCATGTCACTAAAGCTTTCACACATCATCAGAACATGGTTGAAATTTCGAAATTAATTTATTATATCTTTGCCATAGAACCTTCGTGGTTGTTGATGATTAACATACATACGTCATTTGAGTAAACACCACTCGAGTTCACTTACAAATGTTCCTTTTTTTTTTCCCCATCACCCCCCGATAGTCTTTTATTATTTTGCTAGAAAGTATCTTACCCCCCAGGCCCTTTTTTTGGTCTGTGGGGGTCTTCCTCTTGGAACACCGAGCCACCGGACCGCACACATACGCATACACACAAGTACTCACTCCACTGAAATCAACAAGACAAAAAAGATATAAAAAATAAAACTATGTGAGCTTGAACAATCAGTGCAGGGACGTACGGAGGGGGTCCAAAAGTTGCAATTAGTCCCCCCCAAAATTTCACACGTGCTTTCAAAATAAAGCTGTCAGTATTTGGATCTTTTTATTGGCCAGTGACAAACAGTAGCCCCTTTCACACAAAAGCGAGTGAAAATGGATGTGGCTCGGCTCTTACGGCGCAAAATGCGCACACACGCTTTCGACGGAGAGCCTGCAAGGTGACCACGTGACAGCCGTGAGCTTCCGCAAAATAGTTGCCTGTGCCTTTCACGCGGAACCCAGCAAAGAGCAATTTTGACACAGTGACACACAGTCGGAAATTTGATTTGATAGCGTTAGTGGAAGCCAGGAAATTCACAAGTGGACTTCAACGAGGCATTTCGTGTCACGACCTTTTACAGGGAAAGCAAATTTTGCAGGTCAACTTCTATGACCTATTTGGGGTCAACACGCACAGTAAGAAGTTGACTTGACCGGCATACAGTCGCGCTCCAACGAATAGTGCGAAAGGGGCTAATGTGTGTGAGCGTGTTGTGTGCGTGCGTGCGTGCGTGCGTGTTGTCGATGCTACCACACTTTGGCTTCAACACATTTTGCTTAGTACAAAAAGATGGGAAAAAGAACACATTTTCACACATTTTCCAACAACAATAACAACAACAACAAAATAGTATCAAGATAACAGAACAACCCTGTTAATGACCCAATGTTAACACAAATCAATAAGGTGCATTCACACTGCTAAATGTATCAGAAAACGGCCAATCGCAGCGAGCGATGCGGGAAAACCATGCCATCCCGGCCGGACACGGGAGAAACAAAAAGAAAAGCCTCAGTGATTGGTTACTTGATGGCCTTGGAGGAGGTAAGAGACGCGTGAGTGAGTGAGTGAGTGAGTGAGTGAGTGAGTGAGTGAGTGAGTGAGTGAGTGAGTGAGTGAGTGAGTGAGTGAGTGAGTGAGTGAGTGAGTGAGTGAGTGAGTGAGTGAGTGAGTGAGTAGACGTCTATTCCAACAGCAGGTTGACACACGCACACTCGCTCGCTCGCACGCACGCCTCAAACCACTTATTAAATATCAAGCTGCCAAGTAGATGTCATTTCAACACAATTTAAATAGAAACACACACACGCACATTTTATCAAAACAAGACGGACAAAGTGCAAAAATAATCCATGATTCCACCCTTCCCTCCCCGTCGTTCCTCCTACTTCCGCCGGCCGGTTGCCACGGAAACCCAGGATATGATTGTTTTAAGGTGAACTGGAGAAATAGCACATGAGAATTGCAGGCACACACGCAAAAAAAAAAAGAAAAAAATCCCCCAATTGTTAAATATGAGCGGACTCCTTCATTTCAGGTTAGGTAGTCCAAGGGAAGGGCCAAACTACATCGGCAAAGTTTGGTGTTGAAAAGTTTGATGGGAACAGTTATTCATTTTGTAGTGCTTTATACAACCTCATCATTTGAATGTAAACATCTAATCTTGATTTGTTAAAAAAGAAGTCATTCCAATGAAACTAAAGCTCTTGTTGATGTCAACACTGGCTCCGAAGCCGAAGCCGAACTCGATGACATCACGCCATCGGCACGCTGGGAATTTGTGGTGAGGACGGTTGCCGTGGCGACGGTGACGGGGGTCACAGGGGTCATCGCCACGCGTGCTGCGCTAACGCCCAGATGTTGAAGGTTGATTGCAGCCTCTCAGCTCTGATTTATTGCCGTGATTGCAGTGTTTCCATGGCAACCAAAGCACTTTTCATCCCATAGATGTCATACTTTCTTTACAAATACTGAACGATATGGATCAAATCAGCGGCCCTGTTTTTGGTCACCATGGTAACCACTTTGCTGTCTTCTGTCACTATGGTAATTAAGCATTGGCTTGTCTTCTGTTACCCTAGCAACCACCGTCTTGGCCTGTTTTCTGTCACACCATGGTAGCTAGCAAGTGTCTTCCACCAGTCAACATGGGCGCCGCCGTCGTCTCACCAAATACAAGTTGAACTTGAGTGACTAACATTTTTTGATAATAACAAAACACGCACACGCCCATCTTCTCGGCACGTACGATTTGTTTCCAAGGAGGAGTCAGAAGTTCTTTTGGCCTGCCGCCCGCACACACGCTCAACACTCACTTATGATTGGCACACACAGACACACCTGCAATTCTCATGAAGCGGTGGGGGGGGGGGGGGGGGGGGGGGGGGGTAAACCACAGCAAAATCTCCCTTTAACTTACAAAAGCGCGCACACAACGGATTAGTACACGTACACTCCCCCCCCCCAAACACACACACTTGCGATCCACATGTGGGTGCAATAAAATCACAGCAAAAACCTCCTTTGAACGGACTGAGGACTGATGATGGCTCGTTGGTACAAACACACACACACACACACACACACACGAGTAGTCCGTCTCTCTCGCACACACGCAAGAAGGTGCGTGTGTGTGTGTGAGTGTGTGTGTGAAGAGGAAGTCTCCAAACGTGACAACAAGAAAGAGTGGAGGGGGAAACGAGCGCTTGCGTAAATCCAGTGGTTGCGTCCAGTCCGGTCCGGTTCCCAGGCCGGTCCCGCTCGGGTCAGCGTCGTTCGGCGTAGGGGTTCTCCAGGAGGTAGCGGTATCGCTGGTAGTGGTCCAGCATGTACTTGGGTGCGTACATGTGCTCCTTGGGGTCCACGGGCGGGTAATCCTGCAGGGAGCCGTCGAACCAGCCGCCGGTCCGGATCAGCTGGCGGATGTAGCCCAGGTCGCGCTTGTCCTCGTAGTCACCCCAGCGCGGGAAGTCGCCGTTCTGGGCCGACACCAGCTTGAAGAGGATGCCCTCGGGGGGGAAGCACCAGGAGCAGTGCCAGCCGGCAAAGTGGAAGGGGCTGCCCAGGGACCACTGGACCAGGATGTGGCCCGTGTCGTTCTCATACTTGCGGAAGGCCGCCATGGTGTAGTACTCGCGGCGGCGCAGCTTGATGCCGTCGTCCTCGTAGACGGCGTGCAGCATGCCCGTGGTGCAGCCCGACAGCACCTCCAGGGAGCCCAGCTGCTTCCAGAAGAAGCCGTACAGCGACTGCGCACACACAGCCACATTGCGCTCGACTCGGGTCCCATTGCAAAGCGGCCGGCGCCAAAGCGGCCAAAGCGGCCAAAGCGGCCGGCACCAAAGCGGCCGGCGCCAAAGCGGCCGGTGCCAAAGCGGCCGACACCGCGCTCACCTTGCGCATGTGGATGGCGAAGGGCTCGGTCCAGCCGTCAAACAGCTTGAGGAAGAGGAGGCCCTCGCGAGCCGGGATCTCGTCGGCGTCGTTGATGACAAAGACGTCGTCCGGCCGGCCGCCCTCCACCCGCGACATGCCGTTGCGCGTCAGGAACGTGCGCAGGTAGTCGTCGGCGATCCAGCCGTCCAGTCTCCCGCCCTCGGGGAAATGGTCCAGGAACACGTACAGGATCTTGTGGCGCACGTAGTCAAAGGTGCCGTTCAGGAGCAGACGCAGGAAACTGCCGCGCACGGCGTAGCACAACAACAACAACAACCAAAAGTTGGGATATTGTAACCTCAAATCTGGAACTCGACTGATTTTGCAATTCCTCCAGGAGGTGCACTCACCTGAGAGGTCTTCTCTCGCCGTAGGCGGTGAAGTTGGACTCGCAGACGAGGAAGAGGTCGACGGCCTGCGCCAGCTCGTGAAAGCGAACGTGCAGCAGGTCGAACTCGTGGTTGACGTTGATGGCGTTGATGACGCGGCGGGGCAACTCTCTGGGCGTCAGACGCTCCTTGGTGGGCAGGTTGGAGTGGTACACCATGGTGGGCACCCCGCAGTAGGGGCCGTGCCAGCCGGGCCGGCACACGCACTTCACCAGCCGCCGCCCGCCCCGCGTGGCCCGGGTCTTGGCCTTGGGCGCCGCCGAGGCCCGCTGCTGGAGCTGCAGAGGTTTGCGATGGCCCGTGCCGGCGGCCCCGCCGGGGAGGGCGGCCGCCCCGCCGGCGCCGCCCGCTTTGGGTCCCACCACCTCAGTGCCCTGTCGGAAGCAGAGCGCCCCGGCTCGGGTTCGGGCAAAGTACGGCGTCTTGTCGTCTCGCAGCCGGTAAGTGCGGGTGTGCAGGTCGCCCATGGATTCCGACGAGTCCGAGGGCGGCCCGGTTTTGAGGAACGCCGTCGGGTGGGCCGGGTCGGCGGTCAGGTGGGTGGGATGCCGTAGGGGAAGGCCGTCTTCCTGTTGCTGCTGGATGGAATGAAAAAAAAAAACAAAAAAAAAGTGAGAACGCTGCATCTTAGTTTCCCCGGCAACCTCGCTGCTGCTGCTGCTGCTGCTGCTGCTGCTGCTGCTGCTGCTCGTACCGGACTCGGAAGGTCCCCCCTCGGGTTCTCGTCTGGTTTCTCCCAAGGGTGAGGAGGCGCCGGCACCTCCCTGATCCTCATCTCCAGTCCCGCGCTGGCCACCGCGCCGGTCCCTTCCGCCTCGGCTGCGACCCGGTCCCCCTCGGCCGAAGCTCTGGTTTTGGGGAGCGACGGGCGGAGGACCGGCAGCGGGGGCGCCTCCTCGGGAGAAGCGGGGCTGAGCGGCGTGCCCGTTCCGGGTCCCTTCTCCTGCCAGAAGAATCCGGCCACCACGATGGACTTGATGTTGGGATACGGCGCCGAGAGCTCGCGCAGGAGGGACACATAGTGGAGGGCCTTGTAGTAGTGCAGGAAGGAGATGACGCACAGGCCCACCGTGCACAGCAAGAACACCCTGTGCCGCCGCATTTTCATCCTGACCCAAGAAAAACAACAACAACAACACAGCAGTCACTCAAATTGGCCAAAATAGCAAAGTGTCAAAGGCGCCCGCCCAGCCCTTTAAGTGAAACATCACTTCAAAAAAAAGCCGCTAGTACATGGGGGGGAATGAAATAAAACATTCCATTTGTACTATTTGCACTGTACTAATGTGATGATGCAACACAGATGTCACGCACTTGGCAGAAGCAAATACAATATATAGAACATTATATATCATATATATGTATAGTATAATATATGACCTACACACGCTCTTAAGCGAGCCATGTCAGCAGAATTGCGCAAGTGCAGTGGCGAGCGATGCGGCGCTTCTCCAGCCTGACAAGTCAATCAAATTCGAAGTCAATGCGTGCGTGCGTGCGTGTGCCACACGAGCACAGAAAAAAGCAAAACAAGCCAAATGGAGCATTGCTCACTCGATTCGGTGATGTGTTTGGAATCCAAGGCCAGCGCAAAAGTGCTTCCGTGGGCCCGGTGAGCGCGCCCGGCCCGGCCCGGCCCGGACCGGACCGGCCGGCCGGCACAAAGGCGTGTCAAACAATGTCTTCATTCAAAGCAAAAAGAAAAGACATGGGAAACAATGACTTCATTCAAACAAAAAAGGAAAGAAAAGAAAAGAAAAGAAAAGAAAAGAAAAGAAAAGAAAAGAAAAGAAAAGAAAAGAAAAGAAAAGAAAAGAAAAGAAAAGAAAAGAAAAGAAAAGAAAAGAAAAGAAAAGAAAAGAAAAGAAAAGAAATGATAGACGGGGCTGAGTCCAAGCACGCAAACGAGCGACACGGCTGAGGAGTCGGAATCAAAACATGCAAATTAACATCTGCTGTCCGTCATTCTGCACTCATTTGCAACATGAGTCACATTTGGATGGGAAAGGCGGCAATGTTGAACATCTTCTTTTGAGCATCGGTTGATCCAAAAATTGTTGCTTTCGCGCCTCACTGACACATTGCGGCACATTTGTCTCCCGCTTTGCTTTGGCAGTCACAAGTTCCATGCCAAGTGGGGCGCCGAGGTCGACGCCTTCATGGAACGCCCCACCCTCCTAAAAAAAGACATAAATAAATAAATACAGAAAAGTCTTCTGGCACGTTCCAGGATTGACTATTTTTGTGTCATCGAAACGGACGTTGGAGGAGCGTGGGAAACGGTGGCGTCATATGACCTATTTTAGGGCACCAGTGTCTCTTTGGTGGAAAGAAAGCGCAGTCAACATGGAGCTTTGACGCCCAAACAATTCTGGAGAGCCAGTCTTAGAAAAGTTCACCACAAGTCACTTTGGCAACGTCCAATGATACACAGTGCCACATAGTTCACCGAGAGACAAGATCCTTTTTCAACACGGTGGAGATCATGTCTGGTTCCTGTGTTGACATGTTTCGTTTGCTGTGTGTGCGTGCGTGCGTGCGTGCGTGCGTGCGTGCGTGCGTGAGACAGAGGAACAAGACTGCTGTTGATTCCAGTATAGTGGCCCTCATTGTGTGTGTGTGTGCGCGTGTGTGTGTGTTTGTGCGTGTGCGTGCGTGAGGTCAAGCCTTGGCCTGGTCATTCAACACTCTAAATGCGTATGTGAATTGTCGCTGTGCTTGTGAGGCAAAAAAAAAAAACTTTTATAAGAGTTCTGTGAAGCTCTCTGCTGAGGCCAATCTATACCTCTCCATCCATCCATCCATCCATCCATCCATCCATCCATCCATCCATCCATCCATCCATCCATCCATCCATCCATCCATCCATCCATCCATCCATCCATCCATCCATCCATCCATCCATCCATCCATCCATCCATCCATCCATCCATCCATCCATCCATCCATCCATCCATCCATCCATCCATCCAATTAAGTCAGGTGCTGCCTTCAAGGAACAAACGAAATGAAAACACCTAGTCCAATATAAATCCTACTTAGCGTTTCGGGTTAAAAACACAATAGCGTAATGACCTCCACGAGCCTCCAATGTTGTAGCGAATGAAAAAGACGGTTAGTGATGCAAGGCGTTTGCAACACACCAAAACGAAACTTCCTGCTTGAAAGCAATTTCCTCACCAAACACGCTGTGATCTTGGGCGTATAGTTTTTATCTTGATGGGTGATATTTGATAGTGAGTCAGAAGCAAACTTTCCGTGTGTGTGTGCGTGCGTGTGTGTGTGTGTGTGTGTGTGTTGGCCAGCCAAGCAGTCTCCAAGATAGCGCAGTCGGAAATACAATGGCATCCATTCACTTGACATTTTGGCCAAAAGTGCTGAATCACTGCTGCATCCCTGACACATCACACACACACACACACACGGACACACACATCTAATCCATTTTGGAGGCACCGTGACGATGAAGTAATTGCATATAAGTTACCGCACATTTACTTCATGTTCGTTTAAGAAACTGCAAACCAGTGACCTCGTATTGACTTCATGTGCGTTGAAGTGTTTAGGGCTAGTTATTATTATTATTATTATTGTGTGTTGTGTTAGTTTACCAAGAAGATCAACTTAGCAAAGGTTTAGTTGCATTGTTCCGCAGGAAAACGCCATTCTACGTGCTTCAAGTTATCTGATCACAGTCCAGGATGAGTCAGCCAACCGTGGAGAAGACAGTGGGTTGAGGAAACAGGACAGACTCTGCAATTCACGGGCCGACAATTAAAGGCTGAATCGCACCACGCTACATTCCTTAGCTCATCAGCGTTGCTCCAGTGGAGTAAGGACTCCCAATTGATGGAGATTGGAAGTGAGTTTCCGTTCTCCTGGCGAGTGAACCTATCCTGGTTATCTTCTCCTCTTCCTTCCAGCGTGTGCTTTAATGTCTGATGGTACTTAGACCTGACACTCTGGCGTGACAGAGATTTTTTGGGGTGGTTCTTCGCCTGACAAACATGCCTACCGAATTTCACTGAGTCTTCAGGACCTGAATCGAACGCACGGCTGAATCAAAGGTGGCAGCCAGGCAGGCCCAAAGGCGTCGGGGCGGGCAGACGGGCAGGCGGGCAGGCGGGCAGGCGGGCAGGCGGGCAGGCGGGCGTCCCCTTCCAACACAACACCCAAGGCGCAGCGACCGTGACGGCAAAGGACAAGCCAGGCCGACCGAGGCCAGCTATTTATTGATGGTAATCTCCGCAAAGAATCAGAGCCCCAAGGGTCCAAATTCCTGGAATGTTTGCGATATAACGGAACCAGACGTGTGGGCCTTGCTTGCCATATGTTCCCGCATCATTGAAAAATGTCCAGCACATGCTTCTAATTTGGGAGGAATCGACTTTTTTTTTTTTTTTTTGCTCAATGCTTTTGAGTGCCAAAGATCATATTGGCATATTTGACTTAAAGATCTCCTTTGCTTTGCTTATTAAAAGCGTTTGGCAGGATGAGAAGAAACGGGCCCCAATATGTTTGGACAAATATATTTAAGCCTGCCAAACAGTCGTGCGCTGTGCTGCCCGCCAAACAATCGATGGCTCTAAATTGCAAACGTTGTCAGCGTCGATCAAACAATCAGCACAATTGGTGCCGCTTATTGATTAGCTTAGCGTGGCTCGGGGCTTCAACCCGTCTTGGCCTCCACTTCCTCCGGGATCATTTGCGATCAAATGAGCTAGTAGCTATCAATTAGCTGTGGATATGCAGTCCAAAGGGGTGAAAAGCTACAACCTCACAGCATATTGTAAGAACACAAGCAAGATTTGGTGAAACAGAAAGAAACTTCAAAAAGTACTGCAAGTATAGCGATCGAGCTAGCTGTCTTTGAGCTAGCTAGATAGACAGCTATCTTTTTAGCTAGCTAACGATCTTTTTAGCTAGCTAGGTAGCGATAGATAGATAGATAGATAGATAGATAGATAGATAGATAGATAGATAGATAGATAGATAGATAGATAGATAGATAGATAGATAGATAGATAGATAGATAGATAGATAGATAGATAGATAGATAGATACCGCTGTGAGGTTCATGACTGGGGCGGCACTGACGTCACTGACCCGCCCTCACCCCCCACTTTCTGATTGGCTGTTTGATCGGTGACGTCGCACAGACACTCCGTTAGGTACACCACCATTTTCAGGTGTACCTAATAACTTTATGCATTTTTAGGTGTTTGACGCATCATAGAAAGTTCTAGTCAGGACAAGCGCGTGGGGGGGGGGGGGGGGGGGGCAGTCCAAAGTCCCTTCTACATAAAAGGTTGGGTTCTGTTGGATCTCCTTTGCGAGCCACATCACCATGCAACATTCTGAGCCTGGCATTTTTCATCCACTGTAAAGCGACACTGCCAGTGGGGGGGGTTCAGCGTCGGGTGAGCGAGGACATGGCGGAGGAGACGCCGTCAAGGAGGGCGCTTTTCTATTTTGGCCGCGCTTAAACTGGGGCGAACTGTCTGACAGGAGTGAGGGGTGGGGGCGACTCCTGGTTTATTTAGAAAAGGGGTGACGATGGGGGAGGATGCGCCGTGAGGAAGAAGAAGAAGGAGCAGGCCAATGGCAGCAGAAGGGATCAGGTCGGATGGCTGGCTTCCCATCAGACGACAACATGACCTTGACAAAGAGCGGTAGTGTGCGCACTGCTTTCGGCTTGAATGTGTTTATTTTTTTGGGGGGGTTGTCCCCTGAGTGCATGGAGTATGTTTGTGTGAATGAGTGGCCAAAACCGTGCTGTTCTGTTACAACAAGTAAAACAAAAAAGGACTTCCCCAAAGCGGGATGCAAAACAGGAAGTGGACCAAAGGGAAGAAGAAGAGAAGTTCCCTTTTTCCTCTGTTTGGCAAAGGAGGCATCTCTGCACCCGCTTCGACTTTGCCACCATCTCCATTTTGCCCAAAGTTTGTTGTCGTTCAAACGAGCAACCAGAAACAATTGTGAGCCACTTTTCTTTCTAGTGCCGTTCTTGTCTATTACTAGGAAGCTGAAAAAAACAAGAATGTCCAGTCCAAAATGCCACTTTTGTATAAACGAGCAGTTTCAATCTAAAAAAGGGTCTAGTGTAAATAAAGTTGTCAAACTGGGATCCCAATGGAATCCAAACAGGAAGTAAACAAGAGAACAGCCATTTTCAACCTGTTTCTATTCAGGCGGGGCTTCTTGAGACTTTCTTTGCAGGTCCAATCACGACCAAATTCCCTGTTGCCAAATGAAGCTGGATTCAGGGGTGGACTTTTTTATTCTTATTTTTGTTTTTTCAAACTGCAAGGAAACAAAAATAAGCCTCAATGCAATTTCAAACCTAACTGTCGGCCGGCCTCCTGAGACTCTTTGGGTGGGTCTCCCCGCATGCCAACCAAATCTCATGTTGCTTTAAGGCCTGGATTCTCAAAACACTAGCCAAACCTTGCCAAGGCAAATTTTTACTACCACTTCCCAAACATAGTCTATCGGACTTGTATCTGTCTTCCGGGACCTGAGCGTCTCAGGCGACTACTTCATTAAATCAGCCAATTATGCGGCTGGTTGCTCGTGGCAATAATACGTCCATTGAAGACAAATGTTATCAGCGAGGCCTCGACGACGACGACAATTTATAAAGGACTCTTCCTGCTTCCTGAACGCTGCGCCTTGACGCTGCGTTGCGGAAACGCAGCGACGGCCCCCACTTTCGCGTGTTTGGACGTTCCGGCTGAGCGCTCGGGCGGGGGTCAGCGGGAGGGCAAAACAACAGGAAGGAGATGTAGCAACACACACGGACGGCGTCCTCAAAATGTGCTTGTGTGAGCCAAAGCTGGACAGACTTGGGAAAGGGTTGAAAAACATTCCAAAAAGTGGAAAGCCGTGTGTTTTGATTCTCTCCAGGAAGAGCGGAAGCGCAGCCAGCTTCCTGGTGTGGAGCTGCCAGGACACAGCTTAATTGCCACGGGAACAGCGGCAAAAGCAGGATGTGATGGGAAGCCATTAGCCGGGTTAGCTTAGCATGTTTTGCCATTGGTGCACAAATTCGGTGGACACTTCACCGCGTTTCTGTTGATTTTACAATCATTGTCGCGTTTGTGTTGTGTTACATTTGAGCAAAAACTAGCCTCTGTCAAGAGAGAGAATAGTTCAGCAGAAAACATCAAATCCTCTGCAATCCTGCTTTTTACGGAAAGTGAGGGCCGGCCGGCTGGCCGGCTGGCCGGCCGGCTGGCCGGCTGAAGGGTCCTTTTGGAAAGTCCATCTATCTTTGGGCATGATGATTGGGGCATTGGTGAGATGATAAATGTGTTACTTGAAGAAATCAAATAGGTTAGTTTACTGTGGGGCAGTGTACTCCAACACCGTCCATCCAATCTTTTTGTTTTGCCGATTGCTCCTGCACTGTCTCAATGGGTTTGAATGATGTTGGCCTAAAGACGAAAGAATGATGTTGGCCTCAAGACCTTGCTTTGGAGAGCAAAGCGTGCTATGAAGACCTTCGACAGCCAGCCCCTCCCTCATTATGTGCTGTATATATGGCAAGGCAAGGCAAGGCAAGGCAGTGCATGCAGGCCATCTGCGCCTCTTGTTATGATCAAGTCAACTTCATCCAGCAGCAGTAGCAGCAGCAGCAGCAGCAACATCACACGCACGCGCACTCGCTCGTGCACAGGCACACGCTGCACGCATCATCTCCTCTTACCCATCTGTGCTCGTGTCAGATGTCTTTCATGGGTCCACTGCGGATGAGAGCCCGGTTGCTCGTCCGACTCTATCCCGCACAAGGCGCCGCATCCCCGGCTGGCTGGGAGGGAGGGAGGACCCTGCTGAGGCCGGGGAGGAACGCTGCAAATCCGCGGATCGCCGATCGCGGCGGCGGCAACGGCGGCTATAATCCCTTCTTTCCGAATTCGCGAGGATGGAAGGGATGAGGCGGGGACGCAGTGGTGGTGGTGGGGTGGGGTAGGAGGGGAGGGGAAGGGGGGCGCCTTCGCGGGGGTGTCAACCGCCGATGTCCGCCGTCCTCTCGGGCCGACTTGGGTGCGTATTTCCCGGACCTCCGCCTTCCCGGCCTCTGCGTTTTCTTCCCCGCCGTGCAAACAACCAAAAAATAGTCCTTGCTCGTCTTGCTCTTCAGCGGCGACGGATCATCTTCGCTGCAGGTTGGAAGGAGGGCGAGCGAAGGCGGTGGCGGTGGCGGCGGCAGCGGCGGCGGCAGCTCAGCGAGAGGGGAGCTCCGCCTCCCCCGTCACGCTGCCGCGGATAAGCGATGGAGGGGAGGACAAGCAAGGGAGGGGAGGGAAGGGAAGGGAAGGGAAGGGGAGGGGGCTGCACGGAAGGGTGGATGCAGGGGGGCCAACCACAGGCGGAAGGTGGGGGGCAGAAATAGGAGAAGGGGGTTGGCGGAGGAGGCAATGAACGTCCATGTTATTTGTTCTGTGATCAAGAGCGAAGCAGTCAAATCTGGAAGGACTAGCTCCCTCCCTCCCTCCCACCATCCCTCCCTCCCTCCCTCGCTCCCTTCCACGCCCCCACCTCAACATGGTGATGATGGCGAGGTGAGTGGGTGACCTATATTGTCCCAAATGCAAAATATTGTGAAGAATATGACACACCATCCATAGCTCCCCCAACATGCTCGCCCCCCTCCCCCCCAAAGTCTTCCCTTCCAGCCTAGGTCAACACCTCAACAGCATGTGATAATCGGAAAGACCCCCCCCCCCCCCCCCCCCCCCCCACCCCCCCCCCTTATCCCACGAACTCAACCACACACCAGGAGTTCAACACATGATGGAAATATGAGTAGCCCGGTGCTATTTTGGGATTTTTTTCTTTTTTTTTTTTTTACCTCCAGTGGTGGTTAACATGGCAGAGTGTGTGACCCTGGAGGCACCGAAGGAGAAGGCGGAATACTGCCCTATATACATACAGTATATTAGGGCTTTAAAAACATATCGGAACTTATTATGTTTGGGTATTTCCAAGAAATAATTCACGTTTTTTCGTTGCACGTTTTGCTGATAGTTTTGTTATTTTGACCAATGATTTTTGGAGTTTGTTTGTCATACTTCCATCTGAATATATTTGTATTTTGGGATATTTTTCTCAGGTTAGTGTCAATATATTATATACACTGCTGGTTTCCTAGCTAGGAACTACCAAGTACATGCAATCGCCTTATTTACTTTGCATTAACTGAAGACGAAGAAGTCTTGCGACCAGCACTCAGACTAAAACAAAAATGAAGCCTTTTTTGGGACAAGTGAAGGAAGGCGCTGTCAAAACTCACCAAACCGGGTTAAAAGGCAAAGCCAATGGCGGGTCTCGGAAACATGTCAAGCGTGTGACACTTTTGACCCGCGGGCTCGCTAATGTTTAGCAGACGCACGTACGTACCATCGGACCATTTGCTGCCGGGAAAACTTTATGGCCCGGCAATAATGCGGCTATTTTCACAACACTACCTTTGACCTCACCGCAATACGAGCAAAGAAAAGACATGAGCTCAAAAATGTGACGCGTACGCACCGAGGCCACCGAGCCATTTTTTCAAGGCTCCTCTTCCTTGTACGTAAGTGATCTGGTATCTGCAAGCGGATCGTTTATTAGGGTTGATTCGTTCTGTTTTGCTCTGTTTTTGTTTGAGGTCTCGTTTCTTCACGAGCTACTGTTTGACACCATATCCTTATTTTGATCTTTGTTTGAAATACGCAAAATGCAAAACTGAGGTTTTACTTTTGCAAAAGGATGAATGAGTGATTCCCCAGCCTTGCGGGAGAAGATTCTAGGCGCTGATAAGAGGATGATGATGGTCTTGAAGCCGCTTTGGGCTTCCTGTTGAGTTCTGCTCTCAATTATGTATTGTTTTTATTTTATGTATCGGTTGATCTAAGTGAAGACACTTGTGTTTGTGTTTGGCTGAATATTTATTTTCTCTGTTTACAAGAATATTTTTGGGACTTGTTTTTATGGAGCGCGCGCATATGGCCCACGGTCCGCAGGTTGCGTACCCCTGCTCCAAAACAACAGACCTCATCACTTGGCTTTACTTCTCAACCTCATCACAACAGCAGATGTTGTCCTTCACATGCACAAAATAGTCCAAAATGTTTACCTCTATGAGCACCCGCCTCGTCTTGGGCTCAAGGCCTCGCCTCGCCTCGCCTCGCCTCGCCTCGCCTCGCCTCGCCTCGCCTCGCCTCGCCTCGCCTCGCCTTGCCTTGCCTCGCCTCACCGCCTTGGCTTGATGTCACTCCCAGAAGACTCGGATCAACTGTGCTGGTAAAGACGGACAGGGTAGAATGCGTGTGTGTGTGTTTGCACTCTCGGGCACGCCCTAATAGGAGCTTGCGGCCAATTGCAGATATTACACACCTGTCTCGCGAGAGTGCAAAAGTCATGTTTTGAATTGTCACAGTGGAGAGAGGAAGTGGAAAATCGCTGGCGAGGCAAAAAATGCAATGATATGATCAAGCGAAAGAAATAAAGAAAGAACGGTGCCATCCAAACGTGTCTCGGCCTGCCAGGCGAGCTGAAATGGATTCAATGTTTGCCGACTCATCGGTTATTTGGCCGCCAAAAATTCAACATATTTGCGATGATAAAGTGAGTGCAGGTTAAAACAAGACTAGCGACAAAACCTTCCAACTTGCAAACGATTGCAAAATGCTTTGAGACCAATCAAGTGAAATCTTGCAATTGTTGGCCAAGTTGGAAAACAAAACAAAACAAAACAAAACCTGTGCCCACTTGCAAATTTGATGTTCTTTTTTTTGTCTGTCAAAATTTAGCCAGGCACATATATATATGTAGTATATATATATATTTTTTGCATTTGAACCACCACGCTTTGAATTTGTCAGCAATCGGAGCAGATTTTCAGGCCAGTCTTGTGTTTGAAGGCACATAAAACGCCAGGCAGCTAGCTTTGTCCTGCCTCGACGCTCGCCAGGGAATCGTAATTGCAATTAACGAGCGCAATCAGACTTGAAAGCGGCCAATCCGAGCGAGTGGCGTAACTGCGACTTGACCTCGTCTCTACAATCCCCGGGGACGTTTTCAACATCTCTCCATTTCCTCATCCAGTGCCAATTAGGCAAATTAAAGGCACTTTTCAAGAATTGGGTTATGGCCCGAGTGGAAAGAAAACAGCAATTGCGTCTAAACGGAGCAATTAGCAACATGCGTGGCCTTCCAGTCCGACGACGGCAGCCCTTTGGCTGCTGATGAGAGGTGCTAATGTTGCTTTTATTATTTATAACTTGAAACCATGATGCCGAACAAGTCAGTCATCATGGTTTCGAGTTACTTCACGGAGTTTTTTGTTTCGTGGATTAAATGATCAGGACGTGTTAGATGTCGGTGAGTGTGTTTCAAACGGCCAGCTTGGCCAATCTTGTTTTTATGAAAATGCCCCGCCGCCCTTTTCGCTTCCTGCCTGCGCCCGGCCGCCGCTAGAAAACAGGAAGCAGTACAGTAAGAATAGCTGACACTTGAAATCATGCCGTCACGAGATCCTGCACTTGCACCAAAATGAATCAGCATTTAAAATTCTTGACGAGTACATCTTGGAAGGAAAAACAAATGGCCGGTTGGAGTCGAAAATGGCCGCAAAACGGCAGCCTTTTTTTCCTTATGTGACTTATTGGTATTATTTTTTGGGTGGGTCGACCAAATTTTATGCCGCTAACTGAAACAAAAATTGTTTGTCGGGCTGAATTTACTCGAGAAAGTTTGCCTTTGAAGAAACAAAATGGAACCTAAAATGTCAATTACATAGCAAAATTGTCTCCCAACATGTGTGATGTATTATACATATATCTTTATTATAGAATCATAATACAAAAAAAGGACATTGAGCATACATTCAAATGTAAAAACAAGTCCAGGTCATATCATTTGCAATCCATTTAAATGAGACGTACCCTCTGGTCACGATATCAGGTACATACATTGCCCGTCATCCAATATACAAACCATTTGTCAGGCATACGAGCTGCTGCGGGGTCAGGACCGGTCCAAATCAACATTTATTTGAACGTACTCACAAATACCTTCGGACGTAATTGCCAGCCAAAAATGTCTTCTCGATGTTGGCAAAAAAAATCAATTGTTGGATCTTTTTTAAGTTATTGTATATCACAGCCATTGTCTGGTTTTCAAGGGGGGGGGGGGGGGGGGGGGGTTGCTCATTTCCATCAGCATGTGAAAATATTGGCAACAAATAATGCCTATGTTTAAATGGTGCCAATCCAAAGTGAGCATTGATTTCTTGCTAAAGTCATAGTTTCTTCTTTTGATGGAGACACCTTTATCCTTCCGGAAGGCTTGGAGCGAGTCCGTCCGTCCGTCCGTCCCTCGACACTTGAAGATGCCGGCGGCGAGCACAAACCGTTTGGAGCGATCCGTGTTGGAATCCAAAGACGGGCAGCAAAATTCCAAGCGGCCGAGGCTTCCTGGCCATTTTGCAGTGCGAATGGCGGCCACGCCGGCTGGCCTCACTGAGGTCCCGGGACGCCCTGAGCCATCTGTCCGTCGCCGTGTTCGCCGCCCCACAGGCGGTAGAACTGCGTGAAGTCCACGTAGGGCGGCACGCGTCCCGTCTCGTCAGGTTGCGCCGCCTGGCTGCCCCGCTGGCGGAACAGGCTGCCGTCCCCCGAGCTGGAGCTGGAGCTCTGCGTCTGCGTGTTGGTGGACTGCAGCGTGGCCGTGGGGCTCTGGCTACTGGCCGGGCACGGATGATGATGACGGGGCAAGGGAAGAAGAAGAATGCCGGTCAGGATGAGGGAGGCGGATGACTCGCCGCGATCGTTTGTTTGTTTGGTTTGGTTTGCGGGCGGTAAGACAAGAAGGTCAACGGCAGTCAAAGGCATTTTTCAACATGGCCGCTGTGGCTAGAAAGCAGTATCACAACTTGGGGGGGTTGATTATTAACAAGGGGCAAAATCTGGGGATGATTTAGGAAAATCATCCCATTTTTGGATGAATCAAATGGCAGTGAATTTTCTCAAAGCGCCAAAGCGTCAATGGACTTTGATCAAAACGGCCGTCGTATCGCAAATGCAACGAATGGTTTGTCCTTACCCGGGCGTGGGGGTTCCCTCCTCCAAGGTGGAGCCAGTGTTGGTCCCGTTAGTCAGGGTGCTCTGCGAGGGCATGACCAGCGAGAGGGTGACGCTGGTTTTGCTGGTGCTCTGGCTGTTGGAGTAGGGCACCGACACCGGGTAGATGCGCCCGCCTGGCGGCAACAAGCAAAAGCCATTCAGAGCACGTTTTTGGTTTTCTCAAGTTGAGCCGGGAGGCACCTTGCGTGGGCGTTTGCGCGGCGCCGTCCGCCAGCGGGTAGTTGAGCGTGCGGATGAGCAGGGTCATGTCCTCGTGGCGGGAGCAGAAGGTGGCCCTCTGGCGGCCCGACGTGTAGACGTCGTGGTGCAGCCGTTTGACGCGGTCCACCACCGACTGGGCCGCCGCCTCCAGGGTGCTCTGCTGCGCCAGCTCGGCCGCCACCATGGCCACGATTTCCTAAGAGTGCGGGTCATTTGGAGCTCAAACATCTGACCCTAAGGGCTGCATGCACTGTTGGCGCGCGGCGGCAGCGGCCACCTTGTTGACGAGCTCGGGCCCGTGCGCGCACTCCAGGGCGTCGATGAGTCCTTCCGACATGAGCAGCAGGAAGCCCGTGACGCTATCCAGCGACTGGCTACCGTGGATCTCCGGCTCGGCTATAATGGGCCTCGTCTTGGCCGCGCTGAAGCAAATGCGCAATTTTGGAAGGATTGGAAACCAATCAGCCATGATAAATATGACATCTAGCGTACCTGAGCAGGTCGATATCACTGTAGTTGATTTTCACCCGGTAGTCTCCAAGCCTCCTGGTGCTGTTCTGTCCGGTGATCTGGCCCGCCTGCCTCACGCGGGCCGAATCCAAACCTGGAATGAGGGCGGACGGGTGAAACGTTACCGGAAACCAATGGCGGGAAGACAAAGGCTTGAGCTCACCCAGCGCGGCCAGTCTCTGCAGCTCGTCGTCGTTATCGGTGCTGTGAGGTCGGCCCAGCTGAAAGAACTGGTTTTGGCCGTCGCTGGTGGTTTTGCACAGCAGAGCTCGGTTGGTACCTGAGAAACGTCAAGTCAATTATTGATCATAATAAAAGTATATCTGAATTTGCCAAAGACTCACTTGGCTGATTCATTTCAAAGTCAAATCAGATGCGCACATTTCAGTGTACAGTCAACTAAATTGCGGCATGTTCCCCTTTGGTGTAGTACCGCTTTGTGCCACAACATACGGGGCAGTACTGAGCTCGATCCTCACAATAGCACCAAACGTGTGAGCTACTTCAACTGCAGACTTTTTATTCTTTTTGAAATGGCTGAGTGGAGGATGTCCTGCTCAAGATGATTGGAAGTGTGCCACCTGCTGGAGAGAAAGTCAAAAAGCCAATTCATACCGACGTTGGCTATGTAGAGTTTGTTGTTAAGGATGAGCGCCACAATGGCCATGGCTCCTCCCGACACTTCCTGTTCCAACTCCTTCAAGCGCTCCTGCACCTTCTGTCAAGGCCCCCACAAAATAAAGAATTCAGCAATACTTTCACTGAATGTCTGTCAGGGTCATATCAAATCTTTCTGCTTTTCGTTATAGTTCATTTTTGTCTAATTTTGTTAGAGGTTGTTTTTTTATTCAGTTCATTTTTTGATGGATTTTTTTTTTCTTCAAATTTTGAGACATTTTTGTTTTTATTAAGATTTATTTCAATATAAATGCAACAGGTAGTTTCAGTTAGTTTATTTTTTTAAGCATTTTCAGTTTGGGGTTTTGTTCCAAAAAGTATTTTTTCCAGTTTGAGAGATTTTCCGTCCACTTTTGTAATTTCGGTACACACCTCGCTATGTGGTAGCATGTAGCCAGACAGGTTTGCTTTCTCTGCCAAAGCGTCGTCGATGGTGTGCAGGTAACTTTTCTCCACCGCTTCAAATGCCTGCGCAAACGACATCAATCACAGACGTTGTCACGACAACAGACCAAAGCAGCCCGTCAACGAGACGGCAGTGGAATAAAAGCTTGAAACAATTATTTTATTGATTGAGAACTCATTTACAAAATTCTGCTTTCACACCATGACCGGTGCGCGCGCGGCTGTTTTTTTTTGTTTTTTTCGTGTGAGACTTGCCTTCCCTACCCTTCCTTCCTTCCTTCCTTCCTTCCTTCCGTGTAGGCGGTACAGAACCAACCTGCGTGAGAATCCTGCGCACGTCGCTTTCCTTGTGGTCGGCACTGAGTTGCTCCAGCAGGAGTTCGGCCGTAAGACACTGCGACGCAAAGCTGGCCACTCGGCTGCCGTCGTAGCCGTTGAAGACGCCGTACAGGGAGCAGCCGTCCTCGCTCCTGGAAAGAAGAGCGCAAGATGAATTTGGATCACGGGCTTGCTGTTTGAAAGAGAACAATTCCAATCGCCTCACCTGAAACGGAGATGTGTGTCCTCATTGGGGTGGTTCTGCGTGCCTTTGCCATCCGGGCCATACTCGCAGTTGGGTGCAGTGCCAACGCCACAGAGCTGGCACAGAGGAAGGTCGTCCGTCCAACTCTGATGCTACGAGAACAAGGGCAGCATCACATTGAGAAATGCGTCTCTCTCTGTGTAGCCTAAATAAGGCACCAAAAACTTTTGTTGACGTCCTCATCTTCTCAGTTTTCTTCTATGTAACGAATCACGAGCATTGTAGCTTGACATTTACCCTTTACCCAACGTATTAGAAACCAGTTTGGAATATTTTTTATCACCTGGTAGTAGTGCTTGTATATTAGCCACATAGCTAGCTAGCGCAAGCTTGTGTCGCGGAACTACATCAAAACACCCGGAAATGTACAAAAGAACAAATAACACCAATCAAGCAGAGTATGTAAAGTATTTCACGATACATACGAGACGTTAACATTCGACCTTTATTCGCCAAAGACGTGGAAAAAGCACAAAGTTTACACTTACACTCTGCTTCAAATTCCTCCGTTGGGCCGCCATGTTGGAAGTGGGCAGGCTGCGTTCAGGTACAGCTCCGCATGCTGGCTTTCCGAGTGACAGCAGGTAATTTTTTCGACGGATGTTTGCACATTGCGGTGACAACAACTTGATAATTTTTTAATAAGCGGTTTTAAAGAATTAATGAGGGTTTTATGTCACTCCAGTCATGTTTTATTGCATTAATAGTTGGCACAATAGTTCGAAGTCTATAACTTCCGATAGCTCCTAAAGGAGACATCAGCTGAGTCAAGTTTGATATTTTCCAAAATGTTCGTCACATTTACATGCTATTACTCGTATTCATTCATCATTTTCCTGCCGCATCGCGAGATTTTCAATTTCAAACGAGGCAAAAACCAAACAAATAATAAATGGCACTTCCGGATTGCGAGTCGGCCTTTTATTTTTGCCCAGTACCTCCATCGCGTGGTAAGAGTTAGAACTGCAAAATCTCTACACGCATCTCATTAAAAAAAGACTCTCAGAATGCTATACAGATTGTTGACTTACTTCCAAATGAGTTAGAAACTCACGCATGATAGTGTTAGTGCTCCATCTAGATAATGACGACAACAACATATTTAAAAATGATACATCACACACACACCACTTTTTCTTCTGGCTTTATTCTCATCGGTTGAACTTGAAAGCAACATCCAAAACATACAATACCTTTCAAATCGATTATTTTTCTTATTTTAACATATTCGACAGGCAACATCACACATGTGTACGTCTACAGTATAAAGTACACAAATGTACACACATATTTTTACTCTCATTATTATGACCCCAAAATAAAACCATCTCCTGACACAACAGAAAAAGGTTGAGGCACACAGATCAGCAAAATCTTCCTTCTGTTCACTTTTTTTTTCCTGATACCGAAATAAAGCTATATAATTTCAAACACCCATCTACTGAACTATTTGTTTACGTACACTATTTGAATATATTTAGTTTAAAATGCAGCAATGCAGTATCATACGTAAGCTGTTTATGTTAAAGTCAGTGAGTTCATTCAGTATGTAAAAGTCTTTTTTTTATAGTACTACCTCTGAGGTAAGGTCGGTATTTTCGCACGGTCTTTTGAATTCTCAATGAAATGACCGCTTATAAAGTGAAAGCGGATCCAGGTTGTCCATTTGGCTCTGGGCCACTTTGAGTTGACGTTGCAAACCTGGTCTGAAAACAGATGTAGTGGGGTTTATTTAAACAGAAAGTGAGCGAGGAAGAGGGGGTTTCAACTGGTTTTGTCCAGACGACCACCATTCTAATCAAAAAGCAACTCAGGGACCACTGCTTTGGCGGAATATTATTTTGTTTTGCCCCTAAGGAGGGTACACCTATACAGGCTATGTCTCTTTTGGAAATCTCGGCTACATTTGACACCATTTGAATGGGCGGGTTATTCACAAAATTAGCTGAAAAATAAATCAAGTCTAAATAATGAATCAAGTTTATTTTTAAAAATGTTACAATTATTTTCCATTTCCAAATTCGCGGACCACCTGCAATACCGCCACAGACCACAGACCACTCCCCGCCTCTCTACCAAAGCGATCCCATTTCTCGTGTACCTCCCTCAGTAGTCCTGACGCTGGTATCCGGCGGTGTCGTCGAAAACGCTGTCTCCCGCCGGCCCGACGCCTCCCCCCCCTCCGCCCGGCGGGCTCTCCAGGTCGTCTCCGCCGAAGGAGGTGTAAGGTCCGCCGTCGGCCGCCGCATCCTGGCTGGGGTCCGTGTACTCTTGCGAGAAGAGGGCCGAGTCGGAGCCCAGCTTGTAGCGCTGGAAGCCCAGGAAGCCCTGCGCCGCCTTGGATAGGCCGAGCGGTTGTTTGATGCCAGAGAGAGGATGCCAAGGAGGAGCGACAGAAGAAGAAGAAGATGAAAGTGTGTTAGAAGGGCAGAGAAGGAAAACATTGATTAGTTGGCGGGAGTCAGTGGCAGCAGGAACGCCAGAGAAGCTTTTCCTGGCTGAACTTGCACAGGAACATGATGCATAAAATGGCACAAATCGGCGCTCGCAAACTCTTCGGGTTTGTTTTTTTTTGCCGACGCATCATCGGACAAAAGTATAGGCACAGCGAGAGGAAACAAAAAAGTGAAGGAAAGCCAGACAAGACTAGTTAGTCTGAGTACCACTCATTATGATGCAAGCGCTACTTGCCAGCAAGAAAAAAAGTGTCGTTCACATTCATCATTTCACGTCACAAAATCACGGAAGAGAAATATTGTAAAGCTTCACGCAGTCGTTTTAATGCAAGCTTTGGAAAATGCTTGGGGGGGGGGGGGGGGGGGGAGCAGCGTCAGACAAGCGGTTGGTGAGGTTGAGGTGGGAACAACTTGGTGTATTCCTCTTCAAAGGACACGTTCTTAAACCTCTCCATGGAGAACAGCGCCTGGGCGCCCTGTCGGGAACAACATGCGCATCACACATGAATGGAGATCAAACACTGGCACGCCAAAGTGGGCGGGGCGGGGCAGGACTGGTCAATCTGCTCAGTTCATTCCAGAGGGCCGCAAAATGGCCCCGGAGCCGCAGCTTTGACACGCCTGAACGTGCGTCGGCCCGACTTGTTACTACGTACCCAAGTGAAGATGGAGAAGAAGGAGAAGGTGATGGCGGCTCGGGCGGCGTCCCCGCGCTCCCTCAACGGGTCGTCGTTTTGGTCGGTGGCCTGCCACTGATTGGCCAGGAAGCAGAAGCCCACGAACCACATGAAGGACCAGAAGGCTGCCGACGGGAAGTGACACGGCCGGTGAACGGGAAGTCCGACAAATTGAGCGCTGTTTTGGACAAAGTGTCCTACCCGACACGCCGATGTCAGCCAGCACCGCCTTCTTGCGGTCCTTGACGCTGCTGATCTGCGGGAAGTAGACGTCCAGGGCCAGGAAAGCCACGCAGCACAGGAAGGCCACGGAGCCCATGAAGACGCCGTAGTTGCAGGCGTTCGGATTCTGGTTGAAAATGCAGTACTCCTGCACCTCGTCGGGTCGGTTGATGTAGCCCTCGTTGGCGATGCAGCCGAAGATGACGATGGAGAAGAGCTGCGACCGGGGCGAGCTTAAGGTTAGGCGCAGTAGCCAAGTGTCGTCCCCGTGTCGTTTGCTCAGCTGCTCTGTGCGTGTGTATGTGTGTGTGTGTGTGTGCGAGAGAGAGAGAAAAGGCGAAACACGCACAGAGAGGCGGCAACGTGGCGTTAAGTGTCACGCCGCATTTGTTTCATCACTTTCAATGAGGACAACATTTGCGGCTGAGCTGTAAACAAAAGGCGCTTTCTTCTTAGCTTAGCCGCTAGCTAGCCTTTGCTATGCTACTCTTCACTAAATGAAGGTTGCAAGCGGTCAATTTTTTCCCCAAAAATGCTTTTAGATAAGGATATCAAGACAGAATTAGGGTTTTTAGGGTAGGGTTTTTCAATTAGGTTAGGGTTGGCGTGAAGGGCAGGCACGCTACGTCATTCTGCTTTCCACCTGTCTTTCCTCCTCGCACGACATTTGCCCGCAAGCTTCTTCATTAGGCGGGGCGATGAGGACGATTGGCTGAGGGGTGGCGGCGGCGGCGGCGGCGGCGGCGGCGGCGGCAGTGGGGCTATTTATAGAGCGGGCACTTGCATCATCAACGCTGCCATCTCCGTCGTGAGTGGACACTCACACGCAAGCATGAAGAAGAATGTCAACAGTGAAGATTGAGCTCGTAAAAATTCCCGTTTGAAACCTTGACCGAAGCTGGAAACCCAAAGCAAGGCGTAAAGTTGTCACTTGACTGCTGTTTAAAACACCAACTAACGCTTAAAAGCCAAATTTAAAAAACAACAATAACAACAACCCTAAGTCCCAAACTGCAAATCAAGGCTTGAAACCCAAATTTCAAACGCTAACCATTGTTTGAAACCATAACACTGGTTTTAAAGCTTCACTTAAAATCCTCACCTTACCTTAAAATCAGAATCCTCACTCAAAACCCTAACCCTAACCCCAACCCAGTCTTGCCCAGTGTGCACAAACAATAAAAACCCCAAAACCTCGGCAACGCGCAAGCCGACACATTCCTGGTTTGCGCTAAGCCGACCGACCGACCATGTGACGTTTTAGTCCAGGCCGGCGCGCTCACATCGAGCCTTCCCTGGCTTTGTGTCAGAACCCACTAGACAAAAAAAAAAAAAAAAATCCCAGCAGGGATGAAAGGAGGTCTTGTGCAGGACCACATGAGGGCCTTCAGTCTTGTGAGCATCAGGAGGGCGAGTGTGTGTGTGTGCGTGTGCGTGTGTGTGTGTTCCAAGCCTAATTTGTTGCTACCTTGAAAAGTATCTTTGAAAAGCAACCGAGTTACGCTACCGATTGCTCGATTTTAAAAGTAACTCAATTTGATTCCAACCTGATTCAAGCCTAACCTTTGGTGAAAACCATAACTCCAACATGTAAATAACGTCGCGTGGCTAAATTCCGCCATGCGAGCGCTAGCACAGGTTAACGGCCAGTTGTCAGAATGTTGCTGCGTTGCGCCGCTGTTTGCTTTTGTGTAGCTAAGCAACAGTCGTTCGTTCGCCTTAAGGCTAACCCTACTTAATATGATGAATATGTTTGAAGCAGTCAAAATGGCGTCGTCCACACTGGCAGTTCCACCAGGCTGGGTGTCAACAGCGCCAAACAGTACCACTGGGTCAAAATTCATTTGTTAAAAGATCAATTCCTGACTGCATTTGCAAATTTGCCCCTTTGGGTATTTGGGGGGAAATGTATCGTCTGACCTTCCTTGCAGACGCCCGCTTCATTGCTGAATGGTAAATTTCATATTGGGGGGCAAGGAACTAACTAAGTCAAGGTGAGGAGAGGAAGCTTCATTTCAACAGGCCATCCATCGCCTTGTTTAGTGGGAAAACTGCTTGGCTGCCACCTTATATGGCACATCAATGTTAAAGCCCTCCATTTGTTGAATTCAAACTACAAAGAAATATCATATGTATGCTTCTAGTGTGAACTTGCCCCATGGACGCGACGCTCCCTTCCTGCCATGTTTGTTTACTGCTGGCCGTCATTGTCACAGTCTTTTCAAATGAACAGTCAGGGGGAGAAAGGACGATTGCTTTCAAAAGTGCTTTCATGGTAAGCGAATATGGAGCTCGCTCGCTCGCTCACTCACCCACGACACGATGCGGAGTATCGTCTGAGGCTGCTGGAAGAAGGTGACCGGATCGAAGGCTCCTCCGGCTTTCCCGGCTCCGTACGCCTGCATCCCATCCATGGCGCCCCCCCCCCGCCCCCGCCTGCTTTGGTCCTCTCCTTCCCGGGCTCGCTGCTGGATCAAGCCCCCGACAAATCCCTCCAACTCGTGACCTTACACCTTTTCTACTTATTGATATTTATGATGAGAATTTTGGAGTGGATTTCACCTCTAAAAAATACAAATCCCCGTGTTGGGCGAAAGGTGCGCGTGATGGACGGCTGCCTTTCTACGGAGCCCGTGAACACGCAAGCCGGTGTCACGCTCGGGACGCGCAAGGCGGGCACGCGCACGTCCTCACATGAAGTCACGCGCTCGCTTGCTCACGTCACAATTTGACTTGCCTCAAGGGTTGTCTTTTAAACAAAGTTTCGTGACATTTTTCAGCACAGAAATGAAAAGAGTATTAAAATAAGGCTAAACAATGAATGATTGATTTCAATTGAACTTCTTCAGATTTATTTATTTATTTATTTATTTATTTATTTATTTATTTATTTATTTATACAGGTAACGTAAGGCAGTTTCAACGTTCTATGGTCCCGGGAACACGACAAACGCGTGCATGAGCGTAAAAATGCCACTCGGCGTCATAAATACCACATTTATCTCCCGAATATTAAAACGAGAGCGGATGTGTGTGGGCACAATTAGCCTGGCAGGCAAAATCAAGGGCAAAGGACAATGGTATAGTGCTCTCATATGTAACCAATGATGAAGGACACAGGCGCCTACGCAACCTTTAACGTAACCAATGAGAGCTCTCCATGAACGGTTGCTAGGAGACATGTTGACGAGGCGTTCCGAAGAAAATACCACTGAAAAGCATTCAAATAAAATAATTTGGAATTAACGAACATATCATTCAGTCCCATTCGTTATGGTGAGATTGAGGGCGAGGTGTTTGATGGTCGGTATGTGGACTTTTAACTTGCCTATCGTCATTTTGAGGTTTAGCTAAGCAGAAGTTAGTCTTTTGCGTTAGCAAAGCTAAAGCTAACTAGCTATTGCTAGTAATTTGCCTAAAACTGAGATTTACGCCTGATCTTTTAATATCCCCTTGTTGGTATTTTTCTAACATCTACACAACAACAGCGTTTGCAGTCTTTGTTGAGCCAACGCACAAATTAAAATGTCACAAAACGTATGTCATGCATTGAAATAATGTTAGTCTCTTACTCAGTGTGAAATCCGGCTGTCAGATTAATTTTCGTCTACTACTTGACTGTACATTACATAGAAGTAATACATTGTGTTAACCAGGTTTGTAGTCAGCCATTTGGTATGATCTCGTTGATTTATTCATCCCGATATGTCTCTGTGTGTTTGAGTACAGGAGATCCAGCAGTGGGCAAAAGTGCCCTCTCACAGATGTTCCACAGTGATGGTACTCTCTTCCAGAAGAACTACAGTATGGTGAGAACAATTCGTAAGATGAAATACAGTCAACCTCGACCTCAGAGCTGCGATACATCACGGAAGCTTCTCGGCTTCTGCGCTTTTGCTCGGTCCGTCTTGTCACTGTGTGATGAGACAACATTTGAGTTACAAGCAAGCTCCAGATAAACTGCAGCTCAAGTTAAGTGAAAATAAAAGGACACCCACTCTCAGCCATTTCTTGATGTGGACAAGTGGTCAAACACTCGCAAGGAGGGAGCCGCTATAGGCTCCAACTCACACCCAGACAAAAGCGAACACCGGCTTCATCAATCTCCGCTTGAGTCTCAACGCTTCGCCAAGAAGGCCAGAGTGGGCCGCCGGCCATTCCGCTCACGTCCTCAGTTTTGTTGAAAATGTCAGCCGGGCCGATATTCCCCGTGCATTTGCCGCTAACGGGGCCTTCGTTGGCATTCTGCAGAGAGAAAAGCTAACTGCACACCGCGCTAGCTCATTAGAGCGCTGCCGCAGTGGATGTGTGTAAATGTGTGTGTGTGAGACTGCGAAAAATCACAAACTGGATCATGTAAACCACACAAGCTTTTGAAGGTCATGGAAAGGTCTTCCTTTCTTTCTTTCTTTGACAGACAACGGGAGTGGAGCTGCTCATCAAAAGCGTCAACATCCCCGAGAGCGGCGACAGCGTGGTGAGCCCGCTCGTTGTTTCGCTATAAACGCTCGCCGTCGAGTGGTGGCGCTCGACCGCTCTCGCGATAGGTTGAAAAGCGACCGCAAATATTTTCAGGAACTTTACATCATCGACTCTGCGGGGAAGGAATCCTTGGTGGAAGCCAATGAGAAGATGGTGAGACACAAACACACGTAGGTCCTTCCATGGCCGTCATACGTTTGTGGGCTGTCTGCGTGCAGTGGGGGGAGCCGTCTCTGCTGTGCCTGGTGTTTGACCTGACCAGCGAGCTCTCCTTCTCCAACTGTGCCCGCTGGATGGAGAGGCTCCGCGCCCACTGCAGGGGGCGCCACGTTCCCGGTAATGCCGGCCGTCGCAAACTTAGTCTAGCCTGCCCGCGCACGTTCAGACCGCGTCCAAAATGCTCCAATCCATGTTTACATGCGTGTTTGCGTCAGGGGTTCTGGTGGGCAACAAGTCGGACCTGTCAGCCAGGAGGGAAGTGCAGGCGGCCGTGGCCCAGGAGTGGGCCGAGAACCAGGGGCTGGAGTACTACGAAACGTCAGCTGTGAGTTCACCGTTTTGTAGGATCGCAAAAGTCGACGTCGGCCTCGCTTGACGTGTCGCGTCCGTTGCAGAAAGAGATGGAGAAATGTGACGCACCGCTCCTCAGCCTAGCCCGGGCCTTTCACTCGCTCTACCAGGACCGCAGAGAGGCCATACAGAACCTGAGTCCAGGCTAGAGAGGGAGACAAAATTGTCCTCATTACGTACACTAAATACATTTGAAAAGACACATTGAGGTGAACGCTCTGAAGCCTCCGCTCCAGTGGTGGGCAGTGTGGCGCCATTTTGAATGATCCTTTCTTGGCTGTTGCCGCCGCCATCTTCGCGCCGCCCCCTCCCCCGTCTGCTCTGATCACAGCAGCACTGCAGAGAGACATGCCGCCGCTGTGATCATTGCATCGGGGGAGAGCGGGAGCGGCCGCGGGCGGGCCCAGATGGGGAGAGGAAGGGAAGACCGCTCTGCTCTGACATTTATAAAGCCGCTGAGGCGGGGGGGGGAGTCGTAGATGGCGGAAGCAAGACACATATGACGTCACAAATGAATTGACATGCAAGTGTTGTGCCAGACATTGCTTTGACTTCCTCATTGTGTATTGTTGTGAAGAGCACGCGGAGAGCCGTTGCGTTCCCTACAGGGGGGCTGCGGTGTTTATTCAACATCAGGACTTGATGCATCCAAGTTCAGAATCATTCAGTTTTGGCACCTTGAAAGACATTACAACTTGTTCACTTCTTTTTTTTTTTTTTTTTTCTCTTTTAAATTGTCAATTACAACAACACAACGCAAGAACCAAAGAACAAGAAAAGACAACCCAAAAATGAGACAAATCATAATCGTTTGGATGAGAATAATAAGGCTGTGTTAGTTGGAGAATCAGAACTGAACGAATGAAATGAAAAGCTCTTCTAAGCTTTCTGGTTTTGTCCGAAGCTTGGTCCGCTCCCTCCCAAAAAAAAAAAAAAAGAAAAAATCCGGAAAGAAAATGAAAAGTAAGACACAATACTGTAACATTAAGTTCTACTTTATCCCGCCTGCTGCTGCTGCTGCTGCTGCTGCTGCTGCTGCTGCCGCCGCCGCCGCCACCGCCGCCGCCGCCGCCTTTTACACAGATGGACGGACGGACGGCATCATTGTTCCAAAACAACAAGTTCCTTGAAAGCAGATTGGATGATTTGGATTTGCATGCATGTAAATTCATCTTTTTTAGTTTTTTTGAAAATTCTTCATAGGGACTCCATGTTGTCATGTCGTCTGTCACATTGTCCAAAGTCGTCTTCATTCATTGGCTCAGAGGTTCCCCCCCCACCCCACCCCCCCCAGCAGTTCATTGTTCCTGAACAAAGATGGCAGCCAGTCTTTTGGCCAAGGCCAAAAGGTTGTCACTTTTTTTTTTTTGGGGTGTTTAATTTTTTTTTTTTTGTTATAATTGTTGTTGTAAAAAAATGCGGCAATATTAACCCACACAAAGCCTTTTTCCGTTTCCATTTCTCTTAGCATCGCTACTTAATTATTATTTTTTTCTTTTGCGTCAGGAAAGTGCTCATGACGTATTAACAGGTATACATGTATGTTCATGTTAGAATAAATATCATTGATACAGGTTTTCTTTTTTTGTTTTTTTTTGCTGTTTTTGCGGCCTCTGAAGTGCTCCCTCCCTGCTCAAATCGCACACCGCAGTGGTTCACAGTATTTATGCAAATCAAGAAGAAAATCGGGAAGATAATGAAACTAAAGAGACAAACTGGGGCTTGTCGGGGGAGCTTGGGGGCAAAAGCCATTTTTCACCAGACCGAGGAAGAGTAAAAAATATAAATCGGCCTTTTGGATCGCCCCCGGTTCCCTCTTTTGACCCCATTCAAATCTTTACAAACATCAAATTGTTAAACAAGGGAAGATGGGAAAAATCATGCATGTTTCGTTTGCTTTTATGCTTTTTTTTTTCTTTTCTTTTCTTTTCTTTCATCCGCTTCCGTCAAACAGAAACCAAAGTGCCGGCCGGAGCTTTGGTGAGACCTTGACATTTTCCCACGACTTCGCCGCCCTCCCCTTTGGAAGCGTCAGTTTCATACGGGTGTGGTGCGTCGATTGGCGGGGTTGCCGGAGTCTTTCAGGTCTTTCTGGATGCAGTTGTGGACCTGCAGGAAGTTGTGGTCCCTCTCTGTGGAGTTATAGGTGGCCGTGGGCGTGCCCGTCTGGCCCTTGGGCAGCGTGTACATGGACAGCTCGGTAGAGGGCAGCGTCCCGAAGGCCTTGAGACCCACCGGCGAGGCCTCGCGCGAGTGCGAAGGGTCGGTGGAGCGGGACGAGGAGCGCGAGCGACGGCGGTAGCGATAGCGGTAGCTGGGGATGCGCGTGATGGCGGCGCCTTGGAGGTAGTCGGCGGCCCGCACGCCCACGCGCAACTCCCGGTGGCGGTCGATGAACATGTGCACGGCCAGCACGCCCACCATCTCGGCCATGATGAAGGAGAGCGCGCCGAAGTAGAAGGACCAGCCGTAGGAGTAGCTGTTCTTCTTGGAGTCGCTCTTGGAGGGGTCGCCGGCGTTGGCTGATATGTACACGATGATCCCGATGATGTTGCTTAGGCCTGAAGCGCAAAAAGGAGACGGGGTGAGCGCAAAAGATGGATGGAAAAGACCATTTCCGCTTTGTCTTCTTCAGATTCAAGGCACCCGATGGATACGGAAGACGAAACGACCAAAGGGTGCCCTGCGTATTTCCCACGATGAGAGCACGTTGACCACTAGGTGGTACATTGAGCAGCGTTGCCTCCACATTCATTCTGAGAGACAGAGGGCACCCAAAGGCGGCCATGGTGTGAGCTTTTTCCGTGGTTCTAGGCCACGGCCCAGTGGGCTGCACCAGCGAGATGGCGCTAACCCTTCCAAGTCACGCTTTTGCGCTCTCGCTCTCTCGCTCTCTCTCTCTATCTCTTCGTCGCCCTCAATGGCTGCCTCTCTCGCCCCTGTTGCTAGGCTAAGAGGAGCCACTGGGATTACACGCTAAAAATAAGGTGTCCCTGATCCTCTTTCTCTTTTTTTCTTCTTCTCCGATACGTCTCAATCACACTTTAGCCCACTTCTATTTAGCCTTTACTTGCAGTTTGGTTCCGCTTACAACTCCCATTTGTGGAAGGCGCCAAAGCAATTGTAGCGATACAAAGCGAGTTCGTTTTGTTGACATGACCCAAAACTGGGGTGGTCCTGTCCGGTTCCCGAAAGAAAGACCGTTCTCGATCCGGTACAGGAGCCAGGATCGTCGGGGTTGCTGTGTGTGTGTGTGTGTGTGTGTGTGTGTGTGTGTGTGTGTGTGTTTTTTTTAAACAATCTTGAATTGTAAGCACCCAAATGTAGCACGAAAAGCAAACATTCCTGAAGGTTCTTACCCGCTGAGACAAAGAGGATGCCGGCGCTGAGGATGATGTTGTGGCGCGACTTGTAGAACTCGCTGGCGGCGATGCAGAGCCCCCCCATGAAGAGCAGGATCACGCTCATGATGGGGAAGATGCTGGAGGCTCGCACCGCACCTACAAAACACAGCTGCTCGTTAGCCTCGCTCCTTAGTATTGCTCACAGCTCAATTTGGAAGCGTCTGCCTTGGCTTCTCTTCAAGGTTCTCTCACGAAATCAACAACAGAGCTTGCTTTCGAGGTCTGGTCAAAACAAAAAACCTGGTTGTTATTTTTTAGTTCATTGTAATCATTTGGATGATTCTTCCGAAGATTGAAAGAGCGCCAAAACACCATCAAGAGACCAAAAGACGACTTGGCAAAAACCTCTACGTGCAAAGACGGCCGGCCGTCTTCCCCCATCACGTTTTAAGGTGACCTCACACTTGGCACACACACACACACACAAACAAACACACACACAAACACACACACTCCCCTTCATCCTATTTGTTTGAACCCCATCTCCTCTTATTTATTGACGTGTTGTCGCGGCAAATTGCCTTCAAGGTGGCCGAGGGCCGCCCAACACACACACGCACACACACACACGCACACACACGCACACACACGAGGTTGGCTACGCTTCAATCCCATTTGTAACCAGTTGCCTTTTGACAGCATGCAATAACATGAAAGGCCTTTTTGACACCTCACGTTTGGATTCCATTGTAACACAAACACACGCGGAAGGTCTCAATCTGGTCGTCTGGCCGTTTGGTGCAATCGAGCGAGAATTTGGATGCCGCAAACAACCAAGCGTTAATCAAAGGTGGACTTTGTGTTGATTGTTTCAAAACGTATTTGAAGAAATAAACGTAGAGAATGCAAAGTTTGATCATTCACGATGCATTCTGATTCAAAACCAAGTCACGGATGTATTTCTTTTTAAATACATTCAATTGAAACTTTTATATTATATGATACAATTGATACTTTTCATACAATCGCCAACACAAGTTAGCCATCGTATCACCGCGATCGCAGCATCACCGCCGAATTACAATCTAGTGTACATGTTGCACAACACCTCCCACTTGTCCATTCCATCCCCTCACATGTGCTGCATTGTGTGTGTGTGCGTGTGCCAAGTGTGGTCTTGACTTATGGTTTCATTAGCTACGGTAGAAGCGAGCCTTTTAATTGTGGCTGAATTATAGAGGGGGTGGCGGGGGTGCCATGGGAGCTCCCTCTCTGTGTGTGTGTGTGCGTGTGTTCACTTTCTACAACACACACACACACACACAGACCAAGATCCAACACAACAAGACACGCACTCATCGATCGATCGATCGATCACCCACATCCTCGCTGTGTGGTGCCAAAGTGTGGTGTTTCCCGTCCACACTATGCACTACCTACGCATTGTGTCCTCCGCTGCCGCCGCCGCCGCCGCCGCCGCCCACGTGGGAGGGCCCAGCGGCAAAGAACATGCGCTTGTTAAAATGGCTACAAAATATTGCTACAGGATCGTCGCAACCACTTGTGTGTTTGACTTCCTGTTCACGTTGTTCCTTTCCGAGCTCCGTTTGAAAGTGACGCTGACATTCTGCGGCGTGCTCACAAATGTCGTGCACGCTCCGTCCGCATGGCAAACAAACGTGCGTGCGTCAGTGGTTATCAAGCCGCATTACTGGTGCAAATGGTGATATGCCTCCATGTGCACCAAAATAGCCCGCCGTGACATCAGCCGGAGCAGTGATGTCATCGCACGGTGATGTCACACCCCCCTTCCAATTTGTGGCTTTATGCTATAAGGATCAGGCCGGCCGGCCGGCCGTCTAATTTTAGCAGCCGAGTTCGCGCGGCAACAAAAGCGGGCAAAGTTTGTATCGGAACGATTTTTTTTTTCCTGACGTCAGTTTGGACGGATTAACGTAACGTGAGATGCGCTTTAAAGGTCAAGAGAGGATTTATGTCGGTAAAGTAGCCTGATTTGGACTCAGCTGAAAAGACACCGCCGATTAGCGCAAAAGAGCAGAGCAAATAGGCAAAAGGACAACGTTATTCCAAACGTGTCAACGATTGGGAGAAAAGAAATGATTTCATTCATTTAAATTGATCATTCAATAACAATATGAAATCTTGCTTTATTTATTCGTTTATTTCTTCACATTTTTGTTTATTGCGTCCTACTGAAGGGTCGGTGGGTCGGTCGGTGGGTCGGTCGGGGGTGAAGTGTGTTTCTCCCTCAGTGCTCTTGGAAAGGCACGCTGCTCTCGCTTACGTAATATCCACATGTACACATCTCACCAGGCTGGCTGGCCGGCCGTGTGTGCTCGTGTGTGTGTGCGTGCGTGCGTGCGTGCGTGTTTAACCGCTTGGAGAGGCTGATGATGATGCCGATGATGCTGACGATGATGACAAGGCTCCGGAAAATGAAATGACGACCGAGCGCACCATCCAACGGGTGGAGGACGGATTGAACGGCTGACGGTGTCACGTTCGAATCGACACGTTGACACCGTTTTCCGAGTACGCTCACCGACGAGGGCCTTAGGTTGATTTCACGCAACGCTGAGATGGGAAAGACTGGCGTTTGCCTTGACTTTTTCGGCGCTCAGCTCGCCTTTTCCCTCCAGCGTTTGCGGCGCATCTGCTCGGGCGCCAATGTAGGTCAGCCGACACCAAATGCGCTCGCTTGACACGCGAGATGACCGCACAGATACGCCCCGGCGCAGCCTCCAAGGTCGAGCAGCACGGCTACTTCAATTCGGAAGCCAAAGAGAGCTTTAAAGGAAGCGGAGCAGATACGGATGCCCTGAACCATTTCTGTCGCTTAAACATGACCATGTTGTCAGCAGCTGATGTGTGACGAGACGTTTGCCTAGCTACGCCGCTAACATGATGCCAAATAGCGTTTCCTCCTCCTTGCTCTTCCATTTAGAAGAAGCTCACCTCAATTTCTCTTTCAACTCTCCTCGCTCTTCTGCCCCAGCGGGCTCCGCTAGTCCCGTTTTTTTCAGGCACTCTGGATAACGTTCGAACAAGGTTTCTCACCCGGCGGATTGTCGACGCCCACGCCCGCCGCTCGCTTGCCCGCCCGCCCGCCCGCCCGCCGCGGACCAGCTGTCAGGCCCGGCCGGTCGGGGATGCACAAACAGATGGGCGGGGGGGTGGGGGGGGACACCGGGGAGGACACCGGGGAGGAGGTTTGACCCAGTTCGCGCAGCCGCCCGCTGGTATTTATAGAGCCAAGTGTCCTAATTGGCGGGCCGCTGGGAGACGGCGGCAGGCTCGCCGGCCTCCTCCTTGCCCTTCACCTCCCCAAACGTGAGCCTCCCGTCACGCAGTCCTCTTCTTTGCCGCCTCGGCTCGTCCACGCTCACTTTGGACTTTTACCAGCGTCCAACAACTTTAGAAGGATCTTTGACATCAGTTGTACAATGACAAGAAAGTCATTCTACTTTTTTTGTCAAACCACGACACGTAAAAGCTAACATGGCTGAATGCTTCATCGCTACCTGGACAATACCCAAAGCGACCAAACGCAAAGATTTGCGGCTAACCCGACAGCACGTTCAAAACCCGATCGGGCCCGACTCACGTAGGAAGTACTCGGACGCGTCGGCCTCGTAGTCGGCGTCTTCCGGGAAGTGGTCGATCTGTTTGCACATGCCTTTGAAGGAACCTGACGGACACAGAAAAAGAATATCGTTGAAACCAATGCAAAGTGGGAAAAGGCGCGCGCGCGCGGACAGACGGCGTAGCTAACGACGCTTCGACCCGCATCACGAGCCCACGGACGTGTTTTCGGCTTCAAGCTGAACCCGTGGGCTCTTTGAAAGACTCGATTCGTTTTTAAATAACAATTAGGACAAGCGGCGCGTCCGAGCCGGGCCGAGCATTAGCCGGCTAGCTTGATTTGCTAGCTGAAGCGATCACGAGCCCACGGATGTGTTTTTGGCTTCAAGCTAATCCCGCGAGCTCTTTGAAAGAGTCATTTTGAAATCACACTTAGGACGAGCAGTAGCCGTTGAAGTGACGAAGCGAGACAAATGCTGCTAACGTGACAACACGTCAACAAGAGAACAAGGATTTGCTACTGCTGAAAACATGAAGCTGGAGCTTGTCGCCAGGCCAAAGGCCAAGTGAACGATACTTGCATATGAAAGACGACGGCTGCGGACCGTTTGCTGATACGCGGAGGATTCGGCCCTCTTGAATAAAACACGCGGCGGCTTCCATAAAAAGCACGCCATCATCCGTGTGTGCGTTTCACACCTCGGGAGTTGGCTAAGTTGTCGCTACGTCGCCGTCCCACGTCGGACACGTCGCCCACACCGGTGCCTCGTGTCGCCGCTGAATACTTGATACAAAGTGGCCCTTTGTGGTGGGAAAATGCTCCCCCCGTTGTCATCCCCGTGCTGGTTTGTGACACGGTGAATCTAGACTCATCTTAATTTGATCTTAATGGCCTTCATTTGTCCATCGACCCACTTGGGGCTCGGAATTGGCCGCTTTTATTGTCCGCCGAGCTACGGCGCAGGGAGAAGACCAGCGCTGACTCAGCTCTTCACATTTGTGTCCTCGATTGCGGTCAAAAATGACAAATCCTTTTCCACTCTTGGATTTTTGAGATTGGAGCCTTAAAGAATGGAATTTTCCAGGTCCAAATTTCCAAGTGGCGGTGCAGAAAATGCAATGTGCACATTGTCTGGCAAAAGTTTCGTTACGTCCGTTTCCCAAAGGCACAAAATGTCCCCGGGAGGTCTGAAGCTGCAGTACAGGTCACGTGACCATGCTGAGCTAGCGGAGGGCGTGTCAGGCTACAGTGCACACATCACAACAGGTTACAATGAGCGTGTGTGTGTGTGTGCCTCTGCAATGCCGCCGCATCCAGGTGTGTGTGCATTGGCGCCGTCAGCCACGTTCGACAGGTTAGGACGCCGCGAGAACGCCGGGAGCTTTGTGTGTGTGTGTGTGTGTGTGTGTAAAGAACGCAGTAGGGGGGTACAAGTGTGAGTTGAGTGAAGGGAGGTCTGAGTTGGAGCGTGGGGGGGGGGCTATGACTCATCCACTGCATGGGCCTCTGGCTCATTGCTCTGCCTCGCTCGCTGCATAGCAACGGCTGTTCAAAGGCTCATATAGGTCCATAGCAACCGCTGACAGCGTAGCGTACTGGCAGGCCTATAAGCACTCATGGAAAAGTCGTCATTGTAGGGCGACCCTCTTTGCTTCCTCTGATGATGTGATGCGTGGCTTTCATCTTTTTGGGGGGGGCAAAAAGACCTGCCTGTCTTCGGCCTGTCTGGTGAAATTTGGTCAAGGAAAGCCACAAAAATAGCTCGCGAGTCGTCTGGCGTTTTCCCGCTCTGGCCAAAAGACACCAAATCAAATAAAACCACAAAACCACACGGCTGGCATTGCAAAAAGTCGCCCGCCATTTTGGGATGTCCGATTCCTGTCAAATTTGAGGCGGACGGACGTTTGAGTTTTTTTGCACGGGCGAAGCGTTTGCTGTTCTTTTTCCCCTTTTTCTCCTTCTTCCAGCTTCTTTTCTTCCTCCGCCCGCACCATCGCACCTTCCCTTTCTGCCTCCTCATCCTTTGCTATCTGCCGTCAACCTCTTGTTCACCCCATCCTTCCTTTGCTGGCGGATTGTTCCCAGTTTTCTTTCTTTTTTTTTTTTTTTTATCTCCTTGAAAGGGAAGTGGAATTATGTATTTTACGGCAACACACTCGTGTAAAGACTCGGGCGTTTTTTTGCGGGAAATTTCAACTCAACTTCTTGTTAGCTTATTGCTACAATTAGCAAATGTGACGTCTTCAATTCAATTCCAAAGTGAAATCGGTCCCCCGTCCGTCACCAGTTTGGCCCATCGACACAAAACGGAACCGATGAAAACATTTGCGGGACCTCTGGCCCAAATTGAACCAGAAGGCGGCCATTTTGGTTTCGCTACCCACCGCTTGTAGTTTTGAAAAGTTTTCGAGGTCAACGCATTGAGAAGTTGCCAAGCGGATCGCTTTTTACCATTCGTTTGGCCGAGTCAGCATTTTACGGTTCAAGGTCGATTAGCCGATTGATTATTTACTCACGTGTCGAGTCGGTAAATCTTCCCGGTATCATCCTTCAAACAGACACGTACATTTTTTAAATTTAAATGTTTTTTAAAAAAAATATTTTTAAATAAAGACTATTTTCTGATTGCGTTTACTTCAGGTGCGTTGCCGATGAAGCCGAGGTTTAATCACGTGTCATTGAGCACCTCATCTTCAGACGAGGAGAAAAAAATGTTGTGGATGCCCACGTGTCTTTGTGTGTCTGCGTTTTGTTCTTCCCTACTGATTGCATCATTGACAATCAATAGGCTAATGTCTCGTATAACGCACACACACACAGACACGCACACACACACACACAGACACGCACACACGCTGGTGCCTCATATCGCTTACGTTGTTCCCTCATCAACTACTGCTGTTTATTGGAAGGCGTGGGAATAGCGGCGGATTCATTGACAATAGGATGAGGAGATTTTGTTTGTGAAGATCTCACGAGTATGGCGTAATACGGCTTCTTTTTCCATTAGCGATAGCGCTTACACTTTTGTGGCACATAACCAACCACCTTTCTTTCTGATTCACCGATACGTTCAAGCGTTGCGTGCTAAACATTTTGGAGCCTTTTGTATCTGTCGCCGGTATCGGCAACCGATCTCGATCCCTTGGCGCGGTACCATCGATGGCTTTTGCGTTTTGGATTTCGGGGATCGACAACAGTAAATGTGGAGATGCACACACACAGAGGTCACTGGCTTTGGCTGTGGGATGACGGCACAGGCGGCCTGTCAGCACCTTCCCGCCAAGCGTTAAAGAGGGCGCAGGAAGGTGCCAGCACAACACACACACACACACACACACACACACACACACACAGGAAGCATCAGGTGAGCGTTTTTTGCGCTTCCTGCTTTTCTTTTCATTTTTTTTCACATGACCCTTGTTTTTATTTCAACACGTCTGTATTTTTTAAAGTAAAGTATTTGTTGAAGTCAAAGAGGAAGCAGGCATTTCATTTGTTACGTTTTTTTTAACCATCAGCCTGGTTATTTTCTCTAGTAGTTGTAACCTGTTTTTTTTTCCATCTCATGAAAATCCAGGTTGTTATTTGAGGAGCGGCATTTACTTTTTAAATGTTCAATTTCAGATCATCGGTGTTTCAAAAAAAAAAAATCAATCAGCTCTTGTTTTATTTCTCGGGAGAAGAAAAAAGTGTTGACTTATATGTTCAAGCAGCATTGAATGACCATATCTTGATATCATTTGTTTCTTCGGGTAAAGAATAGAAAGCATTTATTTGAGGTACAAACATTGAAATGCTTTTAGCTCTTTTCATTGGTGCCTCCGCCATCTCAGAATTGAAAATGGTACAGTCCCATCCCTCTCTTGTTCCTCGTAAACCAATAAGCTGCTTGCTTGCTAACCAAACTGACAAACATTTTGTTTTTAGGACATCAGCAGGCCTTTTTCTCACCACCAGAAAATTGAAAATGGTACAGTCTGCTGTGTCATTCCTCATCCACCGGTAAGTAGCCTGCTTATCAACCAAAGGTTTTTAGTCATTTCACGATTTTGATATTTCATGCTAGCCCCCGACAAAAAAAAGAATGGTGCAGTCCACTCTGTCACTCCTCATAAAGTAGAAAGTAGCCTGCAAACTCACAAATGTTACCTTTTGACAATTTTAACCTATGGCTCCGCTCTGCAAAACAGAAAACGGGACAGTCTGTTCATAAACCAGGAAGTAACTTATTCACCTGCAACTGTTTAAATGTTGTTAGCTCTTTTGATTGTTATCCCCACCTCACAATTCAGATGGTATATTCCCATCTGGCATTGCTCATGAACCAGGAAGTAGCCTACTCATCAACAGCATTTTTTGTTTATTTTTAGCTTGTTGTCATTCACCCTTCTATACATCCCACCATCCCAACTATCTCTGAATGGTATATCCTAGCTAGTCTATCTAGCACTGCATTAGAAAGCTGTTAAGAAAGAGAAAGGGGGGGGGACGCATAAAAGACATTGTGGTGTGTCTGCACAGCTTAAAAAGAGTTTAACCTTGCGAGGTTCACTGGCTTCAGATGTCCTCTGTAAGAAAAATGATGAACACACACACACACGTGCTCACATCTCATTCCCAGAAACATATCCGCTGTCACACACACGGCGGCGGCGTGATGGAGATTAATAGCGGCACTTAGAGCCCGCTGAGCTCCACCTGTCACGGCCCGCCAGCCCTCGGGGCTGCCGGGCCCGGCGCCTCAGAACCGGACTGCGGCCCGGGGACAGATCCATCACGGGCAAATCCGTCACGGGACCTCCGACGGACTCGGCAGGCCAGGCCAAGCCAGGCCAGCCAAGCCAGGCCAGGCCAGGCCAGACCAGGCCAGGCCAGGCCAGGCCGCAATGATGTTACTCTACTTTATGAACGGCTCTGTGTGAATACTAAATTCAAGGTAAATTCCGAAAAAGAATGAAAAGAGTTTTGATTGGTGTCTCAGTTTGGATTCACTTTTAGACTCAATAGACAAGGTGCACATTCTGATGAGATCCAATGCAAAAGCTTGGACATCAAACTTAATATTTTCCATCGACAATGTCTTTGATGATATATTTTGCTATTGAAGCCCTACAAAAACTTCTCACAGCCTCTGAATTGTCTTATCAAAACTTGAATTATGACTCCAGACGGGTACGTTGATCCCCTTGAATCCTCCTCTAAAACACAGGTGTCAAACCCAAGGCCCGGGGGCCAAATCCGGTCCGCTGCATCATTGCATGTGGCCCGTGAATGCAAATCGTGTCTGTCATGACCCTCTGTAAAATCTTTAGTAAAATGTTCATTTACAATCACTTGAACGATAATTGGAGAAACCGCTACCATTGACATCTGAAAGCTTTGAACCGACGATCATTGTTTTGCGTAATATATCATGATTTTGTGATTCGATGAGACGATTACGCATTTATTTGGTTTCACGGCCGCATTTACAAAGCGGCTGTCCACAAAATGAAGTTGGACAAGGCTTCCTGCTCTAAAACAACTCCAACTTGTAGGTTGGGCCCACCGATGCCTCTAAAATGCTTACGGTGCTGATGAAAACTTGTCCATCAGGCTTACAACGCCCCTCTCAAGTGTCCTCGATTGTTACGGAGTAAACACTTCTATTGCTCGTCGTTGATGTTTACATGGTAAATTCACGTTGGGCTCATCTAAGTGCCTCGGATGTTGACGTTAGGCCCGACCGAGTAAAGCCTCAAATTGTCTTCGCGCCAAATGGAGCAAAGAGCGAGCCATGGATTTGCGCCTCACCTTCCAGGCAGCAGGTCCTCCAGAGGCCCGAGTGCGTCATCACCTCCTCGTTCTTCTTGCTGGTCTCGTTCTCGTTGTTGCTCTTGATCTTGCAGACGCCGCGCGAGTACAGCCAGTAGTCCGTTCCCACGGCGATGGTCATGAGGCTGAAGGCGGCGAAGGCCCCCACCGTGGTCAGCAGCATCTGAACCCCGCGGTCAAACACGCCCATGTTGCCGCATTCCACAAAGGGGGGGCCCCCTTTCCTCTTCACGTACAGGAAGTAAATATTTGTGAGTTTGCGTCGCCACGCCAGCTCGGACAAGGGGGGGTGGGCGGCGGCGGCGGGCGGGCGGCGGTAGCGGGGGGCCGAGGGGGGGGCGGGGGAATTAGGGGAGCTCGGGGGAAATCGTATGGTTGGTTTTGGGTGGGGGGTCGCCGACCAGCAAGTAAGAAATAAGTTGAACCCTTTTAAAGGGGATGGGGGGGGGGGGGGGGGGGCGAGTAGGAGGGTGGTCAAAGAGGCGCCAAAGTGGAACAAGTGAGCGACCTAAAAAACAAACTTGATCCCACAGGAAGGAGGCCTACTTTGGAAGCCCTGCGAAGGCCGAACCCCCAATAACAGGATCGGGGCGTCTGACCAAGCTATTCTGGCACAAGCACACACGCACGTACGCACGCACACACTCGCACACAGTAGAAACTTTACAAGCTTGCGCATGGACTAACATACGGGCCACCTCAACATCAGGTTGCGACCCACCGCTCTGTTGTCACTTTTGGCGCCCCCCCCCCACCCGCCCCCCCAAAATACCACTTTAAATGATATATGCCATCGAACTCTTTGGGTGCCAAACTGCCATTTTGAAAAGAAGCCAGCCCACCATGGACGCCCCTCAGCACATGTCAAAATAATCCATCCAAGAAAAGGAGAAGCCAAGGAAGATGGGGGTGGATAAAAGCGCACAGCCTGCTTAGTTGCTCGGCCTTCCTCCTAATATTCTGGTCCCCGGTTTCCATGCGGGCTCCTGGAGGGGCGCATCCAGGCGGCGATCAGGCCGGGCATCGGCGCTCATGCAGCCGGCCGACGGAGCGCGGAGGCAGCGGTGGAGGAGGAGGAGGAGGAGGGGGAGGAAGAAGAAGAGGAGGCGGCGGCGGCGGTGGCCGTGGAGATGGTGCAGGCTGAGCGGGACGATGCGCGAGCCGTTGCCGCATCCAGAGACTCCTCAGTCGGTCTCCGCACGACGACGCGTTCCGGTGAAAAACATCCAGCGTCTTTTCTGCCCAACTTGATTTCCCTCCCTCCTTTTTTTTTTTTTTTTTTTTTTTTTTTTAATCTCGCTCCAGCGACACGTCAATCCGCGGCTTTCTCGCTCGTCTTCTCGCCGAAGCTGAGAGGAGAAGAAGAAGAGGAGGAGGAGGAGGAGGAGGAGGAAGAGGATGCTTAGAAGCTAAGGATGAAAAAAATCGACACAAGCAATGAGGAGGAGGAGGAGGAGGAGGAGGCTGACGGTTCATAAATAAAAACGTCCTTCTCAACAAGTCACTGCATCTAGAATGACATTTCGTCACATCTTTGCAAAACAATACAAGCATTTTATTCCAAGCATAAGCCCCAAGAAAAAAGGTTTTGTTTTCGAACTAAAAATGGTGGGAAATTGCGTTTTTGTGCAGTTCATTTGAAAGGAGGCATAGCAAAATGTTGGCACCCTTCTGCACAGTGTCAAGAAACAGAGGCAGGCGCCCTGTTACACTTTTGAGTCTTCCCAAGCCCAATGCTAATGCTAGCTCGGCGGTGTGCACTTACAAAGTCATTGAAAGTAACCAAGAGCATCTTTTTTGTCAGCGGCTGTGCCATCTGTTGTTGTTACTGGCACCGAAATGGCTGATTCGAACTTTTTGGGTGCCCCTCACATGATCCAAGGTGTGAGCTTGACTGTTGGCGACGCTAATAGTAGCCAGGCCTTTTTGTGCACTCTTTGTTGTTGCAAACAGTCCCAATTAAGTCACAGATCGGTGGCAGGCTCCCGAAAGAAGTTGAACTTGGCGTATTCCAGCCGTTTGATGAGTCGTACAAAGTAAATATGCCACTTTGTTGTCAGGAGTAGGCCAAACCAAACGTACAGTTGACCACTTTCTTTCTGGCTCCTGGTTGTCTTGCCCTTCTGATTGGTTGCCAGTGTCATCACGTGACAACGATGCGCACGCCGAGCAGCGCAGTGTGGCGGGCCGTGGCCGGCCACGGCCCGCAGCGACGCTCCATTACACTGCACTGCACACACTTTGTATTTTCTCCTCTCACATTGTGCCACACATGAAGGCGCATGCTAATGGCTAGCGGCTGCGGCGCTTCTTCTTGTTTTCCTTGCCTTTGTGCCGCTTCACGTCGAGTGCTCCTACTGGCCTGCGTGCTTAGGGTTCACTTGACTCTGGGAGGGAGGACTTCACTGCTGAAGTTCTCTAACGGGATCCTACCATCCGTCTGTCCGTCCTGTGTCAGCTATGCCCTGCTAGCGAGTCGCTAGTATCTTTTTATTAGCATCCAAGACAACTCAAGAGTCAACGAAATGGAGTTCCAGTATTGTACAAGTACGGAACACTGGCGGGGCTAGGATTTCTTTTTTTTTCCCAGGGGGGGTCTCATGTGGTCTGCAAAACTCAACACAAAATATTCTTCAGAAAACGCCTAGAAACATTCGCTAGATGTTTCCTACAGGTGTGGAAAGCAATTCCCGAGGGAATTGCAAATCCCCAAAAATCTAATAAAAAGAAAAGCAATCAATTTGACCTGGCAGCTGAGGGAGGTGGGGGCAGTGCCCCCCCTAGCTCCGCCAGAGGTTGGCAGTGAATTTAACGGAAAATTGACAGCCTTCAATGAACCTGGCAATGAGTTTTTGTTTTTATCAAAGACAATCTGGAATCGTCAACTGCTCTAACAAACATGTTATTCTTGAGGTCCTTGATGCTGCTGCGGCTGCTGCTGCTGCTGTGTATCTGCACTCACTCCAATGAGAGCAAATTCTCTGACACATGCAGCGTTACCCACCCATAGCAGTTAGCTGCGGGCTACGCATCGTGCTACGCATCGTGCTACGCATCGTGCTACGAGGACTAGCGCCCCATCCTACACGGCATTTGAAAGCTTTTGGGCTTCAATAGCTCCACTGTCCACTTTTAGCCTGGAGAGGCGGCGTTTGAACTCCAGCAGCTGACGACGTCCCTCCCACACGTAGGCCGTGCAATGCAGCCTGGCGCTCGTACTCTGGTCCGACCGACTTCAGGATTCAGCCATCGACTTTTGCTGTGTCACGAAGGCCGGGTCATTAGCAACTATTTTTCGCTCCGTTTTTTGGTACAGTCCCAAAAACAACAGCGATAACTAACACCCCGTTACGAATGAATGATGCTTACCAAAACATAGCAGCTCTGGCTAACGCCGGCCTGTTGGTAGTGCTAATGCTAGCTGAGTATTGCTGCCATTTTTGTGAAGCTGGATAGACACTTATAAATACTACTACTTTCTGATGACACATTTCTCTAATCTTTAGGTAACGGCCGCGTTTGACCGTAGTTTTGGTCAGGACTCGCTCGGAAGGACCGTAAATCACGTGAGGCTACCTTTAATTCTTACTTGCACTTTCAAACGGCAACCTTTAAATCCAGGATGAAGGTTGGTGTTGGAGTTCATTTTAGGGTTGCTGAGGGTTGCTTTTGCCAAATCATTTTAGGTGAGCATTCGCCATGGATAATCCCACTTGAGATGATCTCAAGTGGTCGTTTTGTGGAATGATGAATAATAGAAGGCGGTGTCGCGGTGGTTCAAGTGGCCACCAAGAAACGGCTCCCTCCTCTCCTCTTCCTTCTCGGGGGTCCAAAGGACATGTTTAACATTCGCTTCCTGTTCCGCCTCCTCATGCCGACACTTCTTCCTGCCTTCCATCACGTCAAACGTCTTGTTGTTACGTTGGCATCTGAAGGTCAAATACGGGAAGATTGGCCACACAAACACAAAGAGTCAGTCGACGGCGTGATGGATGATGACGGATGGATCGACTCCGTGACGGAATCTGGTCGAGGTCCTGAGAAGAAACGCAAATACTCGAATGGAGGGAGCGCACTTTTACCGTAGCAGCAAATCCGCCTTTCCAAAAAGCAAACGGAACATTTTGACAGCATTTGAGGTCCCGTGTAGTGGCCGACGTGCAACTTACGCATCAAGACTTGCAACATGTCGCTCGCCTGTACGGTCACTCTCAGGTGTTTCCTTCATGAACGAATAAAGCCGTCCGTCACACACTTTTGTTTGTCTGAATGAGACCAAAGAATGAATTTGGCTGCAAATTGGACGAAAAAGCAACAAGTTCCCCTGCGGCCCTCCAACGCTTCAGGATGAAACAACTCTGCGGCACGCCATTCTGAAACAGAAGGGGGGGGGGGGGGGGGGGGAGTGGGGACGCTGCAGTCGGCCTCAATGTCCTCTGCCACGCGGCGTGCACTTAAAAGGCCGGCGGCGAGAGCTGATTAGAATGCAGAAGAGGACGGCTCTGCTGCAAATTGAAAACATATCGATTCTCCTCATGCTTGGAGGAGGAGGAGGAGGAGGAGGAAGAGCTGATGGACAGGCACGGACAGAGAGGGAGAAGAGGATGAAATCAGCTCATAAAACACTAAAGAGTTTGCACGTAGTACACATGCACACGCAAAGGGCGGAGGGCCAGGTGGTCACCATGGCAACGCGGTCAGGGCGCCGCGTATACGTGTGCGTGCGTGTCACGTCCAGCTGTGGTGGCGAGAGGCCACGGATGCCGACGAGGGAGGACGTACAGATGTGCTGACTGCACAGTTTCCATGGGAACAGGCATCCCTGCCCCCCCCCCCCCCCCCCTTCACCCGCACCACCGCCGCCTCCTCTCGGCGCTGCCATCATTGCGAAAAGCAGCCGCTTATGTGTCTTCCCGCGTTTTGATGTGCATCCGTGCACTCGCAGTAAGCGTTTGTGTGTCTTTTTGCACGTGTGCTGAGTGTGTGCGGCAGTTAAGAGACGCTCATCCAGTTTGATTTAAGATGGAGGCAATGAGGGCAGTGTGAGGGAGGAAAAGGGAATGTTATCAAACAGAGTGGCTGCGTGCACGTGCAATAAATCAGTGGGTGCGTGCGTGCGTGCGCGCGCGTGTGCGTGTGTTTAGGTGATGGGCATGATGCTCCCACGAATTTCCACGGACAAGTGCCGAAATGTCGTCACCCAGTGGCCAATACTGCCACTGCATGTTCAATAATGGACGTGACGGCTTGTTTGATAAAACCCAGGGTTTATCATAAAAAATAAATAAATAAAAGAAATTAAAAATGATATTTTACATTTTAGATCTTTTTCTGGGATGTTTTTTTTTAAACTTTATCCATCCATTACTCCACATTCTGGAGAAAAACATGAAATATGTCGTTTATTTTACAAATAAAGTCGACGACCCCCACCTTAAAAACAAACGTGTGGTGTCGTCAATGTCAATGATCTGTCGCAAAACCCAACGCGATTTATTTATTTATTTGTATTTTGACATGAATATCGGCGACGTCGCAGATTTAAGATTGACGGCAGTTGTCACACTTTACGACATATGCATGCGACACAATGACGTATTTAACCGCGCGATGAAGTAGCGCTGCTGCTGCTGCTGCTGCTGCTGCTGCTGCTGCTGCTGCTGCTGCTGCTGCTGATGATGATGATGATGATGATGCTGATGATGATGATGCTGATGATGATCTCTGCAACGCTGCCATCAGACACCTGTGGTCACGTAGGTTTCTCACCACACACATCTCTAAACAAACAATCTATTTGGCCAACCTCATAAGAGTCTCAATTTGGAGATGCTACAGATTTGACTGAAAGAAATCATGAGAAAGACAACGTCTTTAACGCCTTTATTTTGCTTCAAACACGTGTACATCAGTTGAATAAAGTGACATTTATATACGATTCCGAAAAAAACGTATCAGAACCTTTGTTTTCAATTTAAAGTACGATTCCGAAAAAAATGCATCAGAACCTTTGTTCTCAATTTAATGTACGATTCCGAAAAAAACGTATCAGAACCTTTGTTTTCAATTTAAAGTACGATTCCGAAAAAAACGTATCAGAACCTTTGTTTTCAATTTAACGTACGATTCCGAAAAAAACGTATCAGAACCTTTGTTTTCAATTTAATGTAGGATTCCGAAAAAAACGTATCAGAACCTTTGTTTTCAATTTAACGTAGGATTCCGAAAAAAACGTATCAGAACCTTTGTTTTTAATTTACGTGTCTTCTTACGACACTCGGCACTGGATTTTCCACACAAGCAGGCGCTTGCTGTGAAAATCTTGTACCGTGAGATTATTTAACACATCTAGTTTGAAAAGGAAACAAGTGGTGGCAACCGAGCTCAAAAAGAAACCGATACATTAGAATGGAGCTGATTGCCGTCGGCATGCTGACGCCCTGCCCGACAGGAAGCGGCGTCACACGGCCGCGTCATCACATCAGTTGGACGCTGCTCAGCATCACTTGCCACACCTCCAACCAGTTGATGCTCCCGATATCAAGTTGAGGACCTGCGAAGTCCAGCTGGAGCTCGTCGTTCAAGTCCAGGTGGAAAGTGCCCATCTCGCCGCACTTGATGACAATCTGAAGAGTGACAAGATGGCGGCAGGCTCAGTAAGCGCTCCGACTCTTTGGACTGCGGTCAAGCGGCGCCAATTTGTCACACATTTGTCATGCATCTTCAATCACCTTGAAGGGGAGACCGGCTCCGAAGGGGTGTCCGCGGGGCAGGTCCCCGGTCTGCTTGTCACTCCACTTGCGGTCCACTCCGGAGTTGAGGGTGAAGGTTTGGCTCTCCAAGTCCATATTCAGGTGCAGCGCCGCGGTCACGTTCTTGCCGTCGCGCCCGTCCAGGTTGATCACCAGCCTGCCACACAAATGCCATTGTGCAAGCTGCCTTCTTTGAGAGTGTGCGTGCGTGTGCGCGTGTGCGCGTGTTTCTTACTTGTTTGCTTTGGGATTGGATTGTCCTCTGATGACAATGGTCCGGGCCACACTGAGACCGTCGAGCACGGCTTGGAATCCGCCCATCTGCGCGCACCCGAACAAAAAAGAACGACGACAACGAGGCAATGCACTTTGGAGACAGCTCAGCCGTTAACTCACCGGGTTGGCAATCATGGCGAGCAGGCACGCGCATGTCACGTTGTGGGAGGAACACGCCTTGTCATCGGTGGAGATTGCGCACATCTCGAGCTCCCCATCGGTCGGAGGAGGGCCGGCAGGACTGGTGGCAGGCTTGGCCGTCGTCGTGGGGCAGGGAGCAGGAGGAGGACAGGTGACCGGCTTGGCAGGAGTGGTGGTGGGGCAGGGAGCAGGAATAGGACAGGTGGCAGGCTTGGCTGTAGTGGGAGCGGGAGCAGGAGTAGGACTGGTGACAGGCTGGACGGGAGTGGTGGTGGGGCAGGGAGCAGGAGCAGGACAGGTGGCAGGCTTGGTGGTAGTGGGACAGATGGGGCAGGGAGCAGGAGTAGGACATGTGGCAGGCTTGGCTGTCGTGGTAGTGGGGCAGGGAACAGGAGCAGGACAGGTGGCAGGCTTGGCTGTCGTGGTAGTGGGGCAGGGAACAGGAGCAGGACAGGTGGCAGGCTTGGTGGTAGCGGGACAGATGGGGCAGGGAGCAGGAGTAGGACAGGTGGCAGGCTTGGCTGTCGTGGTAGTAGGGCAGGGAACAGGAGCAGGACAGGTGGCAGGCTTGGCTGTCGTGGTAGTAGGGCAGGGAACAGGAGCAGGACAGGTGGCAGGCTTGGCTGTCGTGGTAGTAGGGCAGGGAACAGGAGCAGGACAGGTGGCAGGCTTGGCTGTCGTGGTAGTGGGGCAGGGAACAGGAGCAGGACAGGTGGCAGGCTTGGCTGTCGTGGTAGTGGGGCAGGGAACAGGAGCAGGACAGGTGGCAGGCTTGGCTGTCGTGGTAGTGGGGCAGGGAACAGGAGCAGGACAGGTGGCAGGCTTGGCTGTCGTGGTAGTGGGGCAGGGAACAGGAGCAGGACAGGTGGCAGGCTTGGCTGTAGTGGTGGTGGGACTGACAGGACCTATTTGAAAGGAGAGCACACATTAGAAGATACTCAAATGTTGCTGTTGGGTCCCGCAAAGCGTTCAACAGTGGCCACATTTTGAGAGATGCCTTGAACTAAATAAACTTATCAAATGGTGAACGTGTTCATGCAAAAAGAAAAAAAGAAACTTCACAGAAGTAATCGTTTCTTGATAGACATTGTCAATTATGAAATCATGAATCGTTCAAAAGGGAGAGTGGATCAATGTCAACATTGAATCAATTTGACCAGACTGGCTTTGATGCGCGGGGCCAATGGCGGTTGTGAGAAGGTGCCACGGAGGTGAGCATGACGCCCTTCTCCATTTGGCCAGGAGGTGGCGGCATCTTCTGCAAGCTGGGAGTCGGCCCCTTTTTTTTTTTTTTTTTTTTCTCCAGGCTGGCTGTCACGCACGCACGCACGCCACGCCACTTGGACTATTTCCAGCACGACGTCAAAATGTGAAAGTAAATATCACCAAGTCCGAATTTTTTGGAGTGTAGTGACACGCTACAGTTACAAAACAAGATCTGTACTCACGCTTGCAGATGTAGGGAAAAAGATTGTGACATGGGACGTCATTCCAATGACCCCAGGGAAACATTTCAACGCAGTGTTCATTTCCACCAACGTTGTTTGGCTCACCGACATTCCATGCCCTGCAAGAGAAAACATTTTTGGCGCTAACTATTTCAGTGATTTTTTTTTCTCAAATAACAATGAGAAGAAGTCTTTCAGAGCTCTTGCTCATGAGTAATGAGGTATTTCTCAGGGTTAATTGTCATCATTTAAAGCAACAAGTACGCAAGAGAAACCCTTTGAGCGATTCGCCGACTGAGGCTCACAAGCTGTCGCACTTTTTCAACGGAAGGACACTCACGAGTAGGAGAAAGATGTTCCGTCGGCCCACTGCCACGGTTTGCCAGTGGTCTCACGTCGCAGGCCAATCCAGGCTCTGGCACCTCCTTTTTTAGATTGCAGCCAATCCTGCAAGAATGAAAGAGAGAGAAAGGTGAGCGAGTGAGCGAGCGAGCGAGCAGCTGAGCGAGTCGTGGTACCTGCTCTCTTCGGTCCAAAATGGTTGTCAGGTGGGCTCCCTTAAATGCACACTCGACCCGAGCGTCCCACCACGTCTTCAGGTCCTTTCCGAAGAAGTAACAGTGTTTGTTGTATTCCAGCCATCCGGTCGGACACCCGAACAGCTCTGGAACGACAACGAGAACATGATGAGGGCCACGCATGATCAACCACTTGGCTTGCGAGACGAAAAGAAAAGGTGGGGTGCATGGCTTGTCGTCTAACAATGTCCCCAACACTTTTCTCTGTGTGCTCTCTGCGCAGTAAAGGCAGAACGCGGCTTTCATGCGATCTTTCTTGACTTTCTAGCAGTTTTTGGACAGGGAACTTTACAAATGAGTTTTTCCCATGACATAGATCGTGCTCATTTAAATGTGTGCACATTTCCAATGGCTGGGTTCAAAAGTGGACCGACCAGGAAGTTGAGCTTCCAATTTTTCACCCAAATTGGGTTGTTTTTTTACCCGACAATTTGACGAGCGTGCCATTCAAGAAGAAAACGTTCAAAACCTCCAAGTGGAAGACAATACATCCGATGAAGAAAGATGAGATCAAATCACTTGTTGAAATAACATATCTATCAAAAAATTGCTCACCAATGCAGGTCTGGCTCAGCGTGAGGGTCATCAAGAGCCTGGCAGCGAATGACGGCGACATGGTGGGGATGGATGCGGTGGGCCCAGCTCAGTCAGAAACAAAGCAGCAAACCACTCGGACTTGAATTAAGATGCCGGTGCGTCGTTGAGCGAGCGAGCGAGCGAGCGAGACAGTGTAAGTGGATGGATGGATGGATGATGCTTGCTGAACGTGTACTTTAACCGTGTGCCAGTCAGCTCCTCCCAAGACATGCCCCCAACACGCAGCAAAGATGATGATGATGCTCTTTGCGCACTTTCAGACAGGGCGGGAGGGAGGGAAGGAGCTAGGACTCCTAAGTTTTGTCCCTGAAAAAACAAAACTTGAAACTGAACATGCCTGTGTGGAGTCTGACTTTGAAAAATTGAATAGGACGTGTGTGACGTCATTTCAAAGCTTCAGACAAGCCTTTTAGGATGGGCAAAAACAATATCGCAAAGAGTAAACATGCATTAAAGCTATGTGCTCTCGTGATTTCTTTTTTTCAACCTGTACTGTGAACCAAAAGGCAGGCAGGCAGGCCGGCCGGCCGACCGGCCGACCGACCGACCGACAACACTATATGTTGATGCTACACGGAAATCTCATATCATGACTATTTCCACGAAAATGGCCAAGAGTACCGGTGCCGGACGTAAAACCCGTCATCGAATCTGCTCCGAGGTAGCCACTATGCCATACTATTCAATGAGCTATCCGTATATGAACTATTGTAGTATCGCTTGGGCTAGTAGTCACCGGACCAAACTTGAGCCTATATACCGTCTGCAGAAACGAGCTCAAAGAGTCATATGTTGGGTACATCCAAAACATTCGTCTCAGCCTCTTTTTACTCAGCGAGGTCTCCTCGCTGTTTTTCAAGTTAATCATCTTCAAATTGGTCTCTTTGTTCATAGCTCATTGGGGAGAACCCTTCCCCTATTTCTGTCATAACCTATTTCGACACAATTCTCAGGTCCATAGTGACCCCATACGCAGCTCAAATGACCTCAGACCACCAATAGCTCAATGTAACTAACATAGGCTACAGAGGGTCAAAGCTTTAACTATTTCGAGGGGACTCACCAATTTAAGAAGGCTCGGAAATCACTTCTCTTAGACAATAAATATTGATTCCATATGATATGCTAAATGAACTCGGATCCATTCATTATTCTCTTGACTTATAGTTTTGGTGCGTTTGACCCTATTGCTGTATGCCTTATCCCTCTTATTCCTTTTTCTTTTATCGTTCATCCGTATGACATGTATTAGGACGCATATTTCTCGATCCATTGAAATGTGACCTTAAATGTACTCGTAGTTCTGGAGAATGCCATTTCGTAAGCCAGCCCTCGGAGGTTTTCTTTAGACATTCTCCATCGCGCTTATGGGTTAATCGTTGTACATTTGTAATGTTTTTGCATGTGAAAACAAACAAACAAAATGATATATACGCATGTATATATGAGCTTCTCACGAATAGCAGAGGGAAGGTGACGGCCATCTGCATTCCGCAACCTCTAAGATGGGGACCGTGCAGGGACAGCAAGGTGCACATTCAAGGCGCAACACAAGATCAACACGTTGGTATGCAGCCGAGGAGTTTGACAGCTTGTTACAAACTATTCGCTTTGTCCCTGTTTTTGGGTGGAGGTGACGGCCATCTGCGCACCTTCCTTGCGAGCAACGCTCCCGTTTCTCCCCAACGCCGCAGATTCAAGGTCACAGTGAATCACAAAAACAAATACTTTGATACTTTGAAATAGTGAATAAAATGATACAACTGTATCCGTTTAGGAACAGGCTGTAGCCGGAAAGAGATGTGCATTTGCAGGAATAACACACCCAAATGGAATGTACTGTGCCCCCTCTCTTCTGGCCATTTCAAAAAGTTTTTTTTTTCTTAGTTTTATTTTTTGTGTTGTTTACTTGTATGTATATTGTGTACTATGTCTTGTCACCGTGGGATAGTGGGAAGGAACGTCATTTTGAGCTCTCTGTGTGTCTTGGCAAATTGACAATAAAGCAGACTTTGACTTTTTGACTTTTCTTTTGCAGTCATCTGTTGAGAACATTCATTCAAATCAAATTGTTACTTTTTTAATCAAATTGTGATTCATTCGTTTGTATCCATTTGGGAATTCCAGCTATTTATCATGTGCTACATGAATTGTTGATATCATCGTAGCTCACAGCTTACAAACACATAAAAGTTGATAAAATTTATTTTAATTATGTATGTATGGTGTTTATATATGTGTGTGTGTGTGTGTGTGTGTGTTTATATATGTGTGTGTGTGTGTGTGTATATATATATGTGTGTATGTGTATATATATATATATGAAATTAAAATGAGAATTATAATTGAATACTTTATTGCAGTATGTAAATTCTTCACTCAACGGAAGCTCACGATGACGCTTCCTGTGACGACATCTGAATGCGACATAATGACGTATTTAGTGCGCGCTGAGGTAGCACTGGAAAACAAATTTTCTTTTGAGTATAAGTGAACAGACGAGTTCACAATCTAAATAATCCCTTTATTGTGATTACTAGTAAGTGAATGTTTTTGAACAGATTCTGTCATCTCTTACTATCAGTTGTCGGCTGGTAGAACTTCTCGTGTTCTCGACGTTACGGCAGTGTCGTCGCTCGCTTGGCGCTAGCTATAAACAGCAGGTAAATTGACACGTACGTTAAAACACACACCAACACTATAGTTATAGTTATCTTATGGCACTTATATACTCTTTCAATACGTCCTATAAAGAGGCCTTGAGATGCCATTGAGCGGCTAATATACGCTAACCGCTTGTTTTGACAAAGGAGGCGTGACAGGTGTTGAAGCAAAACTTACGACGCGACATTTTTTGAGCATGATTTAAATGTGTTTATTTTATGTAAATGCAAAAGTGTAAGCTAGATGGTTTGATTGAAAGTCCCGAGAGAAGGACGTTACGTTCTTAGTTGTGGTGTTTGTTTAACCAATGTGCTTGTGTCTTGTCCCAAGCAGCCTTACGTGTTTGAGGCATGCCTATTGGACTTCGCCGCTTTGAGGCGCTGCAAGCTTGCCTTCTGGTTCGTGTCTATAAGCCTTGCGTGTAAATGTGACTTGACTATTGATGAAGACAGTCTGCATCTTCTATCAAGTTCGTATTAAAAGGCTGCGCTCTTTGCTCCTTCCCCCACTGTAAGTCTGCAAAAGTGTTTGCTCTCATGACCTCATTTTCTCCTCTCCTTGGTCAGACGGTGCTGCTGAGCGTGTTTATGTTCCAGCTGCTGAGGAGCGTGGGACCGAGGGCTTTCTCCATGGCTTCCGAGACGTACGCGTCGGGCGCGCACTCGGCCGCCTTCGTCACCTGCCCCAACGACACGGTGGCCAAAGACTTGGCCAGGTTGCTCACGATCTTCATCGTGTGGTGTGGTGTGGCTGCTGCTGCGTCAGGAAGCATTTTTGCTCAGTCTTATTTTACATTCTGTTCCGCACTCCATTATTCAAAAAATTGCGTTCTTTTGCCCGTTATTTTCATTTTTTTTAATATTTTACAATAGATATCAGATGTGTTTTTGTTTTTTAATATTTTAACAAGGATCAAATATCTACTCAATGTCTAATGCATATAATTGCTGATAAAATTGCACATATTATTGGTGCTCTTTGAAGAGTGTAAACGAAAGAAAACAAACAATCGGCCATGGCCCGTTTGCTGAACGTGTGTTGTTTGTTTTGCGTTGCTGGCGCAGGGGCATCGTGCAGCAGAAGCTGGCCGCCTGCGTCAACATTGTTCCGGCCGTCACATCCGTGTAAGTGTCGCGCTCGCTCGCTCGCGCGCGCGCAATGCTGCTCACAGCAAAATGACACTTTTCCTTCTCTCTGAATCATTGATGGAGCAACCTTTAACTAACGTCAGACAATCTGATCATACTTTCACAAAGATCCGTCATTCGTAGTTTGGTTTAGTTATTCTCTAAAGTGTGGCCCCCTCTGCTGGTAAATGCTACCTACTGTCCCAATACAATATGATTATTTATTGAGCAGCTAAGTACTTTTTCAGGTGGTATTTGATGAGAACCACCGACACGATTATTCTGAGGATATTCTTGGCCCAGGTCGAACTTTGCTGTCGTTAATATCGCCAGGTACGAATGGCAAGGGGCCATCCAGGAGGACAGCGAGGTTCTGCTGGTGAGCGAGCGAGCGGCCCTTTCGAAATGCACGTCGAGACGTTTGACGCGCATTTTCGGCCCATTTAGATGATCAAGACCAGAAGCTCCAAGGTCCTCGCTCTCACCGACTACGTGCGGTAAGTCCTCGAGTCGTGCGTCAATCGGGGGCGCCCTGTTGCATTTTAACGGGCGCGCTGTTCCTCGCCGCTCGCAGTCAGAACCACCCGTACGAGGTGGCCGAAGTCATCAGCCTGCCCATCCACCAAGGCAACCCGCCCTACCTCAAGTGGATCGCCGACGTCGTGCCCGAATGAGGACGCGGTACTCACGGGCAGGTGATTAGTATGCTAATGACCCCCTCCCAAAAAAAGAAAATGGCTGTAGTCAAGTTTGTATTTTGGTCTCTAGGAGGCGTTATCGCTCCTTCATTTCAATTGATTTCACAGAGCCATTGAACAGCAATTGTGATTTTATTTTGTACAAATAAATATGGTAGCGTAAAATGGCGGCTATCCTATGAAAATAGTCATTACAAACACAAAAGCGTACAATAATTACTGCAACAATTACGATATAAACCAGTCGAATTGACCTGTTTTCAAATCTAGATTTTTTTTTTTTTTACAATGTAAAAAAATAAATGCCAGCGTCCAATAAATACACAATAGGATTTCCACAATGTCGCGCTTAGTTGCACCACAAAAAATAAAGGATACAATAAAGCTAAATTCTTATTATCTTAAGTCTCAGCTTTTTTTTTTTGTTAATACCTCATAACACTTGGATATTTTCCACATATTAACCATACATGTACTATATGTAGACAACAATAACTATATTAGCAGCAGCCACACTGAGGTTGAACTAGTTTTAGCGCTTAGCTTTGGCGCTTAGCTTTGGCGCCGATGCACATCCAGTCGAGTTGAACGTTTTTGCTTATGGTGTTAAATGACGCTTTGAGGGCACGGTTAGGTTGTGAAATGAAGGCTTTGAAAGTGACAGTTGGGTCTCCAATGGAGTACAAAAGACTCTTTGGTCTCTTGACATCATTGAGGAGTTCCTAAAGGGAACACATTAAGTTTGACACGCCAGTCACAAGCAGCTGATTTCCAGCGCCGACTTTTCATTTTGTGACTTTGGCTCTCCCTGCTCCCGTCCTCCTCCGTTCTCCTCCTCCTCCTCGGGAGTCCCCTCTCTCCCAGAACCTTCCGGACCTTCTGTCCCGTTCTTTTGCGGGCTCGCTTCGCCGCACTCGGCCCCCTCCCCTCGGCTCCCCGCCGGCCCGCGCGCAACCATGCCGCCCCAGTCCTCGGTGGGGCGCCGCCCCCCGTCCGAGTCCACCCTTTGGTGGCTACGCACCCGGCGTGAGGCCCGGCACAGAGCCCTGCGGAACCCCCGCTTGAAGTTGTCGGACAGGAAGGCGTAGAGGATGGGGTTGGCGCAGCTGTTGGCGTAGGACAGGGCCACCACGAAGAAGTAGAGGCCTCGCAGGTCGCCGGGCAGAACCACCAAGAGGTTGACGATGTTGAGGGCGTAGAAGGGGAGCCAGCACAGCACAAACACGGCCACCACCACCACCACCATGCGGGTCACCTTGCGCTCGGAACGACGGCGCCGCGACGATGTCGCCCGAGCGCGTTTGCCCACGCTACGGACCTGAGGACCGAACCATCCGTTATCGATACCAAAATGATCCCTTCCTTTTTACGGCGGCCACGTCAACGCTTGCCTAAGCACTCCTTACCTTGATGACGATGAGCAGGTAGCACATGCAGATGACCAGCAGGGGGCCGCAGAATCCCACCGCGAACGTATACACGATGAAGACGGTCTTCCAAAGCTCCACCGGCTCCGGCCACACGATTCCGCAGTCCCCGTCCCCTCGCCTCACGTCGGCGAACGCCACCACCGGGAGCACCACCACAAAGGAACCCAGCCACAGCGCCGCGCTCACCGCCTTGGCCACCGGGGGGCGCCGCCAGCGCCCGGCCCGCACGGGCTGCGCCACGGCCAGGTAGCGGTCCACGGACATGACGGCGAGGCAGAAGATGCTGGTGAACTGGTTGATGGCGTCCACCGTCATCACCACCCGGCAGAGGAGCGAGCCGAAGGGCCAGGAGAGGAGCGCGTTCTGGGCCGCCAGGAACGGAAGGCCCAGCATGAAGAGCTCGTCGGCCACAGCCAGGTTGAGGATGTAGATGTTGGTGGCCGACGACCCCCGGCTGTGGTTGACCACCACGTGGATCACCAGGGTGTTGCCCGCCAGGCCTACAGCGCACACCACGCCGTAGATGAGTGGGATCAAGACGCCCGCCGGGCCCGGGAGGGGTCCCTCTGACCTCGGCGGCGCTTCTTCGCCTTGCTCCCCGGTCAAGTTGTGGGTGCCGTTGAAAAGGCACCAGGCGGCAGAGGGGACGACGTCCTGGCTAATCGGAAGGAGCTCCATGGGGACCGCCGGCTGGCAATCGGAAAACCTGCGCGCTCCGTCAGGTGAAAACAGAAAATGAGCCGCTTTGCTTTGCGACTTCCATCCATCCATCCATCCATCCATCCATCCATCCATCCATCCATCCATCCATCCATCCATCCATCCATCCATCCATCCATCCATCCATCCATCCATCCATCCATCCATCCATCCATCCATCCATCCATCCATCCATCCATCCATCCATCCATCCATCCATCCATCCATCCATCCATCCATCCATCCATCCATCCATCCATCCATCCATCCATTTTATCCTGTTCAGGTTCGCCGGAGATGTTGGCGCCAATCCCGGTCGGCTGACATCGGGCGAAAGGCGGACGACACCCTGAGTTGGTCGCCAGCCGCTCGCAGGTGATGTTTTTATTTTCCATAAAGTTGCGTCATATGAGTAACCTACCGCTAGAGTTGCCCAATTTTTTTTTTTTTTTGGGTCAAATGCATAACCCGTCAAACAAGGCAAACAACGGTGTTGTCGTCCTTTAAATGGCCTGACAGATGTTTCCACTCAATAGATGAAGCGGACGGAGGCCAGCTGAATGGTAAGTCGCTCATTATCTTGGCGCTCCGACGCCATCAAAACCAAAACATGGCTGGCTAATGGTCACTACGCGGCGCGCAAGCACACCCGCGGCCTTTGCTTGTAATGGCCAATAATTGGCGCCGCTCGGCTGGGGATAAAATGTTCCCGCGTAGGGAGGGTAAACAACCGCCGTAAACCCTGACCAACTGGACGCCAGTGCATGTGGAAGAAGAAAACAAAAAAAAGGAGAGTACAACTCTCAAACAACTGACCTTCCCATGAAAACTCTCTATCTAAAACGCGAAAGAAAAAAAAAACTCTGACAATTTGGCCTGCATCTTGTCAACCTTGATGTAATTTGGCGCCAAGGGAAAACTACGGAAGCGAGAACTTACCACACATGGGTCAAGAAAAAAAAAAAAAATGGCACCATAATGCTTGCTAGGTGCTTTCCCAGATCAAGCCCAGCGCTAATTAACGACACGGGGCCGCATTGATCTATGCGATTGGGTGACAAGCAACACAATGACAACGTGACGCACGGCCATTGGGCATCAAGTAGCGCTAACGTGGCTCGAGCAGAAGTCGATTCATCGACGACAAGGTCGATTTGAATCGATTTGCTCGTGTACGCTGGGGAAATTGCTCCGTTCTCTCAGATGGCCTTAAATTGATGAGATCGTAAATTCGCCCAAAATAGTCAATCGCTGTCCTGTCATGGACGAGTGACAGTGCGTGATTGAACGCTTTCACGGTAACACAGACGCCAGCCAGACATTGTCAATCATAATATAATATTAATGATAAACATATCATATGTAAAAATAGTTGAACAAAATGCATTTTTGCTCCTTTAAAGCAACACCTGAGACGAAACATAAATCCTCAAAATGGATGACAGCAGAATTTGAAAAATGATTCATTATGCACTTACTAATAAAGACAATAACAATGCAATAGAAACAATACAAAGGTACAATGATCCATAAAAACAAAAAGTCAATGCAATACGTGACTCATGAAATGATGTGACATTCAAAATGATTCTAAACAAATCACTTGTATGCATACGGAATGCATTCAGACCAAAATAAATCCAATAATCTGATAAATACAAGAATGCAGATATAGAATATTATAGAATATTAATTCGACTATTAATACTGTTTAAATACATCCTTCATAATGCTTTCGTACTTAGCACAAAAATTGCAAATGAACAATTTAAATTCAAAACAAAAAAGGCTCTCCATGTGTGAAGAATCAAATTCCTGCTCCAGTTGAAACATTTTGTCACCCCAAAATCCATCATGTTTTTTTCCTAATGATACTTCAAAAAGTGTTTACCAGGAAATCCAAAAGACTCACCTGTTCCGATTGCGAGTCCCTGTCCAAAATGACGGAGCAGGCGTGAAGATGCAGCCAGCCAGACAGACAGCCAGACAGCCAGCCAGCCACACAGCCAGACAGCCAGCCTCCAGAGGCAAGCATGCTCCATCCGCTCAGCTGCTCCCTCCCAAACTCCCTTTTTTTTTTTTTTTTTTTTGATGACACGCGAAGAGCGTATCGATCAAGGCGCCGCTATAGATCCCAAATTGGCACGCGTTCTCAATGGCAAACGGTCAAACGCAAAGCGAGCCAAAGTCCAGCAAAAAAAAAAGGCACTCGATAATTTGGGAGGGAAAAAATTGCTATTTTCTTCATCTGCTTTCTTTTTTGAGTCATTTTCCAGAAAAAAAAAACATTTTTTTAGGAATTTTCTTAGTTAAAGGTCATGTGACCAGAAATTTGATGACGTACACTTTCAAGTTGTAACTTTCTTCCACGGAGACACACACACGCACACACACACACGCACAGGTCAAATGGAGATGAATGAGGGGCTTGCGGGCCTTGACTTTTCTTTTTGAAATGACAGCAAGAAGCTTTTATTTTGTCATACATTTGCGTGAGCATCAGCTTTGACGCAGCTTAGCTTCATGTCCGTCCACTTTGCTGGCATTTCTCGCGTGCGTTCAAGCGTTCGACGTTCTTGAGGAAGGCCGTCGGTCGGTCGGTCGGTCGGTCGCTCGGTCGGTCGGTCGGTCGGTCGGTCGATCGGTCAGCACCGTAGTTTGGGGCCTAAAAACAAAAAAAAAGGCTTTACATGCACTCTGATGCCAAGAGTACCGATACCACGACTCCTTTTGATACATAATGGTGCACAAAACCTTTTGTCTTTCTGATTCAATGTCAGTTTTTAATCATTTTTAAATATCCGTGGCCGGTATCGGCATCCTGATACCTTGAACTACAATCGGTATTGATACCTGGTATCGATACCTGCTTGCGCTAATCTTCTGATTGGAAAAATGAAGGATTTCATGATGGAGAACAAAAAATATATTTGACACTTTTCTGGCTAAGATGTGAAGGAAAACAAACAATTGGAAAAAAAGACAAGAAGTGCTATTTCATGATACTGCTGTTGTGTTCCTAATTTTCAAGTCAAAGGTCACCTGAGGTCAGATGAGCACGCAGGGCTTCTTCTTGACTTTAGCGGGCTGAGGACAAAGAACGGCTCGGATGGCCTCGTCGAATACGGTCTTCAGACCTCGCTGAGTCAGCGCCGAGCACTCCAGGTACTTGATGGCGTCTGCGCCACAAAAAAAAAAAAAAAAAAAAACGCTTAGCAAAGCTGGGGGCGCCGCAGCCACGGCTCGGGTCCTCACCGATCTCCTTGGCCAGCGCCAGACCTTGCGGGTACGTGATGGGCGCCAGTTTCTTGTCCTTGAGCTTATCCACCGTGTCCTTTTCGTCCCGCAGGTCCAGCTTGGTGCCCACCAGTATGATGGGCGTGGATGGGCAATGGTGGCGTACCTCCGGGTACCACTGGTGTGTAAACGCAGCATCGTTACCACGGCGACACGGGACCTCGCTAAACGTTCCAGGTATGCCATTTAGGCTTTTGAAGTCGGGTTTTAAATCAAGACAGGCAGTGGGTTCAAATTCAAATTGAAATCCCGGATTAGCGTTTGGAGGTCGGATTTTAGGATCGGATTGTTGTCGTCCATACGTAGCACGTACCTTAGCTCGGACGTTCTCGTGCGAAGCCGGACTCACCAGGGAGAAGCAAATCAGAAACACGTCCTGTGCACACGCACACATGTGACCCTGAGCTTGTGTGTCCAGGAGTTGAGAGTGTGTGTGTGTGTGCGTGTGCGTGCGTGTGCGTGTGTGTGTGTGTGTGTGTGTGTGTGTGTGCGTGTGCGCGCGCGCGTACCGTCTGCGGGTAGGACAACGGCCGGAGTCTGTCATAGTCCTCCTGGCCCGCTGTGTCCCACAGGCCCAAGTTGACCGGCTTGCTGTCCACCATCACGTTGGCCGAGTAGTTGTCGAAGCTCAAAGTCAACGAAAAAAAACCAGTTGGACCTTCTCATGACGTGGTGTGTGCGTGCATGTGTGTGTGTGTGTGTGTGTGTGTGTGGACACTCACACAGTGGGGATGTATTCCCCCGGGAAGGCATTGGTTGTGTAGCTGATGAGCAGACATGTTTTGCCCACCGCCCTGGAAAACACACACGCTGAAAAAAGTCAAATGAAGAGTGCGTGCAAAGAGGAAGTGAAGTGTTTGAAAACAGGAAGTGACAAGATGGATGCGTTGGCGTCACACCTGACACACAAGCTCCAGTTTTCTTCTTCTTTTTTTTTTCTTTTCAAACAACCGCACAGGATGCAAGAATGACGTTCCGTTTGTACACACACAAGCAAATGGCAAATTAGCGCTCAATGCACGTTGATGATGTCAACAGAATCATCCAAACACTCTCGTCGGATGGACGCAAAATGTGTTTTGCAGAAGTCACTCGGTTTTTGTTAGTATGAAGGCTTTTCGTTAGTTTGCTCAATTGGGTTGGAGGAAAGGGGGGGGGGTGCTAGCGAGGGAGTTAGCAAGTTGCTTGGCGTGAGTGAGTGAGTGAGTGAGTGAGTGAGTGAGTGAGTGAGTGAGTGAGTGAGTGAGTGAGTGAGTGAGTGAGTTGCTTAGTTGGCCAGTTAGTTAGTTAGTTAGTTAGTTAGTTAGTTAGTTAGTTAGTTAGTTAGTTAGTTAGTTAGTTAGTTCGTTAGTTCGTTAGTTAGTGAGACAGACAGTCACATGCTCTCTCAGCTCGTCTCTCAACAGGTGGGTCAGCCAGAATAAAGGCGTGGAGTCGCGGACGTTTTGTGTCTCCGGGGACCTCTCGGTCCATTTTCTGAGCCGACGGGCGCACCACCGACCGTGCGAGAGATGTTTGCTTGCGAAGCCCACTTTGTGGACAGAAAAGGAACTTGCCCAAAGTTATCTCTCACGCTCGGACACACAAATCAGAACATTCTCTCCTCCGCCGGCAACAAAGCGGCCCGCCGACACTATGCGCCCTCGTGCTCGAGTCATACTCTTCTCGTGTAAATCGACTCATCGTCGACACGTAATGGCCTCACGCGCGCTGCAAGACTTTTTGCCAGTGTCCAAACAATCATGCCAATAAAAACAATAGATTGATTGATCAAGTTGAATAAAAGCGTGATAAATGAATAAAAAAAGTCGTACCCGTCTCCGACCACCACACACTTGATGGCCTGCATGCTGCGCCTCTTCACACTCAACACACACACGCACACACACACACACACACAAAGACGAGATACCGTGTGACAACACAGGAAGCTGTAACACACACGTGCAACACACACACACACACACACACACACCACACACATGCGCACTTCTCACTTTGGGTGTGTGCTGTGCATGCGGTTGAGGTGTCACAGTCGCTTGTTTTCAGCTTCCTGTATATACGTATGTATATATGTATATGTGTGTGTGTGTGTGTGTGTGTGTGTGTGTATGTATATATATATATATATATATATATATATATATATATATATATATATATATATATATATATATATATATATATATATATATATATATGCATGCACAGTAACACACACACACACACACACACGTCTATATATATATATAGTGTGTATATATATATATATATATATATATATATATATATATATATATATATATATATATATTTTTTTTTTTTTTTTTTTGTTTTGTTTTGTATGTGTTTGGACAAGAAAAGGAAGTTCCAGACATCACTGCTGGAACATGACATCATATGATTGATTAAAAAAATGTCAGTACATCATGTTCCTTCCTGATGTCCATTCAGTGGTTTTATTTTGAAAGGGTGACTTCCTGGTTTTTTTCTGGGGGTCGGGGTGGGGGGGTGAATGTGTCTGTCATTCAAGTGTCACTTTGGACGCTTTGTGCTGAAGCAGCACCCACACCAGCTCACTCTGCGTTTTTTATTTTGGTGGAGCTCATGACTGACAGCCACATGGGTAAGATGAATTTTATTTTATTTTTTAAATATTTGTTTCCTGTTTGTTTGTTTTTTCCCTTGCCTTTGACATTTTGGGTTGCCTTTTAAAATTTTCTGAATTTTCATTTTCTTTCCTTCTTTTTACTTCAAAGTTTTGAATTTATACATAACTCCATTGAATAAATGTATTTAAAAATGTTTGTTGATAGCTGTTTCGTTTAAAATGACATTTTAATTTTAGAATGAAAAAAATATAATACAAGTGTATGTTGAGATACAATATATGAATTCTAGTCATATAAATGTGATACAAAGTGTTTCAAGAATAGTCCTTTTAAACCAGAGAGCGGCAAATTTAACCTACGGTTCCTTTCAATTTCCCCTAAAACGTGAACCGAGACACAAATATATAAACATGCAAACCTCCTTTCAAAGCGAGCCAATAGTCATTGCAAATCTTTAGAGATGCTTTCTAATGCTCCTCAATGGGAAGGTGTCTCTACAAAGTCAAGCGTGCTCTCATTTCCTCCATATGGCGACTATTTAAACGCTGCTTCTTCTTTCTCCTCGTGCGTGCGTGCGTGTGTGCGTGTGCGTGTGTGCGTGTGTTGCACAAGCAGCACACAGGAAGGGCGTTTGGCTACCGTGTGTCATTCACAAGAAGCGAGCATACGCCAAAAGGGGGCGCTGTGTCGGTCACGTGATCACACCTCCGTCCGTAGAAGGCCACTTTTGTTCCAGAATGAGCCAGATTTTTGTTTTTGTCATATATTTGATATTTTGGATGATTTGATTTCATCTGGGCTGTTGCAGTTCTGTCGGGTTTCACAACGGCCGAAATGTTGGAGTTGGAGAACATCAAGATGCACAAGAAAGGACTTCTGGATGACATCCAGGTACCATCTTTGATCATGACAAAAGACATCTTGGACATTTTATGGAGACTTTTCTTGCTGTGTGTGTGTGTGCAGAAACTCAAGGATGAGATTGACAGCGTCATGGCCGAGATTCTCAATTTCGAATTGGCCGAGACCGAGGAAAGGTAGGCCGGTCTAACGTGGGCAAAAAATGGCCGAGCATATTTTGGAAACTTTTACTTTGCAATCTGACGTATGGTAGACCCGCACAAAGAAGTCTCAAAATAAAATAAAACATAATGAAGTCTCACAAAGCCATGCCTGGCAAAACAAAGTCAATCCACCATTTTGGTCAGAAGTGGCTATTTTTGGGACAAAACAGATCCTCGGCATTTGGTTCAATTGCAGCCAGGCAAGTCCAAATTTCTAAACCAAGCTGGTATTTTGGCCGTTGCAAAGTTTGGTGACTTGTCGTCAAAAAGTGTTTTGTGTTTTCTTGCAGCAAAAGCATGGGAAGGAAACAATTCTCTAACGGGAAGAAAAAATTCAACATGGACCCTAAGAAGGTGAGCGGCGGCAAAAAGTTCAAGCGCTTTTTTGCCGCCTTTGCTTGCCCGAGCCGTCTCGGAGAAGCGACCGCTTCCTGTTTAGCGTGTCGACGCCGCCTGCGCTGTTTCCGCCGCACTCGACACATCGCAGCAGTTATTTGTGTACTGCAAACGTGGACCTCAATGCAACATTTGAAGATGTGAAAGGACGAGAGGGACAAAACGGAACTTTTTTCCATGCAGACTCCCTTTTGAGCATAGCGCACTGCTTTTATCTTTAACATGCAAAAGCAGAGCGTGTTGCGTTTACATTGCGGCTCAATGTGCCATTTGGAGCAGATCTGGATCAGATCTGGATTGACCTTGATTTGTCATCGCTTGTGTGTGTGGTTCAGGGTATCCATTACCTGGTGGAGAACAAGTTATTGGAGAAGAGCGCTGCACGCATCGCCGACTTCCTCTACAAGGAGGAGGGCCTCAACAAGACGGCCATCGGAGAGTTCCTGGGAGAAAGGTGAACGACCGCGTGCGTCCATCTCCAAAATTTTTGCTCGGCGGAGACTTTTTGGAACATTCAGCCAAGGACCATGAATTGTTGTTCTTTTTCATCAGGGACGAGCTCCACCTGCAAACCTTGAAGGCCTTTGTGGAACTTCACGAGTTCTCCGACCTCAACTTGGTCCAGGCGCTGAGGTCGGTGTCCACATGCTCTGATGTCATCTTATGACATCGTACGAATGACGTCCATCACATTTCATTGCACCCGGCCGGCAGACAGTTCCTGTGGAGTTTCCGTCTACCCGGCGAGGCCCAGAAGATCGACCGCATGATGGAGGCGTTTGCCGCGCGATACTGCCAATGCAACGCAAACGTCTTCCAGTCCACCGGTAAGTTTCGCTTCAGGACCGGAACCAGAACCTTGACCCATACTTCTGCTGGTCTGGGCCTCTTCCGTGATGTCACCTCCTGTGCGCGTGCGTCCCCCACAGACACGTGCTACATCCTGTCGTTCGCCATCATCATGCTGAACACCAGCTTGCACAACCCCAACGTGAAGGACAAGACCACGCTGGAGCGATTCGTTTGCATGAACAAAGGCATCAACAACGGCCGCGACCTCCCCGTCGAGCTGCTCACGGTAAAAAGCGCCGCTCCGTCCTTCTTTTTGCGGCGGTGTCAATAAAAAAAAAAATGTTTCCCCCTCATAGAAACTTTACGAGAGCATCCGCAAGGAGCCCTTCAAGATTCCCGAGGACGACGGCAACGACCTGACGCACACGTTCTTCAACCCCGACAGAGAAGGATGGCTCCTCAAGCTGGGTAAATGTGCGCTCTCTTCTTTCCTTCTTTGGCCTTTTTCATGACCATTTTTTTTCTTCTTTTGGGGGCCGAAGGCGGTCGAGTGAAGACGTGGAAGAGGCGATGGTTCATCCTCACCGACAACTGCCTCTACTACTTTGAGTTCACCACCGTAAGGCCTCCCGCTCTCTGTCTCTGTCTCTGTGTATCAAAAGTCTACACACCCCTGTTGAAATGAGACCAAGATGAATTTTCCACCATAATGTCCGACTCGCATCCTCCCTCTGGCTATAAGAGGGGTGTGTCGACTTTTATCTCTTCACATTGGCCACTCCTGATGGTTGACTTTTGCCAGCAGGACAAAGAGCCTCGAGGCATCATCCCTCTGGAGAACCTGTGCGTCCGGGACGTCCCCTTTCCCCGCAAACCTGTGAGCGTTCTATCTTTTGTCCGTATGTATGATTTATATTTTGAATTTGGATTGAAATTTGCCGTCCAGTACTGCCTGGAGCTGTACAACCCCAACAGTCGAGGTCAGAAGATCAAAGCGTGCAAGACGGAGACGGACGGCCGCGTGGTGGAGGGCAAACACCAATCGTACGCCATCTGCGCTGCCAGCGCCGGCGAGAGAGACTCCTGGATCCACGCCATCAGGTACCCCACGCCCGCACGTAGCAGATTTTCTTTGTTTAATTATTTTTATTGTATTGATATGATTTTTGACATTTTCTTCTTATCATTTTTTAAACAAGATTTTTGATGGCTTTTGAAAAATAGTCCATCTTGCGATCAGCAAATCAAACAATATTCTCGTAGTACCAACAGAACAAAGCTCATTGGCGGTCCGTCTTTGTGTTGATTTTGAAAAGGGCGAGCATCACCAGGGACCCTTTCTACGACCTGGTGTCCCAGCGCAAGAAGAAACTAATCAAGCAGAACCATCAGGACTGAACCAGACACCGGTCAACAGAACTCACGCACCGGCGGACATTTTGGATCTAAATCGTTTCCTCTTGACGGAAGCGGGTGCCGACAGCACCGTGCCCGGCCTGGGCTGGCCTTCCACCCAAGTTGTTGAACACAGTCGGCCGCCCGCCCGCCCGCCGGCCCGCCTTAAGTGGAGTGGCGCCATCCGACGGAGAAATGAAGCCCAAAGATTTGATCAGGCTCAAAAAGCGTGGCACGCCGCCAAAATAGGAATGTGTCTTTTGGGGAAGTTTGCTGACAAATGAGGGTGCACCTCTTTCAGGATTGAACCATTCATCACTTCCTCTTGCCGGGGAGTCGACTTCCGCTTAAGAAATACTTGTAAATATATATAAGATTTTGTTGGGTTTGTCACGTTGAATCATTTCATGATTAATGCCTGAAAATGGCTCTTTGTATAAAAGTATGTGTTACATATTGAGCATTGTTCCTAATATAAAAGTGAATCGTTTTACAAGTGTTCTTTGCTGCCCTCAAGCGGCCAGAAAAAAAAAACAATTCAAAAGACAAGACTGTTTCTTGTCGCGTTTTTTCTTTTGCTAAAATAATGGTCAAAACAAAAGAAAAGTAATTGTTTTGATCTGAACTGCAACATTTTATTTCAACTGATTTAGTACCTGCAACATGGAAGTGGGTCCAACCTTTGTGCAAATGGCACCTCATTACTTAACATGACCTCAAGGAATCGGCATTATGAACAAAAATTAAATGATAAAAAGTGATTTTATTTTTGGGCATCAATAAAGAAGGCACTGGGCTTTTTTTTTTGTGCGGCTTTTTTTTAGCCGGCTTGATTGGTCAGCCCTTGAGCTAGCACGCCACTTCCAGCGAGCGGCAGGACGTCTGAGGCCCGCTAACAAAAGTGAATTGAGTGCTTGTAAACCGTTTGCAATATACTTGAGGAAAAACAATCTGCTTGTCTACCTCAGGACACTTTGCACACTTGCTTAGGTCGGCGTTGACTCCTCAGGCCTGCGGAACAAACAGCAAAAAAAAAAAAAAAAAAAGATTCAGAAAGTTTCCAGCGGACTTTTTCCATCCACCGTACCACATCACTCACTGGTGTTGTCTTGCGTGGTGTCTAACGTCTGCACCGAGTCGGTCCTGGGCCCGAGCGTGGACGGCCTCTTGAGGAGCTTGAGCTTGTTGGTGGATGGCTTGCCCTTGACCTCCAGGGGGTCCTGGCTCCCCAGGTGTCCCGTGGACTCGGCGGGGGCGGGGCTGGCCCTCCCGCTGTTGAGGGACAGCTTGCTGGACGACAATCTCTTGGTGAACCTCTGCTTCAGCGTCAGTCTCTTCTTCTCCTGCGGGACGCCGTTGGGTTTCCTGAGGAACTCCACCGGTTCCGACGGGAGCGGGCTGAGGCGGTCCAGCTTCTCGCTGCTGGTGATCTGGTCCTGGGGCACGGTAAGCCGCAAGAGCTCGGACGGTCTGGTGGGCCCCTGCAGGGACCTCGGCGGCTGCGGGGTGTCCGGGAACATGAGAAAGTACTTGGGGTTGTAGTACTTGTGAGCGGGCACCTCGATGTTATTGACTTTACGGGGGTCGCCGAGGCTGACTTGGAAGCGGGAGGTGGTGGCGGGAAGCGGGGGCCGCTTGGGGCCCGCTTTGGAGCGCACGCTGGCGCTCGTGTTGGCCGGCGGGCTCACGTGGAACTCGCGGAAGAGGTCCAGCTTCTCTGACACGGCGTAGAGCTCGCGGAAGTCCTGGTCGAAGAACTCCACCACCTGGCCCGTCATCACCGTGATGGTGTTGCGGTCCATGCGTGACGAGGACCACGAGTAACTGTCGCGTGGGAAAGACTTGTCAGTGTAACATCATGACATGACGTTAGGGCTGAACGATTTTGAAACAATAATCAAATGAATCACTGTCATGGCTCCGGAATGCCCCGAAATGGGGACATTTTGTCCCTAAAATATGGTTTAATTTTTCCTTTTATGGTTTAATTTTTCCTTTCGTTCGTACATATTTATTTATTTATTTATTCATTCATTTATTTATTTATTAAATAAAATGACTGTGTTGCTGGCACACTTCAACAACAGCATAAAGCATCCAAATATTTTTGGCTGACACCGGAAATAAAAGATGACCCTTGCGAAACTTCCGGTCGGCGGTTAATTTGACAGCCGAGGACACCTGGCGCCTTTCTTTCTTGGCCTCGACCAATGTCGGCTTCGTCGCCACTTTCGTCTTTCGAAGAATACACAACACTACTCGCTGAAAATGACTTTATTTTTGGACAACGCCACCAACATGGTGCCTGCCACTTTCTTAACGCTGGACTCGGAATTCGGCGAGAAGACGCCGGCCGGCTGGCACGAAGACGCCAGCCGCCCGACCGCCCGCCACCAAATGGTGAGTGATCTTTTTTAATTTTTTTCTTTTTTTTTTTTTTTAAATTCCTTCCGAGCAAACTGTCTTCACACGATCAGTGGCAAGGTACGCGTGTACATTGTTGGAATGTCGCTGCAGTGTAAATGTTTTCATCCTTTTGTCACTGGAGTTCATCGTTCATGTGGGCAAAGACAATGCCTTGACTTTTGCGACGTTAATCTTAACGTCGAGACCCAACATGAATGTGAAATAACCACGAAATGATATAAAATAAATATAGTTGGTCGTAAAGCGGCAACTGTTCATTCACTTAAGTATTTCAACTTGTTGAGGTTTACGTTGCGTTTGAACTTTGATTCAGTCATCATCCGAACCACTTGGTCAATAAAATGCGGCTTGAAATGATTGCGGTTTATGCAAGTATTGATACGGTGAAAATGCCGAGGAATGTGAATGTTCACTTTGCATGTCGATCTTCTGTGTGCGCTGCTTTTTCCCAACTATTTGGACGGGTTTAGCGTTGCGCGCGAGGCCTTTACAGCTTCTTGAGTTGAATGAGTTGGAGGCCCGGCTGACACTTTGACAGCCGAGGCGGAACCGACACGTGTTGTCATTCGCTGGCGTCAATGGAAGGACGCTAATGACGCTCTGAAGCGAAGCACTTAAGGTTTTCAAAACAAGAACTTCGAGTCTTGAGGCAGGTTTGCTTGCTGGGTGTGGCGGCGCAGTGAAAGGCAAGCGGGCTGGCTCAAAGCGCAGCTCTCACTTGTTTGTTTGAACTTTCACCTTTGTTCTGGCTTGAATTAGCTTGGTCGTTTAGCTTAGTGAACAATTTTGAGGGGGATGATTTTATTTTCCACCATCACATTTCATATTGCATAGCGAATCTGGCTTCGGACGCTGGCTTTAAAAAATCAAATGTAGAACTTGTTGCTAGGTAGAAGGCAAATGGTAAATCGTCACATGGACCAATGGGAGATGATTTCCTGGGGACGTTGGAGTTTCTCACCTGTAGGATCCAAAGACCACTTTGTCTCCGTCGACCAGCATGTACTTGGAGCACAAGGAGCCGGGCAGTCTACCGAAGGACAAGTTGAAGCCCACCCCGGAGAGGGTCCGGGCGCGAATGTTCTGCAATTCACACGCAGTTTGGGATGACAAACATTTTTACCAGAAGTTGCAACACGTCAGCCGTTTCAAGAGCTTCAAATGTCAGCCTGCGCTTGGCTCGGCGTTCCGCATTTTTTGCGGTGAGCCGTACCAGGAAATGACTCCAAGCAAAAGAAAAGAGCGGCAGGTGTCCGCTCGAGGTAAATGTATGCAAATTCAGAACCTCTTCCAGTCAAGTCCACCTTTTGCATCCGGACCAAAGCAAGAAGCGGCAAGGGCTTAGCACGAAGGGTCTTACCCGCAGGTGCTGGGCGCCGATCTGCAGCCGAGAGCACATGTCCAGGAAGTGCGGCATGCCGTGTTGGTCCAGCAGGATGTAGACGGGCACCGAGCGGCGCCAGGCGGCATCCATCAGGTCCTGCAGGATCTGCAGGTCGGTGAGCAGGTCCATCACGATGGCGATCACCTACCAGGACAAGGGGGGGCACAACGCAAACTCTTCAGCCAAGGCCGAGACGTGGGTGACGGTGAAGGCTGGGAAAATGGATGTCATGACTTATGACTGCCCTCCCCCCTCCCCTCATCATTTACTTCTGATGACTGAATTTGAATGAGTTAGTTGTATTCAGCAGGCCACACAAGTGAACCACTGACTCACCCCCCCCCCCCCCCCTTCACTGCCCGCCTTCATTGCGCAACATAATGAATGGTGGAAACTTTTCGGCTTCTCCTTTCCGAGCACTCTTCTAGAATTTGAAGTGGAGCAAGATGCCCCCCTCCCTCCCCAGAGGAGTTACGAGCGTTGCTCTTGCATTGAACTTGTCGCTGACAGCTTGGCTTTCCTCCAAGAGAAGGCTCAAAGCGGCCATTACATTAGGTATGCCCGCACACACAAAAAAAAAAGAGCCTCTGGGCGTCCGGCTGGATTGTGAAGCAGTCTTTCCCAAAAGAAAGAAAAAAGGAGACGCAAAAGCAACGGAACCCTGGAAGTGGCAAACTATGTACGTTCAAATGTATTTTCAACAACATTCGAACGTACTCGCAAATGCTAAAATGGATCCTATTCTTCCTTTAAAGACAAATGAATATGGAGTTCCGAGTGCCGACTCATCGCTTTTGGCCCTCGATGAGCGCCTGGACTTTTTCAACACGTACAGCGCAAATCGTCAACACGGCTTTGCTTTCGGGGAATTTCAAGACGAAACCAGTCGGGCAGGCAATCGAGTCCGCTGATTCAGATTTCTTTCCTGCAACTTCCCCTTAGCATTTTTGCCCTTTTCCACCTCAGCGGCGTCTTGACAAGTCTGAGCCGGTGTGGCTTTTCTCCGTTGCCTGCTCAAATATTTGCCGTGCGCGCCGGGACGCGTTTGCGGCGGCCTCGAGCACCACAACAAAACCGTTATTGATCACGCGATTGCGAGACAATACGAGGCCGTACGCCGGCGGTGCTCATAAATCGCTTCCAAAATGGCCGACAGGAAGTGGCTACGTTCATGAAATGAAAGAGGCCTTGTTGCGTTTTGACTGCCCCGAAATTGGAGACTACCAAACAGTTGTTGTCGTCAGTTGCAAAAGCTTTGCCCTGTAGTGACAAATGAATTGAAACCAAAATAAAAACAAACCACCTGACCAATTTTTCCCAAGCGGGCGTGGAGCTTCAAAAATGAAACTTTGGAAATGCCCGGCTGGGACCTCTCCTGATTTATATAAAAAAAAAAAAAAAAAAAAAAAAAAAAAGCTTAGGAGCAAGCAATTGCTTTGTTTAAAAAAAAAAACAACAACCTCCAAAAACACTTCCCCCCCCCCCCCCCCCCTTTTTATTTGGTAATCCTGTTGAACAATTAAGATCAATTAATGGCTGAAACCAGTTGATCACGCAGCATTAGTAAGAAAACAAAAAAGTATGTCACGAAACCTCCAGGATGCACGTCCGCAACGGTAACTTATTCAAGGCTTTTATTTACCTACAGCTGCTTAAAAAAATAAAATAAAAACCACCCTATGCAAACATATAAAGCTCTTTGGCAGAGATAAAGAAAAAAAAAGCTTATGAAAGGACGAGGACCATATTTGGGTGACTTTAGTAATTACAAGGATTCATTGAAAACGTGTATTTTGATTGCACTACTGTTTAACACTTGAGTGCAAAATAAAATGTCAAGCAGGAAAGTAAGTCCCTTCTCCAATTTTCTCGCCACTCGGCTTGTCATTTCGGTAACTGACTTGAGGCCTTACTTACGCGTGCGCCCCCTAGTGGTTGGCTGACTGCTTGTTGAGAAAGTGCCTGAAGGCAGAGCGAGCCTCAGTTTTCAAAATTGCCGACGATCGGGTTCATTTAATCGTGGTGGCCCACATCACGATTAAAATGGAATGAATTTGGTAAATAAACGCCAATAATCACATCATAATGTTTCTTTCTATTGTGCAAGGTTTCTTTTGCACTTTGTATGCAGCTATGGTTGGCTCTACAAATAAAGTCGACTTGAATTGGGACAAACTGGCAAAAAAAAAAAAAAACTGGCCTGACTTGAACTGACTTACCTCGCAAAACCATCATTCGCCGACCACATTGTCGAGATCCGCAAAATAAGGCACTCCAGGGACGTTCCAATTAGTAATCGTTTGTTTTGATGATGATGATGCAGATGCACGCGCGCGCGCGCGCGCTCACCCACCTTGCTGGCCCCCTGGATGAGCCTGCGCACCACCTCCTTGATATGCGGTCCGTTGTCCTTGGGAGGGTGCGTGTGGATCGCCACCCGGGTCACCCCCTTGAAGAAGCCCCAGCTGGGCCAGCCAATGTCCAGCGGCGGCACCTCGGTGTCGGACATCTGCGGCCAGTAGGTGGAGTGGACCCCGGAGTCCGAGGACGGAGACGAGCGCGCGCCCGCCTCCCCCTCCCCGGCCGCGTCGTAGTGTTTAAAGTTATTGGTGAGCTGTTTCACCTCCCTGGCGGATAAAAAATCTTTCATGTTGTCGTCCTTGAGGCGCATTTTGAACGCGCCGTCGCCGTTCTTGAGCAGCTCCTCGACGGCGGCGCGCTGCTCTTCACTGTAGTAGAACTCCGGCCGCGTCTCGGCCACCTGGACGCCGATTCGGCCGTCCTCCATGCACACGAGCTGGGACTCGGCCATGGCTGCTGTCCGTTCCGTGCGCTTGGCCCGAAGGAGTGGCGGCCGGCCGGTTCGACGCGCAGTAGGAATCGAGCCCGAGCGCACAAAGTTACCTGAGGCCGGGGGAGTGGAAAAGGGGCGCGGCCGGGCGTGCTGCCTTCGCTGGCAAGCGGAATTTACACCATTTTAATGAACACGTCGTAAAGAAAGTTTAGAAACAAACAGCACGTGTTAGTTCCTCTCATTCTTATATTTTCCATCTATTGTGCCAGCATTCAACATATCCACGTTGCTACTCAGTCTCAAGGAAAGGCCAATTTTGCACATTTCCAAGCGGCACCCGACGCACCACTTTTGGTTTCTGTTGACGCCGTGTAATTTTTATTATTATTGATGTGCAGCACATTATGAAAACTGAGCAAAGTTCACATTTAAACGGGAAGGGCGTGACAAACGTCACATGCTTTCGTGGAAATGGATGCATTGAAACCAAACGTGTCTCTCTAATGGCTTTGTGTCTTGAATGTGTTTACGTTATGCCAACGAGTTCGACCTCATTGTTCGAGCATCATTTGTGGTTAGCTAATAGCTCCAGTGGTGTTGCTGTCATGCGTGATGTGCTAACAACTTCTTAACGTCTCCAAGTCATTAGTCTTATTATGTAATCATTGCCTCCCCCCCCCTTTTTTTAAAAAAATATTTTATTTATTTTATGGTTATTTCCAATATACGTAGACCGTGCTCCATTCAATTGATCCTAAAACTCCACCATGCTGTAATGACTCTGTGCGCCACCAGACGGCAGCAAAATCCAAGAAAATAGAACGCAATTTTTCAAGTTTACGACCAGGCGCTCACTCAGTTATCAATGTTATATTTATAGTACTTATGTGTACAAATTTCAAATAGGAGTTTCTCTGAGATGAGGGGAGCAGAAAAATACATTGGACACACTCCATTTTTAAACCGTTTATTCCGATGTTGACTTGTTGGATAGTAAGATAGCAGAAAAATATGAAGGACTACAGCAACTATTTATATTTTTGGATGGATGGATAACTGAGTGACAAAGGTGGACTATTTGCTTGCACTGTATCTGATTGCGTTGTGCACGCTGAACATAAATCCACCAAAATGGTTTGTTTGCCTCGCTCGCCCTCTAAAGCCGACGAGCGTAAACATTCTTTAATTGACTCGGGTCGGGGATGGATAGGAGCGACCGCCTCATTATGCCCTCAGACGTACGTGTGCGTGCGTGGTTGCTATTTATTCAAGAGCATGTCATTAGCCTCCTCGCACACTCGCAGCCATTTGGAGCCTCTGCGTGGTGGTGGTGCTGGTGCTGGTGGCGGTGGCGGCGGCGGCGGCGGTGACAAACAGCAAATTAAACAGGGGTCGGTCGCCTTGACTCCATTATCGGCGTCCAAGACCCAAATGAGCTTCTGGAAGGAAGGAAGCGAATGGGATTTGTGTTTGCACCTTAAAAGGGCCCCAGCATACCACATTGGTGTAGGTTGACTTTTTCGACACTCATCCGCTTAAATATATTTACATGAACGACGAGAACACCTTTGTCAAAGACTGACGTGGACAAAAGTGCCCACGTTGAGGTTGATTCAGAGGAGCTCGGTCATCCATCCGGGATGGACTCCAGCTTCCCTCTCACCTTGAGCAAAATTTACGTCATCAAAAAAAAGGATGGATGGACTTGCTGTATTTCAGCTTCCTTCCTCTCACACCATCACGGTTAATTGAGCACCAATTAGCATTTTTCTAAAAACAACACTTATTTGGAAGCTGATTGCCGTTTGGAAAGCAGCACCACCGCTAGGAAGTGATGCCGCTTTCCCGCCGGCTAGCTGCGGCGTAGCTGCTGCGGCTTAGCTGCGGCTAGCTGACATTTGGATCGATGCTCGGCGATCAGCCCGCTTAGCAGTCCTTTAGCAAGTGGACGGGGCTTTTCCAACCCACATGTGGGCGGGGCATCCCTCAGCCACCTGCTATTTGAATTGTGTGTTCTTAATCCAATGTTAGGGCAAACTGACCCAAAACGGTGTGGACCTCCGTCCAAGCGTCCATCTTGCCCTTCCTCACTTCTTTGTGAACTTTAAATGCGACTTTGATGACATCCGGCGTCCAGAGCCATCCCAATGGCCAAGGCGCTCGCTCTGATATCGTGTCATCATCCGTGACGGTTGCCTGATCCGCCGCCAAGTGTGACCTACGGGTAAATCTGGACGGACGTGCCATCCTGCTAAATGCTCTTTTGTAACGACGGGAAGCGTCTCGGACCCGGCAGGCTTTTAGAAAGGCGGCCCGGCCCGGCCCATAGATGGCGACACCCGCTGACAGGCTTTTGGTGATTGCATCTTTTAAGAACCCCTACAAAAGACTTTAGGCTGAACATTCGTGTCTTTTCTTTTCGATTTGACCCAAATGTTTTGATTTGATTTGATTTTTGTTGGTGTCAATATTGCAGTTGTCATGTTTGTGATCATGAATGTGCACGACGCTTTCAAATCTTTTCTGCGATCTTGTGATAAACGCCTCGTTTCCTGCTTTTATTCTACATTTGTGTGCACGGCGGAGGCGAGGCGGAGGAGCTTCAATCGCGCATCACTTGAGGAATTCCCAGAGTTTGGAAGCCAGAAGGAGAAGGCGGGAGGGGGAGGACGGACGGACGGACGGACAGGGGGGATGCATCTGCGGCCAACTCGAACCTGCGGCTCCGCCGATGACGCTGCCGAGCGCACGCGGATCGCGAGGTGAGAGAGGGGGGCGACGAGGAGGAGGAGGAGGAGGAGACACTCCCCGCTCCCGCTGTTCCGGTGACTCGCGACTCGCCGCTGAAGAAGACGAGCAAAGCCCCATTGCGGACGGACGGACGCACGCACGCGCAGTCAGACGTGCAAAGAAAAGTGTGCGGCACGTGCAACAGGACACCGAGCAAGCGGGAATGTTGAGACGCTCGTGCGCATGGAATACCTGACAGGAGAACCCGTTTTGGATTGGCACCACAACCGATCCGGACTTCCAGAGTGAATCCGGATCTTTTTCTCCCTCTCATTCCGGATGAGCAGGATTTCCTTTTCGGAGTGCTGTTGTGTTTTTTTGCAGCACGATTGTGGAGCTTTCATGTCCAAGGAGAAGGTAAGCAACAGCTTATGTCATATTCATCACCGTTCTTTGCTGCTTTTTGCTCACCTCATCTGGATCGGGACCGCTTTGGACGTGCATGCGCGTGTGCCGGTCAATCAAATGACGCCTTGCTGAGTGATTTAGGTGGTGACAGGGGGCGCTCTTTCGGCTCAAGCCGCGCTCACATGAGGTCACTTCTTTAGGAACACTTGCATCCGCGGTTGGGGGGGAAAAAAAAAAAAAATCTCAATTTGGAGTTTGGATGGCCACAGTTGACGTTTTGGTTGCTTTTTTTGAGCGGAATGAGAACGGAGGTGGCCGAAGTTGTTTTGAGGGGTTTGCAGAGGTTATGCATGCCAGGATTAGTTGAAGGTCATGGCATGCGTTGTGAAAAATGTTAAAATCCCTAATGTGGCCATGTAGTCAGTATGAAGACACTCAAGTTGTTTACATTTTTCTGGTGATTACATTTGATTTGAAGAGGATCTTCCAAGACAAGGTTGAAAATGGCATGCTAGTAAACTATATCATGTCACATGTCCACTTAAAGGGCTGGCTGACGGCATTCCAGAAATCTCATTAGTTTGTCCGTATCATATTGTAGGACGATGTCATGACTGGAAAATACGTTTTGTCAGAATTCACTTCCCTCCCCTCCCCTCAAAAAAGGAACTTTGTTTTTGAAGATTTCTTTAGAAACGTTAACAGACATTTATAGTCTAAAAATGTTCTTTTCAGATACAAAATTAGATTTTTGCATCCCCAAAGTCATTTGTTTTCATCATAAAATAAAATTTGACTTTTAAAACCCCCCAACAGATTTTAAACCTAGAAAATAAGACTTCATTTATGCAAGGTATTGACTTTCTGGAGAAAAATGGTTCAAACTCTAGAAAAATGAAAAGATTTTTACAAGGTTGTGACATTTTTTCAGAACCTCTCCAAATACATCTCAATATAAAAACGTGCCTAGAAAATCCAGACTTTTCTGAAACATTTCTTTTTCTACTCCCGGAACAAAATGAATGAGTATTTTTTTTTTTTGAATTCACGAAAGCCCTAAATTATAATCACGCTTGCTGCCGACAGATGGCGCCAAATCCAACGTGTAACAGTTGACTAAGCGTCCATCACAAGTGCTCACCACATTCTTGTGGCTCTTCACGTGCAGGTAGTAAATATTGAAACTTGACAATGGAATGAAAGGGCAAGTCGATAGAGCTGCATCAGCGAGCAACGGCGGTGCGCTCCGCGAGCGTGACACGCTTTCCATCCCTTCAGGGATGATGGCGCCTTCACATCGCGCAGCAAGAGCGCAATTGATTTTCGGAGGGGAGATGTCACACGGAGTGCGGCGGCTCACCGCGGTTTGTCTCACCGCTGAAGGTGGAAGCTTCAAATTGATAAATATGACACAAGTCACATTTACAATTCATCCCAGGATGGACAATTTAAATGGGAGCCGGGGGCAGGCACAATTTCTAACCAGATGTATGACCAAAAATTGAAATATGATTTGTGTTTGCAACAGCAAAGCAACATTGTTTTTACTTAAATCAACTTGTACGAGATGATTGAGGCACTAGTAACTAAGCCATGTCTGCCATCTAGAGGTGAATGGTGGCATTACAACATCAAACTACACAACGTATGCGGGGTTTAGACCGTGCCATTCGTGGTTCCCGTTAAAATACAGAGTGGGGTCAGAAAGCTTTTTTTTTTTTTCCGAATATGCTGCTGAATCTCCAATATACATGTTCCATCAAAAACTGCCAAGCCCGTAATCCTCCCCAAAAAAATGGAAAATTGAAAAACACGTTTGATAAAAGCTGACAGAAAGAAGCTCAAGAAAAAGCAATTGCAAGACTCGAGTCTTCAAACGTAAATCTGAACCTCGAGCAACCAGACACCTCCCAATCCCAAAGCCGATTGGCCAAACCTGACTTCATCCCGTCATCTGATGTTGCGTCCTACTGCTTGGTGCCCCCGAGCGACCCTCAATCATGGCGCACCTCGCCTCCATCCATGCGGCCTCATAACTCAGGGCGTCCCTTCCTGACCCCGAACGCCGCTCTTGACTGCCTCCTGGTGATGACACGCAGGCAGGCAGGCAGGCAGGGAGGCAGGCAGGCAGGCAGGCAGGCAGGCAGGCAGGCAAGCAGGGAGGCAGGCAGGCAGGCAGGCAGGCAGGGAGGCAGGCACGCGCACCAACCATCTATTTCTATAAATGTCAAAAGCCAGCGTATTTCCGCAAATAGCATATTTACTTAACTGCAGACGCAGGCCCTGATTTGTTGGGATACAAATTGAGACAGTCGATGTCCTGTTTTGCTTTGCAACAAACGGAGCTCACCTATCGAAGTTTTCTGCAATTCATATTTAGAAGAATAAATTGGCATCAGTCGCTTTTGCCCTCAAAAAGCCGAGGCGCCCCCGTCCTCTTCATTATATCGTTTTCTTTTCAAGGCGGAAGTCGTTACCTCCCGCCAAGCGGAGCATCTGAGAAGCCAGCGAAGCGTCTTGTCTTCGTTTGCGGCACAGCTTGAGCAAACAGCTAAACGATAGATGGCGGCGAGCAGATGGAAGCCGAGGCGGCGGCAGCGAGCGGGGCGCCACCGCCCAGATGGATCACTCGCAGCCGCCAACGTGCGTTCATTCATCCCGTTCTCAGTGAGCGCCAAAGTGCTGACTCTGCATTTGTGCTTTTTGCCGTCTCTCCATGAGTTTTGCCAGAGATGTTTCGGTTCCGCTGAATGTTGCAAAGTCAAAACGATGTGGTCGATTATTATCTTTATTATTGGTTCTTTTATGATTATTGTTGGTTATTTTCAATTCAAATCAGGATGATTTTTGGTGTAAGCCATGTTCAACGTTAGCCAAAATCTCCCCGCTGTCTTTGAGACGTCATTAAAAAGTGGAGCACAAGCGCACCTGCTCCCTTTTCATTCCACTTTGCTTCCAATTTGCCGTCCAATTGGTTGCCGCCGCCGCCGCCGCCGCCACTCAGCTCTGCCGTAATTGCGCCACGCTTTTAGTTCCTGGCCTAAATGCTTCACTTTAGCGCAAATGACCCAATGGAGTCGATGCTACATTAGCCTGAAGATTGCTAATGCGTCTTCTCAACTTTCTTAAAGAATCAATTTGTTTGTTTTTCTTTCCCATCTCTTTGGGGTAAGAGTTTGGCAATGTAGGCCTGAATTCAATTTTAGAAAAGGCACAAATTACATTTTGATAATTCAATCGTTTTGTATGCGTTAGCCATGCTGCTCTTAGCGGTAGCATTAGCGCTGATGCTAACAACAAAAATTGCAAACAATTGTTTTGTTTTGTGATCCCAACAAGAAAATAACCTTGCGCCGCGCCGCGTGCTGCTTCCTGGAGCGTCGTAGCCTGCCGTGCTAAAATCGGAAAGTTTTCCTCCTTTTGTGTCTCCAGAGCATCTGGATTTGACTCGCCATGCGAGCAGCGGCACTCAAAGACGAATGGCTCCAATATCCGCCGCTCTCAATTCAGCGCGTTACCCGCTGCTGGATGTTTTGCGGCGGCACGTCTGAGGGCGCCGCTCAATCGCGACCGTTCTGAGAATCACATCAGCCGGGGGGGGGGGGGGGGCACTTTGTGGAAATAAGATGACGAATAATGACTGCGGGTTTGTTGGGGTGTCCGGCCGGCCCAGCCACAGCAACGACGCTCAAACTAGGCGGCGCTGCGCTGGTACTTTTGCTTTATTTTGGCACACGTCTCTCCATTTTTGGGAAATTGTGTCATCGCCGCACTGTCGGCATGAGAAACAATTTCGTTTGGAATTCTACGAGGAGGTAGCTGAGGTGAAGGTCGTCGTTCCCTGCCGGCCCGGAGCCCGCGGCGCTAACTTGTTAATGTAACCACGTTAAGTAAGACGCAAACCGCGAGGCAGAAAATAGCAGCCTCGCTTTCTTCCAGCAAAGGTGGGCGGGATTCGGGCCTGCGCTGGCTGGCGGACAGACAAAATGATGCCGAAAGATAAACGTGTTAAGGAGGCACCAGTGCAAGTAACGCGCAACTTCACGGCGCCTCGCTCCCGCCGCCACCCGTCGTTCCTCCTTTTTAATTATCGACTGCAGCCACCGGCAGCCCGTAAACGTTTCTGACAGCCAGGTGTGCGCACACTTTTCTATCTCAACACACACACACACACACCGACTGAATCACACATTCATATTTTCACAGCACGCAATCACACGCCTCCGTAAACATAAACAATGGGAAACACCCGTCCATGCGAACAATAGCACCAAGTCGAAGCGCACACGCACAAATGCACTCGCGGGGCCGTAAACAATGATGGCGGTATTGCCAGGCGGCTTGGAAACGACAAGCCGGGCGGGAGAGCCAGCCAGGATTAATTAGCTACCAAACGGAAGAAAAGCGACAGGGAAGCGTGCCAGCGCGCAGGGAAATAAACATGGCGACCAAAAAAAAAAAAAAAACCCTCAAGTATTCGACAAGACTAGGATTTATGTACGATACGATACCATGTGAGACGAAAGCTTGTTTAGCGTTACCCGTAGGGGCTAGGTGGTTGTCGTCAGGTCTGTGCTTTGCGTTCAAGCGGGGTTAGCTTTCTGGAGGTGGAGTTAGGATGGACTTATGCTTGGGCTCATTGCTATGGCAGTAGTTCTTTGTGGAGCGCTTTGAAAAACAAGCACCGGGCTACACTGAAGCCGCAGCGCTCGCTGCTCGTAAACAAAACCACGCTGGTCGTAAACAGCCGAGGCATCATCAGGTGCAATCGCAATCACGGATGCCGTCTTCATTGGATTTCCTTCCTTGAGGGGATTCCGGGAAAATAAAAGCCAAAGCGCTGAAAATGGCCTTTTGTGAGTGTCACCTATTTAGCGTGCTAGCTTTAGCAGACCCTCTTAAAGCCGAATGGAACGGAACCCTAATTAAGCCGTTTTTATGTGTCACTCTAGTTATTGTGTCAAAATAACTGCAGTGGAAAGAAGAAAATAAAAAATAAAGTCGCGAAAAGAACAATGCTTATGTTTGTAGTGTAGATGATTCCAAGTAGCACATGAACACGAGCGCCGTGCAGCTGTGGAGAATCTGGAGCAAGTCATCGATTCGCTGTGGCACTTCTTTTTTTCAACAAGCTGCCTGCCGTAATTGCATCCTAGGAATAAGATTTATCAGTGCATATGAGTATCACATGTGGGGTCCCACAGGGGTCTATTCTTGGACCACTTGTATTTCATGATGCTCCTTGGCCAGATTATGGAACATCACAAAATCACACGTGTATTTATCAACTCAACGAATTCTTTTCAACTCGATCCAGAAAAGACAATACCGCTCAGAATTGAAACATGACGGATGAAATGATTAGGTTAAACCAGAAAACGGACGAAGAAAGCTCCATTGGAGTCAATTCACACACAAAAAAGGGATATGTGCTTTTGCTTTTGAACTCTGTTGAAGTCGCTGAACACCGCTGAATGAATGATGACGAGGAGGAGGAGGAGGAGGAGGAGGAGGAAGGTGCATGCAAAAGAAGAGCATTGATTGCATGACGTGATCTTCACCAGGCCGGTACATCTTTTGTGCTCTTTCATGGACACAGCAGGGCCGCACTTAGTATCCACTCACGGCCATGGGTAGCCCCCCCCCCCCCCCCCCCCCCCCCCACCTCAATGGCAATTCTTTTTTTACGCTTCTCTATTTTTTTTTTTCTCCCCCTGCATTAAAATGTGCTCTAATCTCACAGCAGCCGAGTTGCTTTTGAGACCAATACAATAGCAACTCCAGGCTTAATCGCACGACTGTTTCTCAGATAAAGTCATCCGGAAAGGCGGCCTGGTCCTCGTTCACGGATTCCGCCGTTAATCCGCCAGACCTTCAAGTTGCGGCGAGCGCTATTTTCATCCCCGCTACCGCTGCCGTTCACAGCAGCCAAAAAATACTTCTGCTTCCGAGACCCTTTGTTGCGCTAAATGTCACCCTGCTAACTTCCCAGAAAGGAAACAACACGTTGTCACACACTTAAGAGTAAAAAAACATCAAAGCCACACAACAGACACGACAACATGCGTAAAAAAAGTTCAACAAAATGGTTGTCCGCTATCGAATTGCAGCTTCACGCTAGCAGACCATGGCCTAGCCTACGGCGTGCTAATGTTAGCTCACATTAGCGCGTGAGCTGAAATACATCACATGGTTAGCATGGAGCTCAGCTCAGCATGACAGTAGCAGAGCGGGAGGATCTATTGCTGGCAAAAATAAACGGCGCGCAGCATTAGCCTTAGCGCCATTTGTCTATGTAGCCTCAGCCCAGCCCAGCCCAGCCCGGCTCTGCGCGGCCACAAATCACCTCATTGACTCCCCGGCTTGAAACGGAGTATAAATATACGCAACCTAGTTAAGACAAGCGTATGCACGATATGTCTTTGTCACACGCTAGCAAAAATTTGGGTGCTGAGGGCTTAGTTTGTCAATCCATGCCTTTGCCACTTTAAAGTCTCTTTCGTCAAGCTCAGGCCTTGATATTTTTATGTATTTATTTCTTTATTATCAACGCAATTTCAATCAAAACGACAACCTTCCTGTGCATTTTTTCCTGGGTCTAGTCATGATAGGCGTGTCCACCAAATTTTACGTTGACGTGCAGAAAATTAAAATTGCATTTGGCTCAGTGGAACCAACTGGCTTCAGGGCCGCTCACTCCGTTTTTGTCTGGAAAAAGTGGCTCGGCCGATGCTCTCAATTTGCATACGACGAGTTTTGTACCGCTGCAGCTGAATTATTCATACCTATTTGATTGGGAGTTGTTCGACAAACGTCAGCGAGCCGACGGCGCTCGGCAATTAGCGGCAAAACAAACACGGCGAGTGCGAACGAGACTGCCGCTTTGCCAAACGCAAGCAAGCAAGCTCCAATTGTAATTGAAACCATTCACGCAAATGAGGAGATGAAATCAAAATGAGGCAAATGCCGGCCAACAAAGAGACGCAAAATCAAGTGCGTGATACAAATCCTATATGCTGATCTCCGCATTCCACGCTCACTTCTCATGGCGAGAGGTCAAAGTGCATCGGGCGTGTCATCGCTTGCGTGAAGCTTCGTTGGGATTCGAGCGAGCGAGCGAGCGTGCGCAACGACGCGGTGTCGGACTACTTGCGGCTATGAACTCAAAGAGAATTTCAGGTCAATTCAGATTTTATTTTTCAAATACATTTTTGGATGAATTTCTTTTGAAATGTCTTATAATTCATTTTTATTTTTCAATTTCTCAGCTTCTTCTTTGCAAAATAATATCAATAAAGTAAATTCCCTGTTTTTTTTGTACCGATCTACTGCTTTTCAGTGTGTCCATTTTGAAATCAAAAAGTGGCATTTGGCATTCGGCCATGAAATGTCACGACATTTGCAAAGTCGTTAGTCGCCTAAGAAAGCAAGCGACCTTGCGCTGCGGTCCCGATTACAACACGGAGTGCGCAAAGCGACGTGGCTTCAAACAAGTGACATGGCAGTCACGCCGCCACCGTTCTTCCACCGCTCTTCATCTTCCCAAATCCAATGCGTGTATTTTTAGCCCTTTGCCATTTTGGTCCCATAATGGCGCCGGAGCGACCCCGCCGCTCGCGTCATCGATTTCTGCACCCGAGTCAATAGTTGAGCAATTTTGCAAACCCCCCAAAAAAACTCTCCGTCTTTTTTCGAGCAGACCTCGGCGTTGCCATGACGAGCGAGGAGGAGGAGGAGGGCCCCTCGACGGTGGCGACCGGGGTCGATGATGTCATTGACCCCTCCTCCCCCCACCCGTACCATCTGGATGAGGAAGAAGAGGAGGAGGAGGACGACATAGAGGAAGTGGACGATGTGGACGGCAGCAGCGCCACCAGCGTGCTGGTGGTCCCGCATCCCGAACTGGTCCCGGTGGTCTTCTTCTGCCTCAAGCAGACCACCTGCCCCCGCAGCTGGTGCATCCGCCTGGTTTCCAGTCCATATCCTTTGACTTTCTTTTGGGCCGAGACGCCGCTGGGTCGGGGTCCAATTTGATATTTCCTGCCCGTGAAATAGTCGCCGACCTCGGTGTTTGGGCAAATGCGGAAGCGTGAAGGCCAGCTCGTCACCACCGATGGGGACCGAAGCAGTCCGACCAATCTCCTTTGAGTTGTCCCGCTCTCTGAGCCACTCCATCTGCATCATCGTCCGCATCTTCATCTTCTTATCATCTTCATCATGATCATCACCATCACATCATAAATGCGCGAGTACTTGTGGGTACTTGCCAATGTACATGCATGCATCACATTTCTTCCACACACAGACCAAAATACTGATACCTCGCTCGCACGCGCACGCGCACACATTGTGAGGGTCGGTTAGTTATTATTGTGCAGAATTGAAAAATTGTACGTGTCAGGGTGCATTAAGCACCAACGTCATGTTAATAATTAACCACAACACTTCATTCATGGCTTTATGGGCCCACCATAACGCACACGCTCGCTCGCTCGCTCGCTCGCTCATTTCATTTTCATCAACTCGCCGCAACGGCTCCAGGGGGGCGTAACATTGAATGATTTCCACTTAATGAATAATCTTGAAGCAGCACCGGGGGGGAGGGGGCGGGGCTTTTCATATTGGCTTATAGTCCCTCAAATCAAATCACTTTGACATCTGCAACGCTCTCAACATACACACACTCACACACACGCTCCCTCATCAGCGCAAACGGACCGTTCCGCCTTCATGTGCTCGCTCGCTGTCCCCGAACTGGCATTTAAAAAAAAAAAACTGAATCCCCAAAAGTAAACTCGACGGACTCCCGGCGACTTTCTCTTTGGCTTCAGTCTGCACGAGGCTCGAACTCTTTGGATTGTCTTAATCAGGATAAGACGAGGACTAGACTGAGATTAAATCTAAAGCAAGCAAAATAAGTTTGAGTGAGACCAAATAATGAGGAAAACCCCCAAAAAACGGACTATTTGAGAGCACACAAAAGTCAGCTAAGCATAAAACAAATGAGACAAACCAACAATCGGACAACACCAAGCACCAATTTTGAAAAATCTGTTTTTATCCAGATTCCCTTTATAGATCTTTGTTGAACTTTGGACTCGTGTCTGAGCTCCCTCCAGCTCGATGCTAATGCGGCTATCGGTCTTCATGCTAATGCCGCGGTCCGCTTTTAAAACTATCTTGAGCAAAAATCCAGCCTGGCCGCTTCACTTTGAGGAGTCGTCATTTTTGTCCTACTTAACTCATTCAGTGCCATTGATGGTTATAGACGTCAAATATATTAACTGGGTTGGCAACGAATGAGTTCATTCACGGTCAAACAACACGTCAAACTTTTGAGATCGAGTCTGGCAGCAAGACTGCCGCACTTTGATATGAAATTTCTTTAATGAGCCGTTTGGAGAGAAAAAAAAAAAAAAAGGCTGAGAATCATGCAACAGGCTGAAATCTCATCAAGCTGCTTTAATTGCTGATTTCCTGTCATCAGCTTTTAATATATATATATATATTTTTTTTTTTTACAGTGGGGAAAGCTCATTTGTTCTCTGTGCTCAGGGCCTCGCCCCCAATAAAGCGGCCGGCAGGTTTTCTTTCTCATCAATAATTCAGTGCGAGCAGCGGCGCCTTTTATTTGGAGGCGGATGTTTCGGCAGCGCTCGGCCTCCGTGTTCGCTGGGTGTTTGGGTTGCGAGCAGACTCGTTTTAGTGATCATTGAACATATGGCTGGCTGGCTGGCTGGCTGGCTGGCTGCTTTTGCCCATGGAAAAAAGAAACATGAAAAGAATGAGCGCGAGGCCTTCCAGGGATGTGGGAAAAAAAAAAATCCTCGGCGACGATGACAAAGAGGCCATTTCATGTAGCGCGTGCGAGCTATTAAAATGTCACAGCCGATTTGTCATTCTCAATGTTTTCCTTCAAACATTTGCGCCGAACAGATAATTGCTTCTCTGCTCCCGCCGAACCCGCGGCGATGCCGGCCGGCAAAAAGGTGCAAGTGGATGGCGAACGTGGAAGCGAGCACGATGAATAGCTACAACGAGCGCTGTTAGCTTGCCAGCGGCTATGTTTACACCAGGGCGTGTTGCGCAAAACAGAACACGCAAAGTCGCCGACTGGGGCGTCAAGTTAAGGTTTCAAGGCGAGATTTTAGTTTGGACTTCCAGTGGAGTCCTGTGTTGGGTGTTGTGCGTGTGCGTGTGCGTGTTTGTGTGTGTCTGTTTCAACTGCTGGTGGGCACTCCAAGTAAAGCTACCCACTCAAAGTTGGCATCAAGCTACATCACGCACACAAGAGGAAAAAGAGCCCAGCAGATGGTCCAATCAGAACCATGCGGGCGGGCTCGCTAGACTTTTTTTTTTTATTTCACCATTAATAGAAGTACTATATTTTGTCATTTTATACATGTATCTTTTTATTTTTTTAACGCTTCAGCATTTCAAGGGGACAGAACAGAAGGGTCTTCGAAACCAAGCAAAGCTTGCTATAGAACTTCCAGTTAAAAGAACGTGTGTGTGTGTGCCTGCGTTTGTGTGTCCATTGTACAGGTTGTCGTTCCCTGTAGTGGTGTCGTCACACTCGTACGAGCTTTGTCAGTTTGTCAGCCTGCTGAGTTTTGGCTTTCCCTCCCTCAGGCAAGTTGATGGACTGCTAAATGAGCGCGTTTCATAATCTCACTGAACAGCCCCCCCCACCCCAACTGTGTGTGTGTGTGTGTGTGTGTGTGTGTGTGTGTGTGTGTGTGTGTGTGTGTGTGTGTGTGTGTGTGTCACGAAATGTTCTGCTTGAGATTTTCATAAATTTAGCGCCAATTTCATTTGCCAAATGGTGACTTATTAAATTGCGTGCACATCCCGGATTGATCTATATTTTTATTTTTTGTGTGCTGGTTGTCATGGCAACAAGTCTGACGGACTCCCGTGGCAGCTGAGTGGGAGATGTAAAGTCGGATGGAATGCGGAAAATAGGCTTTTACTATGTTGAGGCTGAAAGAGCACCTTCGAGTTCAAATGAGAAGTGATTTAAAAATAAAAAATTCACGTGGCTTTTCATTTTGAAGCGCCTCATAAAATCGGACTTTATTCTAATGAGATTGCAATGTAGTTGAATCATAAACAGCAAAAAATAAGGAGGAGGTGCTGAAATCCTCTTGCACCTTTGGGCTCATCAGGTGCACTTGGCTGTACGTGGAGGAAAACGCTGACACGGCCACAAATGGCATCGTGCCCTCAAATGTCAACCCGACGGCAGAAGGCGTCAGCCGACTGTGACCGCCGGACCTGAGGCTTGGCGAGCGAGACACGTTTCGGGAGGAGCTCCGACCTGCCCCTCAGGCTTTCCCGGCGTAAGCGGGCCTCCCGAGATCCAGAAAGACAGACGAGCCTTTTTAATTCTAAAGCCTGAGCAGGAACTCCCAGGGTGTCATCACCCTGGGAGGACCCGCTGCCACCTTAGCCGGTGACCTCCTTTTGGTTGCCCGCGGCTCGGGAAGAGCCTCGGAGCCATCCGGAACCTTCTTCCTGACTGCGGCGAGGCCATGAAGCCGCGTCAATGGTGGCGCTGCAGATTAGCATAGCTGCTGTAAACAAATGAAATTTGGGGAGTCTCGCTACAGAGCCCTGGGGAACTCCACTTGCAAATCTTCCTGTTGGTCCTCAGTTTCCCTTAACCGGCCGTTTGTCTTCACGTGGTTCGAGCGAGTGAGCATGATGGTCATCCTCCTCAACTGCGTCACGCTGGGCATGTACCAACCCTGCCAGAACATGGACTGCCCCTCCGACCGATGCCAGATCCTCTCGGTAAGTTCTACCTTTCGTTCCGTTGCAATGACCGGAATGCAGATTTTGGATTCAGTGACCTAACTCTTGACACGCAACTGCACACACGCACATTCGAAATTGAGAATGGCTTCTTTTCTACAAAGAATCCGGGGAGGGGGGTCCAAAAGCCGATAGTTCCGTTAGGCGCCATCGAGCAGCCTGGCGCGGTTTGCGTTTCTCAACGCAGCGCTCGCTCGGATCGACGCCCACTAGAAGCTCCCGGCCGTGACTCACCAACTTAGCATGTGGTCTTCATGCTCTTGTGAGCATCTCGCTTGTCAGATGAGCACCCCCCCCCCCTCCTCCTCTTCCCCCCCCCCGCCGCCCGTGTCAAAGGTGGACGAGTGGGTGCTGTGCGCAGGCATACGTCTCCAGCCTGTTAGCGCTTACGCAACGCGGCGGCACGCACGCACGCACATGCAAGCCGTCCGTTGGCATCTCATTTGATTGACGCCAAGCATCGGTGGAGACGTGACGAGCCACAAAATGAAAGCTGACTTGACATCTGTTAGCATAGCGTGCTACTTGACTGTCGATTCTTAATTGCTTTTGATGTTTGTGAAATGAAACTCAACGTTGTATTTGATGAAACTTGTTTGTGACTTTGAGGTGTTTTTTTTTTTTTTAAACATGAACTGTCTTTGATTTTTTTTTTTTTTTCTTTTTCTAACTCTAAAATGAGTGTATTAGCATTTAGCGCACATGACTGCTAATCCAATAACCTGTTGACTCAAAGCACCAATGTGTCTCGGCAGGCTTTTGACGCCTTCATCTACATCTTCTTCGCCCTGGAGATGGTGATCAAAATGGTGGCGCTGGGAATCTTCGGCCGGCGCTGCTACCTCGGCGACACCTGGAACCGCCTGGACTTCTTTATCGTCATGGCAGGGTAAGCCAGACGTCTTCCTTTTCTTCATCCTCCTCCCATCGGGCACGGCAGAGGCGGCACCGCC